>NW_026928907.1:0-350965 GCF_032062105.1 Saccostrea cuccullata | reverse complement strand
AATAATTTGACACTTTTCCTTTAAAATAACTGAAACTTGAATTGTATGACTTCAAGAATATCTATTCTTATTTATTAAAAGATTTTGCAAATAAATTCCAAAGCGAAAAAAAAAATCAGTTCTCCCGTGCTTGCGCATGTTCGGGCCTTCATCTAAAACATGTACTTATATGGTAATGGGGTATTTGATATGCATTAATTTCATTTCAAATATTATAACTTGTCAAATTTAAAGATTCATATCGTGTTAAACAATGTGTTGATTTATTAAAGTAACGATCTATAGTCTATACCATGCTATGAACTTAATGAAGATGCACGAAACTTCTGAAAATTATTTACCGGTAGCTGTACAACTGTGGGTCTCCGAAAAAAATATTTTTACTGAACGAAGACTGTTAGGATTTTTTTTTTCCTGAGAGCTACAGTTCTGCAGCTATTAATTTGAGTCCATTCCCGATCTGTGTAAATTTTTAGGTCAACCGCACATCCTTTTGTAAAGACCGCTACTAAAAATTTAAATTCAAACATATAAATTTAAGAAAAGATACTGTCTTTCCACAAATTTTATTTAGGCCTACTTATAATGTAATAAAGGCATGGAACATTGGAGCGTAGGTTTAGCCCTTCCACTTTCAATCCGCAGGTTATAGTTTAGGCCAAAAAAAAAAAGGATATATTTTTGCATTTGAAAAGAAATTGGTATTGAAAAAAGTTTGTACCCCTCCCTCACCCACCTCGATTTTGTAGTTTGAACAACGCACTCATTTTTCCCTTTTTTTTTTGAGGGGGGGGGGGGCTTGTCAAGGTTTGACATGGATTTGAAAATGTTTCTCTCTGTCATTTAGCTTCCCCCTTTCAATTTGCTTCCTAGCTGCAATAACGTAGCCCTCTCCGATTTTTTTCATCTGATGTTTTCTGGAGAGAAAAGGAAGAGGGCTACGTACATTATTGCATGCTTCCGACCCAAATGTGTATTGAATAGAACCTATAAGACAGCCATGGCATTCCATATTCGAACCTTCATTGAGCACTTGCATGGCACAACTCGGCCGATTCGATGTAGGCGACGGAATCAACCGAGGTTTGCCGAGTGCTTCCCAAACGGACATTTTGTGGGAAAGCTTATCATATTTATAGAACGGATGAAAAATCTGCTATGTTGGATGCACCGAAGCAAGACTTTCCTGGATGAAAGCCCAGTGGTATCACTTCACTATTCTATTATTATGGATCTTTTCTTCCAGTTCGGTAGGTGTATTTCAGTAAATGATTGACTTTTACAAAACGAAAGTTGAAATCTGGGAATTGTTAGGCCTATTTAGTATACAGTAACGTTATAAAGAGGAAGTCAGCGCTGGGACAGGTTGCATTGGGTTTTTTACTTGAGCAAAATTTGAATCGTCTAAAAACTACGACCAAAGCGGTCATTTCCTGTTCTTGCATGCAGGTAGACTGCAAACCTAGGCCTGAGACGATGAGATTTACTATGTTAATTGTCCTCCGCTTCCGCAAAAGTTAGGGGACTTTAAAATCTCATTCGAGTGTTCGTCTGTCTGTCCGTTACAAAAACTTGAATCCAATATTCCTTGGTCATATGTTTTGAATGAGAAGAGATAGGGCTTTCAGATTATACATAATATGTATATAACCTAGCTGTGATGAGACCTTTCAAAATACAATATGAATTTTGACTTTGTGACCTTGACATATACCATAGGCGTAGTCACAGGGGGGGGGCAGCGTAGCCCCCAACTTTCAGATGTGGAGGGGGCAAGAGTATGTATGTGCCCCCCCACTTTTTAAAAGAAGAACAAAATCACAGCTATTTTCCCCAACATTACCTTTACTATAGGAAATATTCATTGAATGGATCCCCCTCCACTTTTTGACCCTTGTATAATTGGATTTGAAAGTAACTTGCCTTTGAAAAAGTTGGCCTCTACACCCCCCCCCCCCCCCACGAAATAGGATTTTTGAGTTTAGGTAACTTTCCCTGTTTTTTTTTTGCTTGTCAAAGAATTTATGGAGTTGAGCCCCCCCACTTTTAAGTTTGTTGTTTTTTTTTTTTTTTTTTTTTGCTTGTCAAAGAATTTCTGGAGTTGAGCCCCCCCACTTTTAAGTTTGTGACTACGCCTCTGTATACTTTAAAAAAAATTAAACATTAGGCCTACTTTGAATTTGCCAAACTTTTTGAATGAGAAGAGATAGGGTTTTCAGGTTTTCATATTAAAGATGTGAATTACATGTGACAAGATTTTCCCCAAAAAAAACATTATGATGTTTCACTTTGTGACCTTGACTTTGAAGCTTGACCTGTATTTCAAAAACCTTTTAATGAGAAAAGATACAGCTTTCATATTAAAGCTGTATATATTGCTTGTGACCTTTCTAAATACACTATAATATTTTTTTACCCCATGACCCTGACCATGATATTTCACTTACTATTCAAAATTGTTAATTTTCCCTTAAAGCTTTTGATTAGAAGGGCTTTCATATTTGACAAGTACACTAATTGTCACAAGATATTGCAAAGTATGCTATGATTTCTGACCCATTGAATTTGATCTTTATGATTAACCTTATTTTTTTCCCTTGCTTTCGCGTAAGCGAGGGGACATTAAATTTCATCTGACTGTCCGTCAGTCTGTCCATCTGTCTGTCTAGCTGTCTGTCCGTCACAAAAACTTTAACCTTGCCCAAAACTTCTGATTAAGTGGAGCTATGACTTTCATATTTCACATGTGTATTTCTTGTGACAAGGCCTTTCCTTGGATTCCACCAAATTTGACCTTCTGACCTTGACCTTGGAGTTTGACCCACTTTCACATAAAAATTCTGAACTTTTACTTTGGCCATAACATTTGAATGATAGATCATATTTTACATATGATTTCTGTGTGTCAAGGCCTTTTGATACCAACAACCTTGACCTATTGACCTTGACCTAGAAAATTTCTGTACTTGTGAAAAAACTTAACTTCTGAATGGAAAGGGATAGGGCTTTCATACTTCACATAATTATGTAATCCTTGTGAGAAGACCTTTCATTGGATACAAAGAAATTTGACCTTGACCTTGGAGTTTAACTTACTTTTAAAAAAACAAACATTGACCATAACTTTTAAAGGGTTGGGGCTAAGGCTTTCTTGTTTCACATATTTAATCCTTGTGACAGGAACTTTCATTGGATAGCAAGAATGACCATGCCTTGGACTTAGCTGCAGATCTGTAGCTCTCCGAAAAAAATTACTGATAGACCGGAGAGCTACAGAGCCACCCATTGAAAAAACTGTATATTTATTGCGCACCAAAAAAATGCGCTCGGTTCTCGATTTATTTCTCCATGTTATAAAGCTGTAATCTCAAAATATAACTAACCGTGTGTTCCTAACATATTCTTTGACTCTTTCAAAAACAAAAGATTCCTCATAATCGTTGTTAATAGTCCTCCTGGCCCTGATATTGCAAGCATTGGACATTTCGCTTATCTATACTGCCATTTTGATTTCAAAGATAATTCGGTCCAATATGCTTCATTCAGATGTCAACTACGAGAGAACTTGATACAGGAGAAAGTAATTTTTTGAAATCTTCCATTTTTTGCAATTGAGGTAAGAATTTGGAAAAATTAATCAAGAATCGAGCGCACTTTTTTGTGCGCGATAAATATACAGTTTTTTCAATGGGTGGCACTGTAGCTCTCCGGTCTAATGATATATATTTTTTTTCGGAGAGCTACAGATCTGCAGCTAGCCTTGGACTTTGATATACCTTTAATAAAAAAAAAAAACTTAGGGTAATAATATATTCAATTTGCATTTAAGAAAAAATTAATCTTTGCTATGTTGCCATACGGGGTCATCTGAAATTCACAAACACATCTTGTTTCTTAATTTTATTGAGAAGAGATATGGCTTTATATTTGACATGTGCATTATCTGTGACAAGATATTTCCAAGCATGCTATTTGTGACCCACTGACCTTGACCTTCACGATTGACCTTATATTTTAAAAATCAACTTCAGTGATAATTTCTAAATGACATATGATAGGGCGTTCATATTTGAGACAATATTTTATAAAAAATGATATCTAACCCACCTAGACATTGAAAGCAGAGGACCACAATTCTTTGAATTTGCTTGTATTTAAAAAACCTACTTGGCTGATAACTGAAAAAAACCCAACAAAATGTGTTTGTGAAACACTGACTCCCCCGTATGGCAACAAAGCAAAGATTAAATTTCTAAAATGCAAATAAAAAATATTGGTACACAAAGTAGGACCTCTGCACAAGAAATACAGTTGTAAAATATAAAAGATCTAGCACCACCTTTTAAAGATATGGCTAAGGATAAGTTTTTGAAAGGCAAGACAAACTCCAAGATCAAAAGTCCAAAGTGTTGGTTTCTTAGGAAAGGTCTTGTCAAAAGGATTACATATGTGAAGTATAAAAGCCATAGCCATAACAGATCAAAAGTTATGACCAAGGTTGAAGTTTTTAAATAAATGAAAAATATTAAAACTATAATACAGAAAATTCAAAGTAGAAATGTCCGAAAGCAAAACATACACACAGTATATTGTCAGTCCGTGCAGTTGTGGTGAGTAGACTTTAACAATTGAACACATCCGGTGAATCGTAAACATCAACAATAATAGAGCTTCTGCCGTGTTTACAAAACCTGTGTATGTTTAACGGGTGTGTCCAATTTGCTAAACTCTGTACAAAACATTTAGCTATGAATGACGATACTTGTGAAGGAGTTTTGCTATCTAACATTTTTACTCTGAATAAATTTTTTTCTGGATTAAAGTTTTAATATTTCTCATTAATACACAACAAGATTGCCACTTTTCCTAAGTTTTAAGAATAAATTTGTGAAAGTGCAAGAATATGTCAATCGAACCCGCCAAAAAATTTGAAATTTCAATAACTTTTAAATGAAATAAGAATTTTAATTTATTTTTGTGTGAAATGCTACAATTTTAAATATATAAGTCGTAATATTATACAGAAGATATTAACTTCAAATCTGTGTCCATGCACATTTAAGGAAGGTCTTGTCACATGAAATACACATGTAAAATATAAAAGTAATAGCTCCACAAAATGAAAAGTTAAGGGCAAGGTGCAAGTTTTTGCGAACAAACAGACAAACCGAAAGACAGACGGACAGACACGAAAAAAACTATTTACCTCCGAATCTTTGTTTACAGGGGCATAAATACAAGATGTGTTTGTGAAACACTGATGCCCCCGTATGAAAACATAGCGAAGATTAAACTTTTTTTTCAATGCTAATTTTGATATTGAACCTGGAGTTTGACCTACCCCTGCGAAATGATCAAGAATAATTCTTGAACTTTTAAGAAAAGTTCATGAATTATATTCTTGAATCAGCTCATGAATTGTTCATGAAGATCCCATGAAGTTAAAATTGGACACTCATGATTTCATGGATTTTATTCATGAAAACCCAGTTCAAGAATATTCAAGAACTATTTGTTGTTCATGAACAAACTTGGATTTTTTAAATGCCTGCAAAATGATCAAGAATAATTCTTGAACTTTCAAGAAAAGTTCATGAATTATATTCTTGAACTTTCAAGAAAAGTTCATGAATGATATTAATAGGTTCAATGCATTTTCATGAACTATTCATGAATAATTTGTAAAAGTTATTTAGGAATGTTCATGAACTATTCATGAATGTTCTTGTTTTTTGTAAACAAAAATGTAATAAGTTATGCAAAATGAAAAACTGTAAAAGAAAATATTTTAATTGCATCTTGAAAGATTTCACAGAATTTTTGTTTTCCAATCATGCTAACAAAATCTTTGTTCAAGTAAACAACTCTGAAAAATGATAACGGTAATAAATAAATTATGTAGTTCATTCCTAGTAAAATTATGAAAAATTTTAATTCAAACGCGACTCTTTGCAGAATCCTTAACCTTAGTGGCTTACTTGGTCAAGAGGAAAGTGGTTTCCTTATTCAGTGTATTTCAAAGTGTTTGCCTAAAATGGAATGATTTTTAATCCAAGTCTCACTGTCTGGCAGAAAAGTGTGTTCAGCAATTAGGGCATCAGCTAAAAGGGCTTTCAAGGATTTTGAGGAGAGGTGGTCAAATAAAAAAATCTTATTGGCTTTCCCAGGAGTGTGGAATTTTCAGAATTTCATCACTTGGATCCTTTGATCGATTACGATTCATATTTTCAATCCTTTCTTTTGTTTTTCTTCAAGAGCCTGGATCTTTTATATTCTTTTTTTTTTTGGCAGCCAGAGTTTTTTAATCTTCTGATCTCAACTCATCAACATTATCTGTTAACTGCTTCTCTTTTCCCTACAAGAAAAAAAATTTTCTGAAAATGCTCATAAACATGATAAATGTGAAAACTTGAGACTTAATTGTTTGTTGTTGTTTTTTTTTTTTTTTTTTGCATATTTGTTTCATTTAATTCTGCATCATAGGCACTGCCATATTTTAAAGCATTCCGAGCGGGAGTTTAGCCTGTTTGAATGTTTCCCTTGCCCGCCATGTTCAAGATGTTATAGGTGAACAGGATGAATGTTTCAATCTTTAATAATTAAATGTAACGTTATTTGGTTGGATCCTTACTCGTAACAAAGTTTGACAAAATTTTCATTAAAAAGGACATAACTGAACTCTTACAAATAGACAGTAACATCTTGACAAATATCTCACAGATTCAGCGATTGCCTTTATTTTTTTGTAACTCACCACTAATATCTGCAGTTATGAAGTAAATTGATCCTCTGGATATTCCTTCTTCGTATTCTGTTAATTTCTTCAAAGGTTGACAAAGAATGACTCGATCTACGCTAATAATCCTCCCACTCTACCGATTCACTTTCCAACGTCTCGCGCGTTTCAAAGTTTGCGCCTTTTAAAAAGTGTCATGCAGAGCTAATTAAGAAATAGTTTCGAATTGCCAAGATTTTTGTTAAACAAAAAATAACAAACACTATCTGAATGATTTTTCGCTGAAATTAATTTTTTTAAAATTAATGTAAGTTATATCATTTATTGAACTGGATTGTTTTACATTATACCTGTAGAGCCATAGTTTCGTATTCAAGTATGGCCGCCTCCATATCAGAGGACAACAAATATCTCTTGGAACCACTCGCCCTCAAACTGAGTACCCTGAGCTATGAAAGTGTATAGGAGGATAGACTACAAAATACGAATGTGGTTCATATCATAGCTTCTTCACAACCATGCAGCCTGTGCTGTATCATTTACACACTATGGACAGAAAAATGTGACTTTATAACTGCATCAAAATATAAAGCTTTTCGACCCAAGAATGGTACGGTACAGTACGGAAAAGAGATATAATTTTTTAGTTGTCAATAAATTTATGATACAGTTTTACGAAGATTATGAAATTTTACCTAGACTGTAAGTCTGTTTCATTTTCTTACAACTTGTTAAAAGTTTGACAAATAGAGAAAATTCGGTCGAACAAAGTTGTTTCATGAAAAATGAGATAATTTAAAGTACAATATTAATATAGCTGGCCTGTGAATTTAAATGATGAAGAAACATTAGTAATTCAATATGAGAAAAAAATGCTGTCAATATTGATGCAGTGTTTTATTAATTAATCATAATTTAATTACAATCTCCCTTCTAGACAGTTCATAACAGAGTTTTATTATCCTGAAGAATCTAAGTTATCAATTACATAGAGTAGAAAATAGTGATTTTAACCTCTTATGTTCCCCTACTCGGCTCTGATCCCATACTTTCAAAATCAAAACAAAAGCATGTTATTAATTAAATCAGGGGCTTGTTCAACAATTGCATATGCATACAAAAGTTGTATTATGGGAGTAAAGAGTGTTTTCTGGCGATCGTTTGTGACAATAATTTTTACATTTTTAGTCTTCATGAAAATTCATGAACATTCATTACCTTGAACTATTAAGTTTTTTCTTTAAACTGAAAATTACCAATATTCATATTTGTTCATCATTTGTTCATGAACTAGGAATTATGAATGTTTTCATGAATTTTATTCATGAACTACTTTTATGAACCTGTTAAGAATCCTTTAAGAACCATTCATGAACAATTATGAACAACTCATAAAGGTTCTTAAAATCATGAATATCATTTCGCAGGGGTACATACACCTTTCAAAAACTTATCCTTATATATTTGTATATCCACTGCTCTCTTCCACTATGAACATTTAGTCACCAACTGCATTCATAGTACTATAGACGCAACTTATGGAACGCCATGGCTGCCTTATGTTAGCTGACTTTATTATATGCTGTGGGTTTGTAATTATATGCTGTGGTTCTATGATTATATGCTGTGGGTTTATAATTATATGCTGTGGGTCTATTATTATATGCTGTGGATGTATTATTATATGCTGTGGATGTATTATTATGTGCTGTGGGTTTATAATTATATGCTGTGGATCTATTATTATATGCTGTGGTTTCGTTATTATATACTGTGGTTTCATTATTATATGCTGTGGGTTCATATTTATATGCTGTGGGTGTATTATTATATATTCTGTCGGTTTATTAGAAACTAGCTTTTCGAATCAGGACTTCTCGTTTTTGGAGTTTACTTGCTCAAAATGGCGGCAACTGCAACAGGGCTTACCGTAATAGGAATGAGAGTACCAAATCCCCGAATGAGCACATTGCTTTATTTGTGGTGCCACAAATAAAGCCATCTGCTCATCCGGGGATTTGGTACTCTCATTGCTAGCGCTCTCGAGCGTTAGCAACTACGTTAGTCCAAATTCCTTGAATACGCATGCTTGTCGTGCATTCTGGGAAAATTGTGAAAACTACCATAGGTAGACCGTGCGATAACAATTTCGTTGTATCATTAAATAACTTTGTTTATTTATTGTGTAGTTTACACTCTAAAGATAATTGCATAATTGTAATACTTCAAATTTTCCCTTTTTTCTGACGGAAAAGCCTGAGTCACTAGCTCATTGTTCTAAACAAAGACAAGGGAGGTTCTTTGCTAGCGATCGGCTTCACGGTCGGACATTCTGGGAAAACTTCACATACACGGTCTAGCTGTCTGTGAAAACGACCATAGATAGACTGTCCGATAACAATTTCATTGTGTCATTAAGTAGAACGGGTCTTTTCTGGTTGATTCTGAAGTTTGTTTATTTACAGTGTAACTTACACTTTAATGTAAACTACACAAGAAAAAACTTAGGTCGTATACGTAATGCAAAGATTCTAGACATCTAACTTGCGAGTTCTACCACCTTCCTGGATAATGCCGTCAACCTCATAAAAAATCTCTTCTTCTTTTTTTCTTTTCAAAGTTTATTGAATTGGCAAGACACAATAAGCGATTGATACTTCCACACTAATATAATTTTAATTCTATTAAATACACTTCACCAAAGATTATACCTCTAACAATCAGACTCCGTACTCATTAAACATTAAAAACTTCGGCAAAATAAATTAGTTAACCACGAACCTTCCTTTCGGCGCTAGCTCGCCTATCTTTTTTTTTAAAAATAAACTTGTTCCTATTACGGTTAGGCCTGTTGCAGTTACCGCCAATTTTGAGCAAGTATAACCTCCAAAAACGAGAAGTCCTAATTCGAAAAGCTAGTTTCTAATAAACCGAGAGATTATATGATAATACACCCACAGCATATAATTATGAACCTACAGCATATAATAATGAAACAACAGCATATAATAAAAGAACCACAGCATATGATTATGAACCCACAGCATATAATTATGAAACCACAGCATATAATAATAGATCCACAGCATATAATAATAGACCCACAGCATATAATTATAAACCCACAGCATATAATAATGGATCCACAGCATATAATTATAGAACCACAGCATATAATAAAAGACCCACAGCATATAATTACAAACCCACAGCATATAATAGTAGACCCACAGCATATAATTATAGAACCACAGCATATAATTATAAACCCACAGCATATAATAATAGACCCACAGCATATAATAATAGACCCACAGCATATAATTTTAGAACCACAGCATATAATAATAGACCCACAGCATATAATTATAGAACCACAGGATATAATAATAGACACACAGCATATAATTATAAACCCACAGCATATAATTATAGAACCCCAGCATATAATTAAAGACCCACAGCATATAATTACAAACCCACAGCATATAATAAAGTCAGCTAACATAAGGCAGCCATGGCGTTCCATAGCAACTGTTACTGCTATGAATGCAGTTGCTCTTTCACACTCGTGTAGTGCAAGCTCTACTAAGATTTGATGTCGTAGTGAGAAGTATATATGAAATGTTTTGTAAAAGGAATAAATATAAGTTTTTAATAATATTTTTTGGGAAAAAAGAAATTCAGAACAATTTAAAATTGCTGATTTATATCTTTAAAAATTTAATTTTGGTCAATGTATTTAATTGTATAATAAAACTTTTTAAAAATTGAAGAGAACTGCCATATTTCTATTTTTTCTTATCGTATTTTTGCATATTTGTAAAAAGAACGATAATTCTTCGCACTTGGGTGATAAAACATTCATAAAAAGCAAAATTCAAGAACGATTTCAACTCTTAAAAATAAATAGAAAAATTTAAAAAATCACAGAAAAACATTCTGGAGTTATAATCATTATTAAAACATTCCCTTATTTCATCATAAGGTTAAATTATTGATTTTTGTCAGAGGGTTTCAATAACGTTGATCGATGACGTCACATCTGCATCAAAACAAAAATAAGGAGAATGTGACGACGGCGCAGATTGTATCTGATAACTGTTTTTTAAAAGAGGCTTATACTTTTAAATTGTTTGTGATTTATTAGAGGAAAGGTGCAATGATCAGGTATACTAATCCGTGTGTTTTTCTTTACTGAAGACAACAAGCCACATCCTTATGTAAGCCAGGATTTCCTCTGATATTCTTGACACCATCAAAGAATGCAAATATAAGTAATAAACAACGATTATTTAGTGAACATGGCATTATGAATAGCAATAGCTCTGCTGGCATATTTTCCATGATGCGCTAGCGCCATCATGGAATATGCATGCCAGCAGAGCAATTGCTATTCATAACGCCATGTTCACTAAATAACGTTGTTTATTTTTTAAATGGTATTAACTTTTGAACAGTTGGTGTAGGTCTTTCATATTTCGAAATTTATTAAATTTCTTGTGAGAAGACCCTACTTTGGGTACAAAATTATTTATTTGCATTTAAAATTTAAATCTTCACTATGGGGACATTGTTTCACAAACACATCTTGTTTGTCAATTAATCTGGGAGATGCGTATGAAGGAATCCGTCAGGGCCATGTGGAATGAAATCGAACAAAAGAGGCACAAATCTCACCTGAGTCACCAAATTCTTATAAAATAAATAATAATTGACCGTTCACTGAAATCAATGCACTCGATGGAAATGATCTCACACAGTCCGAATTAAGGTCATACGCAACTTAGTTATAACGTTATCGCCTATTAGACGCTTCTTTGAAATTGAAGAGTTCCACTAAACATGCTAACTTGTGTGCAATACTTTTAATGTCTATAAATGGACTTGTACACCTCCTCTAAAACAAATTTTGATAAACAAAAAATATGGAATTTATCTTTCGTTATCTTTGTATATTTTTCTTTGAATAATGCATTTTTTTTCATTATTTGATATCTTACAAAAAAAACCCTGGTAATACATGCAGATTTTTTGTCTATGAACATCTGATGGTACTATAATCTTAAATTAAAAAAATTTTGAAAAATTATCAGTAGGTAAGGTACCTTGCATATGTCCTTAAATAAAATTTGCTTTCATTACGTCACAATTGTAAATCATGCTTCTTATATTATGATTTAACGATGCAACCGAATAGTTTCTTGCGATATCATTTTCTACGGACGCACTTTTGCGTCAGTTTTACTACAGTAAATGAGGAATTCTTCGTGACGTTCTTTCAGTACTAGTCAAAAAGAATTACAAACATATCTTTTGTAATATTGAAATTTTTTTCGTATCAACAAATACAATATTTCATATCAATAATCATTACTTATAATTATATATTCTTTAACTGAAATCAAAATTTTGATTGAATGATAAATTAATGATGTTTAATGAATAAATTAAACGCTTGTTTGTTCTCAGTTTAACTCAAAAATGCCAGCAAATTAAATCCAAAAAAAGGAAAATTCTTTCGTTTTTGCGAACCGAAAATAAATGTAGACTTTTGATTGAATGTATGATAACAACTATGCCAGTGAAATCCGAATATTTGTATAGTATTAAAAGGGACATAATCTTAGACCTAGTGTATTCATAAAGGATAATTCAGGAACTCTGGTTAACACGTTTCGGAGTTTATTTGGAAAATCTATTAACCTATAAGTTAAAATATCTTGAAACATTTGACGAATAAAGCAGGTCTAAGGATATTACCATGTTTTACTACCTTTTAATATGAATCAAATAATGTTATGTTAACTTTGTAATTTAGCCACAACACTTTAATTTATTGAACAGAATGAAGGTAAGATACTTCATGTAGATGAAGTTGACGTCTGTCCAACAAACCAATCATCATGGGAGAAGGCATCACGTGACTTAAACTGCACCCCACAAGATAGATACCAGTGTACC
The DNA here is from genome assembly GCF_032062105.1 of Saccostrea cuccullata. Lineage (NCBI taxonomy): Eukaryota > Metazoa > Mollusca > Bivalvia > Ostreida > Ostreidae > Saccostrea > Saccostrea cuccullata. The sequence goes on along the minus strand of NW_026928907.1, from coordinate 338,265 downwards.
TCGAACGAAAATCAAACAACTTTATTGGAATACTGTTACGATGAACCACCTACTTTTGTTTTAAAAGGTATTTTTTCTTCAATTTTTTTCATATAGAGTAAAGCCTTGCAAAAAATTCTAGACTATAGCCATTATTAGAGAAAACTAAGTTTGGTAACAAATATATTCTTTTGAAATGGCTCAGTCGGAATAGAGCTTGCTCCATGATCGGGAGGTCGTGAGTTCAAATCTCGGCCGCGACTGACCTAAGACGATAGAAATGGGAAGAAACTCTTCCTTCGCCATGCGTTTGGTACTTTGAAGTAAAAGTTGCGGGTCCTTCGGATGAGACCTAAAAACCGATGCCCCATGTCACAATAGGTGTTGGAACGATAAAAATTCCTCATTGCTCAATGTCCCTGAGTGCCAAGGAGATGTCGAAAGTTTTAGCGTTTCACTGGTTTATGGGAACGTCTGTGGTAAAGAGTGAAAAGTTCTCGTATGGGACATAAAACGACACACAGTCAATCAATCAATCCTTTGAAATGGGACACATGTGCAAGAAACCCTGTTTCTAGCCAATTTCATATGTCCTTTTATGAAACTGCCTTTCTTAAAGACACATTTCATTTCATGCACAGTTACATTATATTTTTATTCTCTTGAAAAAATATACTCTGGCCCATTTACTATTAGGTTAAATTCAAAATTAATGACCACCAAATTGACTGTAGTAAAATAAACATTGATTAAGACGAAAATTTAAGGAGTAATCAGCATCAAGCAGTAACAAACTTGTGCAATACATGTATTTTAAATCCAATACTTCATATCGAAACACATATTAAAAGTTTTAAATTAAGACCTAGCTTTATTTCTACAATTATAGCATTTTTGTTTAAAGCATATATAGGTAGTTGACATAGATATTAAGAATATTTTATGGGATATTTTCCTTCACAGGACAATCACAATATAACCTAATGAACAATTTTTGTATTTACTCATCAGCAATCATTTTAATGTATTTGTTACACTCCTGACTTAAACCACCCTAGTTTTAGAATTATGAAAGAAAAAAAAATTGATGATACGTGGAAGTTTATTCCAATTACTGGTATTTTTAATATAGGTGATAAATATGTGTTTGGGGTTTGAGTGTTTTTTCTAGAGTCCCGTATCTAGATTAAAAGAGATAAATTTTTTGTTATGGGTTTAAATCATACTGCTACATCCTTCCTTTAAATGTATAAATCTGCAAGCGGAGAGCTGCAAATTTATTCCTCTATTCTGAGCTTAAGTCTTTTGAGCACTGGTTGATTTTTAGCTCTACTGGTCAGAGACCAGAAGAGCTTATGCGATAGTAATGCGTCCGGCGTCCGTCCGTCTGTCTGTCTGTCCGTCTGTAAACAATTTTTCAAAACGCTACTCCTCCTACAATTTTAGTTTGATTTCAGTATAACTTGGCACACAAGTAGACTACACTAAGATACATAGAATAGTGCATCGGTTTTTGATTTCGATGAACGGTGTTGCCATGGTTACTGAAAATAGAATTTTCTGTGAAATTCCTTAAAAACGCTACTCCTTCTACAGTTTTGGTCTGATTTCAATTTAACTTGGCACACAAGTAGACTACACTAAGATACATAGAATAGTGCATCGAATTTTGATTTCGATGAACTGTGTTGCCATGGTTACTAAAAATAGCATTTTCTGTGAAATTCCTTTAAAACGCTACTCCTTCTACAGTTTTTGTCTGATTTCAATATAGCTTGGCACACAAGTAGACTACACTAAGATACATAGAATAGTGCATCAGTTTTTGATTTCGATAAATGCTGTTGCCATGGTTACTAAAAATAGAATTTTCTGTGAAATTCCTTAAAAACGCTACTCCTTGTACAGTTTTTGTCTGATTTCAATATAACTTGGCAGACAAGTAGACTACACTAAGATACATAGAATAGTGCATCAGTTTTTGATTTCGATAAATGCTGTTGCCATGGTTACTAAAAATAGAATTTTCTGTAAAATTCCTTAAAAACGCTACTCCTTCTACAGTTTTTGTCTGATTTCAGTATAACTTGGCACACAAGTAGACTAACTAAGATACATAGAATAGTGCATCGTTTTTTGATTTAGATGAACGGTGTTGCCATGGTTACTAAAAATAGAATTTTCTGTGAAATTCCTTTAAAACGCTACTCCTTCTACAGTTTTGGTCTGATTTCAATTTAACTTGGCACACAAGTAGACTACACTAAGATACATAGGATAGTGCATCGGTTTTTGATTTTGATGAACGGTATTGCTATGGTTACTCAAAATAGAATTTTCTGTGGAATTCCTTAAAAACGCTACTCCTTCTACAGTTTTTGTCTGATTTCAAAATAAGTTGGCACACAAGTAGACTACACAAAGATACATAAAATAGTGCAATGGTTTTTGATAAGTACAAACCAGTAGAGCTACAGTCTCGACAGAGACTTCTGGTTTAAGATGGACATCTACAGCAACAGGGGAAATCGGTTTGTACGGTTTCATTCAATGGACCAGTATCCACGCCCTACCTTTGTATTCGAACCCGCGACATTAGGATCAATTCCCTGTCCCGCAACTCTAGTAAACGTGCTAACAACATCCTTACACGCGGTCGACTAATTAGTATAAGAGGTATTTAGATTGATATTTTACACGTAAAATTTGATTAAAAAGATTTTAGATTCTATTATTTACATTTTATTTAGAACATTTATAATATCAGGTAAGTATTAATTTTCATTTAATATTTTTTTTTTTTTTTTTTTGAAGGGGAGGGAAATTTATACTTATTTTTATTGATTATATTTTGAGGATACTGTTGGATTTTATTGGAATCGAATTATGTTGACACATACAACTGCTCGGGGTTTATTGATGGATGTCCAAACGAAACTTACAGAAGTGATGAACTTTATGAATGCAAGTATTCTTTTTTTTTGTTCGTAATTCTGAGCTGGAAAGTCAAAAGAATTGTTTTTCCCGATCCGATTTTGTCTGACGTGCTCTGTCGCTTTATCTGTCTGTCAGTCTGTTGACTTATTTTCTCACATTTTAACCTCTTTCTCAAAAAACTCTAGGCCACTTTCCACCAAACCTGTCAAAAAAGACCCTCGAAAGTATGATTCAAATTTGTTTAATATCAACATTCATTTTAATATAAAAAAAAATGTTCATAGATCTGGAGTCATTGCTCCAAGAAAATTGAAACTTATTTGACACAATTATTACATGATGTAGTTTAAGTTTCTTGAAATTATGATCCCACGGGAATAGTATGGGGTCAAAATTAAAATAGGGATCAAAGTTTTGCATAGGAATTAACAGGGAAAAAATCTTTGTTCTCTTTTTCGAGCTAAGCTACTTATTTTTAATTACATGTACCCCCAAGAAGGACATGGAGAAGGATATGGAGATAACGAACAGTATTCAATCTCAAAGTCCATAAAACTATACAAAATAAGAGCAGAGGAAACACGGAGGTCCGAAACATCAGAGGTGGGATCAGGTGCCATGGAGGAGTAAGCATCCCCTGCTGACCGGTCACACCCGCCGTGTGCTCCTTGTCATGATCAGGAAATAACGGAAAACTCTGTCGTCAATGCGTAAATAATGGACTAACAATTAGTATGAAAAAACGTCAGTCAGCATTTGACTCAATGATAAATTTTATTTGCTGACAAGGTCATTGTATCAACCATAGAACTTACGAAATGATGACTTTAAACGAGACGGCTGATATTCTTTTTTCAACTTGCTTGTCAATAATTTACCTCGTTTTAGAAATTGTTCATACGTAGTGTAAGCTCTTGCATATCGAATCAACTGAGGTATATATACTCCGTATGCAGGTGATGAAGGTATATTACTGCATAAGTAAGGGAAGTTGACGATAATAAAGTTAAAGTCATCACGATTATCTTATAATTTGGTTGTTATATTACCATTAACGTCATTTTCAAGTAAAATATCCAAGTATGAAACAGATGTGTCAGACTCTGTGGTATCTTTTATCTCAAACTCACCAGGATATATCGTATCGACGAAGGAATGGAAATTACCATTGTTAATTGACAATACGTCGTCGATATATCTAAATGTCTAGTTGAAGACCACAGCAAGTGTTTTCTTCTTTTTCATGCATTAGATAACTAACGGTATTCAATATCAAAGTCCATAAAACAATACAAAATAGGAGCAGAGAATTACGGACCTCTGGAATATCAGAGGTGGGATCAGATGCCATGGAGGAGTGAGCATCCATTGCTGACTTCACACCCGCCGTGTGCTCCTTGTCATGACCGGGAAATAACGGAAAAATCCGTCGTCAAATAAAATGAAATATGCTTGTTCTAGAAAAGGTTTTTTTTATTCTTATATCTACTGAACAGGCAGTGCATGTACCTGTTGCTGCATACCAGGTATTTTAGCAAGAACACAGTTTTCTTCCTACATCTGTAATAAGGCATGTCAACAAAAAAGTTTCTGAGAAACGCCATTTTTCATATAATGCTATGGATAATATTCATATTGATTAATAAAAGTGTAAAACAAAGCAAAGACACTTAACCAATTTAACCATTTGTTTTGTTTCAGATCAAGCTGGAAGGATGTTATACTGCAGATGAGAAATGCTTGAGACAAAAGTAAAAAAAAAAAAGAAAAATATTGAAATCTTTGTCATTTTAATATTAAAAACATTCTACTATCAGAATATTTTTGCCAAACTGTATTTTTTTGTTTGTTATGGTGTATTGGCAAAAAGAAAAAAATAAATAAAACAAAACAAAACAAAATGACATAACATGACATATTTAATCTATTTTAAAATGATTATTTCATCTGATAACTTGATTTGAATATATTCTGTGGAAATATACTACACAAACTAAGGAAGTTTAAATTTTCATATAATTTCTAAAAGTCGAAGGGTTTTTCTGCCTTGTAAACTGTTTGAATTGAAAGTGTTTATGATTAGTCCCGTACGAAACAGTCCGGGCGGCTTAGACACGGCTCAGGCACGGATTCCGTCTCCAGAAACCCGTGCTTTAGCATTCCGTGCTCCTATGTAAAGTATGTATGGAAAGCCGTGCCTAAAAGTGGTCGAGGCACGGACACGGCACGGGATATTGGCCGAAATATTTAAATGAGATCACACGGTTTTACAAAACCCGTGTCAGAAAGCCGTGCTTGTTTCCATATATGGACTCACGGATTCTGTAAACCCGTGTCTGAAACCCGTGTCCTTTTCCATATATGGAGACACGGTTTTTCAGAAACCCGTGTCAAAAAAGCCATGCTGTATACCATATAAGGAGTCACGGGATCTGTGCATTTGTTTAGATCTAGGTCATGGCCTTTAGAGAATCTCCTGATGTAACTGCATGTGGATGCAAAAATGGTGACTGAAACCAAACTAATTCACATTGCTTTACATTAATGCTTATAGATTTTGAATTTCAAAAGTTAAAAATCTTATATGAATGTGTCCATTTACTTTCTGTTATAGATTAAATTTATCAGTTACAATCCATGCTAGTTTTTAATTACGATTTTAATGATAATGTACAATATTCAATTGTAATTTAATCTAGTAGCTAAGTCTGCACAATCTGAGAAAGAATTTACTTTAAATAAAACTTTCACTAGCACAGTGATGTCACATAAAAAATATATATACTATAAAGGATTAGTGAAAGTCCAACTAAAGTCATTCAAATAAACCTAAACTATTTCATCATGTTCATTGTCAACATCACAATACAGGAAGATCATGAAAATTGAAAAATTGACTTACTTATTCTAGATAACACTTACTGCATTTAGTTCAAAAGTGAAGAAATTATCCCAGACTGACAAAAATACAATTCCAACTGACATCTATTTAGTTAAATATCCTTTAAATAGAGCAAAAAGACACATTGACTTAGCTCATGACCATGAATCCCTCCAATTTAATATTCAAATAAAGGAAGTTATGATTGAGCATGCTCAGTAAAAAGCCATGAGATATAAATAAATAGTTTAAAGCAAAACCTGCCTGAGTTAAAAACCGTCTCCCTGGGACACGGATTCCGTGTCTCCACACGGATTTCTGTGAGTGAGGATTCCTCACTTTCAGACACGGAAACCGTGTCCGTGTCTTGGACATGCAGAACCCGTGCGGCTTTTTAAAAACCCGTGCGGATTCCATGTCTTAGCCGTGCCCAAGCCGTGCCTATTCCGCCTCGAACTTTCGTACGGGGTATAAACCAAATTTAATTCTATTTTTGTTTTAGTAGAAATAACAATTAGCCAGTTAATCATTATACTTGCACGTATATTTTCTTTTATAAATGAAAAAAAAAAAATAAAATAAAATAAAAAATGAAAATAATAAAGCTCTTAAATATAAGTTTGATTTTTAAAAGATTTTTTTGATACATTGGGCTACATTCGGTTTATTTCAAGTAAAAATCCATGCATCTTTTGATATTCTTTTGTAGTAAGGTGACACGTTTACCATCTACAACATCACAGTCATCAGATCCCAACTCTTCCTCAGATGACGTACTCATTGGTGTAATTATCCCTGTAATTATCATCTTCATCGCCGTCGTTATAGCTACATTAGTTGCCCGGAAATTTAGAGGTAAAAAAAAATATAGAACGATTCATACAAACTAGTTATAAGTATTTTCAATGGTTTTTAGCTCTTGTCTGTCGTCCGTCCGTCTGTCTGCCTGTAATCTTTTCACATTTTCGACTTCTTCAGAAGAACCACTGGGCCGATTTCAACCAAACTTGGTACAAAACATCCTTGGATAAAGGGAAATTTAAATTGTTAAAATGAAGGGCCAGGTCCTCTAACAAGGGAAGACAATCAAGAAAAGACAAAAATAGTGTAGGGTCTTTAAAAAATCTTCTTCTTAAGAACCACTGGACCAGAAAAGCTGAAACTTATGTGGAAGCATCCTGTGGTAGTGTAGATTCTAAATTGTTCAAATCATTGCCCCCGGGGATTGGGTGGATCCACAATAGGGAATCAAAGTTTTACATAGAAATATGTAGGAAAAATCTTTAAAAATCTTCTTCTCAAGAACTACTGAGCCATAATAGCTGAAACTTATGTGGAAGCATCCTGGGGGTAGTGTAGATTCTAAGTTGTTCAATCAGACTCCCGGGGTTGGTTGGGGCCACAATAGGGAAATGACGATTTCAATTTGTACATTTTGACATCATATCCAGATAATTAAGGAGGTGATCATTTTATCAAAAGCTTTAACATACGTATGTTATTCATTTACAATATCTTAACATGTTGTAAAAATATTCAAATAGAATAGTGATGTTGTTTATTACTTTCTTTGAGATTAAGCTCTTCTATTAATAAAGCACAGTTATTTTTTTTCTTTAAAGTACCTGTGCCATCTTTTCCTTAGCCATGATAACATTTGGCAATTTACATGTAATTTCTTTTACAGTTTCAAAATGTTCTGAAAGGTACCATGAAGATGAAGAAATTGGGCTTTTGGGTAAGTTTCTTTTCATTGTTATTTTCTTTCTGAAGAGATAGACCATTTTATTTTCAAAATGATTAAAATATATTTTACAACACATATAATTTAATTAAAATTTAAATATGTGCGAGAAAGTACGTGGAAATATCTTTTGTTAATATGTGTGAGTTTTTTCTGCCAAAACTTTCGGGTTTTTTAAAATATAATTTTACCATTTTTAATGCAGAACGAATTTTTGTTATTTACTACATGTAAGACTTTCAATACAGACATGTTTACATAATACCTTTCTGAATACCACTTGAATGTTTAACTCTACATTTCTGAATCATACATGTACTATCTGATTGTTAAACATTACATATTATTTTGAAATACTCTTGTTACATTGTATTAAGATTATATGATAACTTTATACGACAGACTTATTCGCTAAAATGTATTATGAAAAATGTGATTACATGTACATCTTCTTTTTTCAGAAACTGCCCCAACTCTTAAGATACAAATAGCTGGAGAAAACATTGTGTTGAGATGTATACTTCCCAAAGACAAGAGAAGACGTCCCTCAAATATTATTTGGTCTAAAGATAAAAAGGAAATAGAAATAAAAGACACAAGAGGAAAATTCAGATTTGCTGAAGATAAACTTAACCTTGTTATTGAAAATGCAGGTCATTTAGATATTGGAGAGTACGCCTGCTGTCTCCAATATGACAACCACTGCGATAGGGTTGTTAAATGCAGTCTAGGTAATTTCTATCGTTGAGCCACACATTCGATTAAACATGGATTATACATAATGATTTTCAACTGTTAAAATACTTTTTTTCCATTTCAAAAGTATCGATGAAACTAGGTTCATTTAGATGTACTGGGAGGTTGTCCCCTGTGTGTATATAGGTTAAAGGTTTATTTAGCCAACTTTAGTTAAAAGCTCATGTGAGTCTTTTGGATCGAAGTTGTCACAGAGTATCCTAGGGTGAAGTAGATACATGTTTTATAGAATTAAGGATCAAATAGTCTTCGTCAGAGGAAAGTGAACCCTCTAGGTCAGAAGAAGTGAAACTGACATGTTGTAGATTACGATGTTTTAAAATCCTGACCCTGGGACACAGTGGATTCATGATCGTGGTAAATTATTATATGGGTTAATTCACAGACTTATATAATTTTCTTCATGAAATCCATTAAAAATCTTTAACATTGACTTATAACACACAAAACCTTGTAATTGTGGGAAAGAATGCACATTAGGCACTACATCCATTTTCAATGCCGTACGAACGCTAACAACTATATTGCTATACACATCATCTTGGCACAATTGAAAAAAATAGTGTTATTCATTCGTATAGCACACATAAACTTAATTTGCTTTACAAGGGTAATCTTTTTACATTATTCAATTCTAAAGTGACACCCAAAGACCTAAAGACACCCAATAAAAATACTGAAATTATAAACAATTGTGAATATATAACATTGTAGAATATGAATATAAGGCTTGATTCTTAATTTTGATATCATCATTCCTATAACAGCATCCACCATCCTTTTTAGCTCACCTAAGCCAAAGGCTCAAGTGAGCTTTTCTGATCACATTTTGTCCGTCGTCCGTCTGTCTGTCCGCCTGTAATCTTTTCACATTTTCGACCTCTTCTAAAGAACCACTGGGCCGATTTCAACCAAACTTGGTACAAAGCATCTTTGGGTAAAGGGAAATATAAATTGTTAAAATGAAGGGCCAGATCCTCTCACAAGGGGAGATAATCAGGAAAAGACAAAAATAGGGTAGGGTCATTAAAAAATCTCTAAAACCACTGGGCCAGAAAAGCTGAAACTTATGTGGAAGCATCCTGTGGTAGTGTAGATTCTAAATTGTTCATTTCATGACCCCCAGGGGCAGGGCGGGGCCACAGTAGGGAATTAAAGTTTTGCATAGAAATATGTAGGAAAAATCTTTAAAAATCTTCTCAAGAACCACTGGGCCAGAAAGGCTGAAACTTATGTTTAAGAATCCTTGGGAAGTGTAGATTCTAAATTGTCCAAATCATGTCCCCCTGGTTTAGGGCTGGGCCACAATAGGAAATCAATTTTTACATAGAAAGATATAGAAAAATCTTTGAAATTTAAATCATGAAACCCTGGAGTTGGGCGGGGCCACAACAGGGAATCAAAGTTTTACGTTGAAATCTATAGGAAAAATCTTTGAAAATCTTCTTCTCAAGAACCACAGGGCCAGGAAAGCTGAAACTTATGTTGAAGCATCCTAGGGAAGTGCAGATTCTAAATTGTTCAAATCATGACCCCTAGGGGTTGGGCGGGGCCACAATAGGGAATCCAATTTTACATAGAAATATATAGGAAAAATCTTTGAAAATCTTCTCAAGAACCACAGGGACAGAAAAGCTTAAACTTATGTGGAATCATCCCAGGAAAATGTAAATTCTAAATTGATAAAATCATGAACCCCTGGGCTTGGGCGGGGCCACAATACGGAAGCAAAGTTTTACATAGAAATCTATAGGAAAAATCTTTGAAAATCTTCTTCTCAAGAACCAGAGGGCCAGGAAAACTGAAACATGTGTGGAAGCATCCTAGGAAAGTGCAGATTCTAAATTGTTCAATTCATGACCCCGGGGGTTGGGCGGGGCCACAATAGGGAATCAAAGTTTTACATAGAAATATGTAGGAAAAATCTTTAACAATCGTCTTCTCAATAACCACTGGGCCAGAAAAGCTGAAACTTATGTGGAAGCATCCTGGGGGATAGTGTAGATTTTAAATTGTCCAAATTATTACCCATGGGGTAGGATAGGGTCACAGAAGATATTACAAGGCGGAAATCTGGTAAAGAACTTCATGGTCAAAGCTTCTCAGGTGAGCGATATGGCCCATGGGCCTCTTGTAAATTGAATACTTAGTGCGTATGAAGGTATTGAATTGAGTTGATTTTGCTCTTGTCAGATCACTTGACGCAATAGAATATGAAACATTTCATGATTACATTGAATTTAAAGAAAAAGAGTATTGCTTGATTTCCCCAGAACGAATTTTCCAATCTTTCTTGAAAAGAAGCGGGTTCCTAGATTTTTTTATGAAGTGTGCGACATCCTCTAACCTTGGTATCTTTTGTCGGTCTCCTGGATACAGAAAGAGTGAAGGTGAAATATGCTGCAATCTCAGCCCAGATCAATTTAAAAATCTTGTGCAACGACTTAAGTTCGACATTCTCTCTAACAATTCTATCACAGACGAAACTTGTCATCATATTATTGAAGAGAAATGTAAGTTCAAATTTAAAATTTAAAATTATGTTACTCAATTATTAACGTTCTTTTTTCTCTGATAAGTCAAAACAAGTTTTATTTTTAAAAAAAAATTCGTTAATTGTTATCTTAAAGGTTGAAGATTAATGTGAACAAGTAGAAAAATTCCATTAAATGATTAATTTTATGTATGATTTTTTTTTATTCTCTGATAGTGAACATTCCGAAAGGCATTCTGAGTTTAGGAAAAGAGGGTATACAAAATTATCTTCGTGATCTCAGAAGTGGTGAACATAAAGTCTTTGTTGCCAGAGGGATGCTGGTTGGGTGTGAGGGGGCAGGAAAGACAAGTCTTCTTCTCCGGCTGCAAGGAAAAGATAATCCAGATCCCCAGTCAACAAGAGGATTAGATGTCCACGTCAACATGTTGACAGTAAACGAGGATAGACTTGATGGTCAGTTGAGTCGGGACATTGTTCAGTCTAGAATAGCGAAGTGCTAGTTTTTTTAAGGACAGAGGAGACGTTCCTCGATAATATGTAACTTTTTCCAAGATTTTGTCCTTGAAGAATTACTACTTTAACATGTTTACTCACAAAAAACTGAGGTACCTTACCAGGCATTTGTGCGAGATACCAGAGGATGGCATCTTTTATATAATCCTTTAGGGAAAAAACTTATTTTGCAAAAATCATATTTTTAGTGTTTCTAATTTTTAAAAACAATTAGAAACCGGTTTAGAAATCAGAAAGTAATTAAAATTTTGTATATTTTTCATACATTATGAAGATATAAAAAACAGATATTTGGGGAATGTATCGTTTGACCTTAATCCTTAGCTTTAGAGACTTGATTTTTTGGGAGGGGTTTTTTTTCACTAAAATTACTTTAAATCATAAAAGATAGCAATAGCTAAACCAATGAGTGAAATAATGTCCCGTTTATAAAAGTGTTTTTGATTTTGTAAATTGTTTTTTGTAATACTGATTTGTTTCAACATTCTTATTTTATCTTTAATTTCAGTCACAGCCAACCAAAATAAACCAAGTCTTCTATCCAACTTAAACACTGAAGAAGATCCAAGTACAAATCAAGCAGAACAAGGCCATGGAGATCAGACCTCAACAAAAACAAGATTTGAGGGCTCTGTTAGAGAAAAAAGAATTGAGAAATCTGCGTCTTTCATTGAAACCCCTTTAAACATACAAGAAAATAATGAGCAGGTTTCAGAAGTTGCTGAAAATAGCAAAACCAAAGAGAATGAAAATGTAATACCTGATGGGACAGTTTCGGGAAATAAAGGGTCAACCACTACTGAACCAAGTAAAGTAAACGATGAGGACGTTGAAACAATCGATTTCGGCCCCCTGTCGACTGATGATGCAAATATCTCCCCTGAAACTGACATGACATTTCAGATATTGTCCGAGTCTTTTACGGACAACGATAGAAAAATAATAACATTTTTTGACTTTGCTGGGCAATTTGCATATTATGCCTGTCATCACATATACTTTTCCCCGAATGATTTTTACATCTTAGTAATGGATATCACAAAGAAATTTGACCACATGGTGTACAAAGACAGAGCTCAACAAACAGCTATAAACAAAGATGCCAAAACTGAAGAAGAAATTAATAAAATGGAAAGATCAGTATATAGTGGTTGGACATACTTAGGTAAAATGAATTTTGCTGCTGTATCATATATGTTGGAGCCATATTTTTTAAATGAAAGTTATTCAAGAAACACTGAAACAAGGAGTATTTCTTTTAAATAGTTAAATATTGTAACTGTTTCTCAAGTTATTAGGAATGCATTACGAACAAAAAATTGGTGTAATACATCGAAATTGTAAAACGCAATAATTTGAAACAAATTATCGTAGAAAAATATTATATTAAGAAAATGCATTTATTAAACAAAAGCTTTTTTCCAATTTTCATTCTTTTAGAGATGTTTAAATGAAAATATTTAGGTATCCCGTCTTTGTGGAGAACGGGGTGTTTGATTTGATTCTCTAGCTTTCCAAAACTTATCACGATTTGCGTGTTATTATAAACCAACATAAACGTTAAATCGGAGGAAATTTGGTAGTAGTAGTAGTAAATTTTATTTAAAATCGGACAACATACACATAACAAAGAACATGAGCTATAAAGCTCTTTTACCGACTAGAAACATAAAACATATTTATAATAAAATGTACATATATACACATAAGAGCACAATGGTATTACGTTATATGTAAAATGTCCGTCATGTTTTTGGCATTCTTTTGCAAATTGAAAAGAAAATGTCGGTCCGTCTTATGGTTCAGATATTTTCAACTTCTTTGATGAACTCTGGTTTTGATAACCTGATCGAAAATCTATTATTAATACATTTATCGTTAACCTTTTATGTATTCAAGCACTTCGAAATATACTCTGTAGATATCCGTTTCTAAAATTGTGGTATTTTTTATTAATTTCTGAAGTAGACTTTAACATAAAGTTGTAATGGTAGGGTCCGTCGGGCATAGATAGTATAATTTTACCACCGGCACCATTCCCAAAATTCCAATTTTGTATACCAGATGAAGTTTTGAAAAATGATTTGTTTCCTGTTTTCCTAATACAAAATACCTTACAAATTCTTGAAATCCGCAAACGTCCCTCAACCCTTGAATCATTGCTGAAAATAGAATTATTTTAAATTGATAGAATTGATATCCCCAAGCTATGTAATTTAGATTTTCATATATTTTTTTTAGAGTTTACAGAATACTGGCTACAATCTATTCTGTCTCATACCGTTGGACTGACACCAAATGAAAAGATAGAGAATAGTGATGGTATGGATAGAGCTCCTCTGATTCTTGTGGCAACTCACGCGGAAGGAATATCTAGAAAGGTGAGATAAATTTTAAAAACGCCCATTTTCTCATTTATTTATATAATACAGCGGTATTTTAATATAATTATATTGCTGAAGTAATCATTCTTGATAGTACTCATTTGCACACTGAATTTTAAACTGATTTTTCTATTTTCCCCATCATGACATGGCACATGGTGAATGTAATCGGTCGACAGGGAACAGGGAAAACTTAATCCTCCATGGCGCCTGTTCCCTCGTCTTTTCATTTTAGAGGTCCTTGCAATTGTTTACTCTGTTTCTTATTCGTATTTTTGGAGCTTGATTGTTGTTCGTAAAATCTGTATATCATCGTAACAATAAGGAAAAAAGTAACACAATAGTTCCGAATAAAGCAGATCACTTTTAGAGATTTCGGATTTTAGAGACTACGAGCTATTTTACTCGAAAACTTTATTTAAAAGTGAATCGCGTACTGTATGTTAAATCTCGAGAACATAACTTCACAAAAGGACTGTTGATTTAGATATTTTTAAGCCATTCCTTTTGACAATATGTAAAGATTAGTAATTTTATTCAGCGAATGGCACATATCGCAAAATAATAGCTGATTATTGATATCTTGAGTAGAATTATATTTTAAAACATCATCATGCCTTAAATTAATGGTGAATGATTTCAATAAATTGAATCTGATGAGATTTATACACTTTGTAGGAAGGTGAAGCCTACTTTCGAGATCTTCGTGACAGATTACCGAAGTTAAGTGCCCATGTTGATTATGGAAAAGCGTTCAGTACTGGTTTTGATGACGATCTTCAAGAAATCAAGAACTGCATATTGAACATAGTCCAGACGCTTCCAAACTGGGGAAAAATATTCCTATGTCTTGGTTCTGCATTGAATGCCAGATAAGAAAGCTGAAAAAATTGAAAATTATAACTTTGGAGGCACTCTTGGAAAACTGTTTAACAAATAATACTGGAATACAGAATCAAAATGATCTCAAAACACCGCTTAGATTTCTCAGTAACATTGGGGTTGTTTTATATTTTGACGAAGAATTCCTTAAACAGGTTATTATTTTAGATGTCCAGTGGTTCGTTGATGCTTTTAAACATGTAATCACGGATGCGGAACATGCAAAATTGGATGTCGACCAAAAATTGTATGAAGAGTGGAAATCATTCAATGAAACGGGTCTATTGACTGGTTGCCTTTTGCATTCGATATGGAAACGCTGTCCAGAAGGTGCTTTGTACATTTCAAAGAAAAGAGAAATACTTTCTTACATGGTGAGACTAAACCTCTTGACGGTTGTATCAAAGGATACGTGGTATTGTCCTTGTATGAACAAGCAAATATTTCCAACAAAAGAGTTTGAGCACTTAGAAAACTCATCACTTTTGTGTTTCCAGTTCAGTTATCTTCCCAAAGATATGTTTCATCGCGTTATTGCTGCTTGCTGTAATCAGCTGAAATGGACAATTTTCAAAATGGAATATCTTTGCATATACCAGATGGCAACCCTTTTTGACGTAAATGGAAGTAAGGTGTTGGTTGGAATGTATAGTAACAACAAAATTGTGGTTCAGTTCCTTGACATTTCTCAGTCAAAAATGGTTGATAATTTAGGCGTGCGTGGACAAATTACCAAAGTTATTGACATGTCAGCAGAAAGGTTAAAAAATTGCACGTATGAAGTAGGCTATATGTGTCGAAAGAACGTGTTTGGAAAGGAAAATGTCCCAATTTCGCATTTCATAGAAGAATCTAAGATGATTGGAGAGAACATAAATTGTCCTAAATGTGGATTCCAGAGAAAAGTCATAGTTGATGAAATCATCTGGAAGGAGGTAAAATAAATATTTAATTACTTGGTTTGTTCTTTAACGTCCTTTTCGAGAAAGTGATTTTGTTTCAGGAATAACGCATATTGATAGTTAAAATTATTAAATCCTTCAAAGCAAGGTATACGGAGGTACCAATAACTGTTTGCAATTATCTTGTTAAAACGATGTCGTAACTATAAAATATAAATAAATGTAGTGTGGGTACAGGTTAGTAGGGTATTATTTTACAGTACAAAATGCATTAAAATATGTTATTTATTTAAGATCAATAATACCGATGTGAAACCATCTGTGTAATTTTTCAATAATATCAAGAGTTTATATTCAATTAATTTTCCTAAGTTTTGAAGAACCGTGTTCTCATGTCTGACATGGAGGCGTCTTTTAATAAAAATACAAAAGCACTAAATATAACTTTACTATTTTTGATAGTTTTTTAAAATTATGATTCTGTTTATATTTTTATTGAATTATAAGACATAGAAGATACTCCTGAACGTAAAAAGGTGCTGCTGCTTTCCAGAAATTGAGAGCATTCGTTTACAAATTCATGAAATACGTAGTAGGGTTTGCACATTTTTCATTCCGAACCCAGATACTTTAAATCTAATGAAATTTGAATTCTGTTTAAAAACTTTTAAAGAACTTTCAAAAATCTACAAGTTATGGAGACACAATTTATCATCTATTTTCTTAACTTAAACTAGGATATACTCTAACTTGTGGTATGAAAAGCTGTTTAAGACGTAAACGCGGTACACATTATATGACATTTTTATATCAAGTGACCAACAAATAAATTAAATTTGATTATACTATGTTTTTTTGTTATTTTGTTTTGGCATGGCTGCTTAAATTCTCTTTATTTATTTCATTTTGCTTTATTTATACGAAATTAGACGATTAATTAGTATAAATAATAATAATTATTATTATGAAAAATTAATATTATTGATTAATTAATTGTTTTTGTTTTATCTGCATAATTGCTTTTTATTGTTTTCCTAACATGTAATAAACTTTATATAAAACGATACATTGACTCTCTTTTCAAGTCATTGAAGAATAGGAGGCAAGACAGTGGAAGCAGGGAACTTATTCACAGTAAGAGAAACCTTGAAGGAAAATTTTCATCTTTCCCCAAAAATAATTTTTCGACATCGGAAGATCATGAAAAATACGTATGGTGTTCAGTTCAAATCAAGTTGCAAAGTTAAAAAAATATTTCAAGAATATGTACTTCCTAGCAAGGCCGAAATATAATAGAAGTAAAATTGATCAATTTTTTTTTAAAAAAGAAATGTTCACAAAGGTCAGTAATATTTCAAATGTTAATTGCCTCCATTTTATATTGAGACTGTGCACTAATATTAAAAGCGGGAATGACTTAACTGTTTGAAAATTATAGTTCCAATGAATTCAGCAAAATTAATTTCAGCTTAAAACCCCTATCTCTGACTGACTGAGATGCCACAATTTAAAAGGAATGCAGTATACTTTTTATTAACCTTGACATGATTTTCCAGGTGAATATGAAGAATTATTTTCCCAACATTGGTCTTAAGAAGATCGGCATTTCAAATTGATACTAACAGTTTTCAAGAGCTATTCGATCGTTACTGACTTAGATGAACATACCATTAAGGAGTATCTAATTTTGGATGAGTGTGGATGCGACGGGGTACCACCACAAACCCCCCATCCCACTCAAAGAAATTAAGATTAACATACATTTCTTAACTTTTTATTTGAAAATATGTAACGAAAATCTTCCTTAAACAAATTGACCTTAATTTTACACACTTTCCCACCACTATCCACAAAAAAATTGCGAGTTAAAACAATTTCCTTTTAGTATGGGCTATACAAAGACTTTTCTCATGATAAATTCCACTGTTCTAAAACTATCCTATGAATACGGTTCATATTACTTCTTTTTGTTAATACAATTTGAAATATATATAAATAATAATTACAAGGAGTTAAAATACTCGATGCTCGATTAGACACATCGTTGCAAATATGAGACTACTTCTTAAGAATCAATTAAAAGGACTTGAATACAGATTTGAAGTTAAAACTTTCTTAAAGAATTATCTGTAATGTCATGACTAATATGTTGCTATAGCATTTCGAAAATATAATGAAAAAAATAACAAACATTGAACTTACCCGATGAAACATGAAAGTACTGTTCGCTTTATTCAAAATAAAAATCTCTGTCAACCTCTTTCACGTATATAATCATTTTGATTTTTCAGGCTCAGCTTTGACTGTCGAAGAGATTGCATCCGTGAATGTTATTGGGATTGACAATATACCCCACATTGGCAGTGTAGTTTCTGGGAATATCTGGCTAAGTGATAAAGAAAATATCCTAAAAATCAACATGTCTGGGATTACTCAAAAAAAAATTCCATACCACGGAAGATGGAGTGGTGGGCATACCTTAACATGTACTGGAGATCTTATGTATATAGATGGTAGTGAAATTCGACAACTGTGTCCAAATGACGAGAATATTGTTTTTACGACACTGGAATACGCAGGATGGTGTATTCATTCTTCAAAAATTAATGGGGATGTACTTGTTGGAGTTCAGAGAATTGCAAAAGGATTCGAAAATGGAATGATAATAAGGTATAACAAATCCGGTGAAAAATTGGCAGAAATTGAGAAACATGCTAACGGCGGCACGTTATTTCTTTGCCCAAGATACATATGCGAAAACATAAGCGGGGAAATCTGTGTGACAGATGACATAAAAAATATTGTTATCGTTGTTTCAAAAAATGGTGAGACCAAATTTATATACTACGGACAAAAGTCAGAACATTACTTTCGTCCTCGTGGTCTTTGCACAAATCCTAACGGAAATTTACTTGTCTGCAATGCATCTTCCTGGAACTCGAATGTGCAAATATTGGATCAAGACGGTCATCTTCTATGCTTTTTCCAGCTTGGTTTAAAAGACCCAATGAGTATTTGTATGGATGAAAATAACAAGATTTACATAGGGCAAATTCGTAGTAGCACTATCAAAGTCTTTAAATTATTATACTTATGATATAGGACGAATCAGGGTACTCTCTGTGCCGTTATTCCCGTCATGCAGTCTACAGAGAAGATACAGGGTCAATTAAATTGGCAATTTTTGACAGTGTCTGTGCTATGAAGCCAATGAAAATTGGATTTGGTTATAATGATACTACTTTATTTTTTATTCAGTAGATATGTATATTTCAATCTCTGTCCTCAGTGACATTCTTGTATATTGCAAATACAAGCTTAAAATTTCAAATGAATATTAATTGTGTTAATTGTTGCTTTTTTAAAAAAAAAGTTTTCATGTCTACAAGAAAACAATAGCACGATGCTCAAACTTACATGTATAGGAAGGGTATTTTTTTATAGATACAGACCTAAATTTATTTTTTATACAATTAATTTATGTTGTATTGAATCTAAATGACAAATGATATGCAGACATTTATGTAGTATATCTGGGCTCGTGCAATATTAGTTACATAATTTCACATAGAGTATATATACTTTCATGAATATTATAAAACATAGTGTAAGGCCATCTTTAAAATATTGTTTGGCTGCCTTCTCCCGACCGAATGACGAAATATAATTTTATTCCGTCAAAATATATCTTCAAATTTTCCGGAAAATATGTTGTACCTATCTACCGACCCAATAAAGTTACGCTCAGTCGGCAGAGGGGAAGGAAACAAAATTTTAAAGCTGGCCATCAAGGCTACTTTGAAAGTTAATATACGAAATCCAGGTATGTTCTTTAATTTGAAAAGTATGCCGTTTACATG
Source organism: Saccostrea cuccullata (assembly GCF_032062105.1). Classification (NCBI taxonomy): domain Eukaryota; kingdom Metazoa; phylum Mollusca; class Bivalvia; order Ostreida; family Ostreidae; genus Saccostrea; species Saccostrea cuccullata. Next base: position 318,930 of record NW_026928907.1, on the reverse strand, counting down.
TTATCACTTGGACAAATCAACATATAAAACAAATGACATTCAAATCTATATTAGTTTAATCTGTATTTTTGTAAAAGTATTTATTGTCATGGAGCCATTTTGGAGACTGCATGTTTTTGTATACCCACCTAATTGATGGTTTTTTTTTCACATATTTATACTTTTGTTTAGTTTCTTAAACAACATACAACCAATCAATTAATCTTAAGAGACTTTCACAAAGTTACCAGAATTGCAGTATATATAATTTTCTTACATGATCAAAGCCAAGCTTTAAGTGCTCAGATACATGTGTGTATGTTATATAGATATATAGGTTTATGCATGAAAATTAAGATTTTTGTATTTATTGAACGATTTCAATGAGATTTTTTAACCAATTCTTCACTATTAGTCTTTTGCCTTTTTGGGCGGTAGGGGGGTGTCAGCGGATGCAATTTATTAATTTCTTTCATTTTGTCCTTTTTATTTAAAAAAATACAGATTGAAATTTATTCTTAAGCGAAAACGTATTTTAAAATAAGACAACATTTCTTAATCCTGCATCGCTCCTTGAATCCCGTATTGCTTATTTTGTGTACTGCCACGTGCTTAATAATTCATCTCAACATTTGCGAACTCCCATTCTCGGACTTCTCAGAGATTACTTGTTAATCATTATACACCCCGTGTTCAGGAGAAATATTAATCAGATTAGTGACTTGTACACTGTTGTAAAATTAGATAATTGTTTCTCTAAAAACCTTCCGCGGTGAAATTTGTTCTTCAAGTTTTATTTTAAAATCAAGAAATATATACATAACATAAGTTAATTGTCTTACTTCATAACGCTTTATGAATAGCTCTTTATTTTGTGATTTATTATATTTTTTTAATCGAATTTCACTTTTGCTTTGCTATTTTAGAAATTATTTTTTCACTTATACTGATTAAGCCGGCTGTGATACATTTTCGTACGTAGTATGTCTTCTTTATTGTTTAAAATGATTATAGAGAATATCAATTATAATGAAATTAATAGCTTTGAATTTTGTATTGAAGGTGAATTTCCCCAAAATTTTTAATAATACATATTGTCAATAGCTTTTGGGAAAAAACACTTGATCATTGCTTTATGGAACTGCTTCTTTTAATCTTCATATTCAATAGAAGTGTTTAAAATCAAGCAAGCCTTTTCTAAAAGGGTCCTCACTGTAATCTATGTTTGAAATAACACGAAAAGGCAATTGAAAATTTTGTTTTTTTTTTGTTTTTTTTTGGCAGACGACTAACCTTAACCATTTTTTATGTCTTCAGTCTTCTTCTGACAGCTGGTAATGCAAATTGTTTACAATGACGCATTAAACTTTAATTTGAATTCTCTATATGTACATTGGTATTGTTTCATGCATAATTGAATTTGTAAACTTGCGCTGTCTGTGCCTCAATTCATTGAACATTAAGTACTGGTATGTTGTTATAGTATAAATATTTGATTTTACGGTCTACCTAAGGAATTTGATAAGGTATTTTTTGTAAAAACTGTCCCTTTTTAACTCACATGAGCTCAAAGCTTACGTAAGATTTTCTGATCACCTGTTGTCCGTTCCTTTGCAGTCTTTTCACATTTTCAAGTTCTTATCAAGAACCACTGAGCCAAATTTAACCAAACTAGCTACAAAACATCCCTGGATAAAGTTGACTTTACTTTGTTAAAATAATTGGCCAAGTATCCTTACAAGGGTAGATAATCAAGAACAGACCAAAACAGGGTGGGGTCATTAAAAAATCTTCTTCTCAAGATACACTGGAACAGAAAAGTCTAAACTTATGTGAAAACATTCTGGGAAGTGTTAATTCTAAGTTGTTAAGATCATGATCCTTGGGGGAGGATAGGGAATAAAAGTTTTACATTGAATTATATAGTAAAAATCTTCTTAAGAACCACTGGGCCAGGAAACTGACACTCAAGTGGAAATATTGTGGGGTAGTGTCCATTCTAAATTGTTCAAATCATGAAATCCGCGTTAGGAGGGAGCCATATTTGGTTATTCAAGTTTAACATTGAAAAGTATAGGAGAAATAAAATATAATTTTAAGAACCACAGATCCTGTTAAGCTGAAACTTCCAAAGAAGCATCCTGGGGCAGTGTAAATTGTTAAGATCATGACGTCCGGTATGGGGCACGACCAAAATAGGTTCAAATTTTACATTAAAATATATAGAAAAAAATCTTTTAAAATCTTCTTCTCAAGAACCACCGGGCCAGAAAACCTGAAACTCATTTAGACGTATGCTGGAAAAGTGTAGATTCTAAATCGTCCAAATCATGACACCCGGACGTAGGATGAGGCTATAATTGGTATTATAAGGGGGTAATCTAGTGAAGGACTGCATGGTTAAAGTTACTCTGGTGAGCGCTGTGACCCATCTGCTTTTTGTTTTGTAACATTTTGATATTGGTTTATAAAACCTATTATTATATGATTGAATAATCCCTATATTTCTGATTGGCTGAGATGCAACTACGCGGAAGAAATACATAGAGGATATTCAATGTTTTGTAGTTGAATATGCAATTTATTTCACGAGTGGGACAGGATTTTTGATATTTTTACGAGTGCGAAGCATAAAATGTGTCTCTCAATTGTTTTTAACTACAAAACATTGAATTTTCTGTTTATTACATTTAAAAAATCTTTTTTTTTTTCCTTTGCCTCTGTCATTTTTGTAATACATTCATGGACTCGTGACGTCATAGTTGAGCGGTTGAGACGTCATAGCTTAGTGAGGTGAAAACACTGTGAACATGAATTTGACATATTTTTGGTAATTTTGACAGTTTTATTCACTGTCAGATTGGTTTATTTATTTCCACCTATGTTATCTTAGGTCAAGGAAGATATTTTTAAAGCAATCTTCGTTATGAGAAAGGAAATCGAGTTTTCCCGCACTTTTGATATTCGTCACACTGTGACAGGATATCATTTTGATATCCTTTCACACTGTGACAGGATATCATTTTTTTCAATGAATAAATTACAGTATTTCACGGGTAAAAATGTAATAATACGTTATATTTATGTAACGCCTGTTTAGGGGTTTCTTTTACGATGAAATAAATTATTGTGGGTCTCTTGTTTCTGAAATTTACCCTTTAACTCTGAATAAAAAGTCAGGTTTTAAATTAATCAAATTTATTATGATGAAAATAATGAATAACAAAGAACAATAATACAATTATCAATTAAGCAATAATAAAGAAAAAGGTACAGTTTTCAATACAAATTAAACCCTGTATTTTTCTAGAATATAAAAGTGATATATGAGGCCAAAATAAAAAATACCTTTGTTTCCCCTAACGCGACCGACCCAATTAAATCCCGCCGACTGAAAAGATTTTTTTAAATGCGATGAATCAAATTTTTTTTTATTGTCAACCAAGTTTTATAAAATACAATTTCATTAAAATCAGCTTTTATTAGAACGGCAAAAATTGTTCTACTGTGATTTTCAAGCATTTGATGGAAACAAAATAGCGCCCAGATGTGATAACAGAGAAGTAGTTCTTCATATAAGAACGGCGCTGTCTCAATCTTATGCCATTAGCTAACTAGAATTCTTCACTCTTGAAACAATTTGATAATAAAAATTTACCATGACTATATTAAGAGTGTTTCGGAGGTGTCTTGACGTCTCCATGTGAGTGAATAAATTTTCGAAAGGGACGGTAAACAACGAACAAACAAATCTGTCTCTTGAATTTCAGGTATGTAATAGGAAAGGCCAGTCTCATGAGCAGATGAGAGGCCCACTTAGTGAACACATCATTCAATTTCAGTGCATTCTATTAAATTTGAGTTTTGATCTAATAAACAATTTATCTATGTTCCCATGTTTACTATATGCCATTATGGAATCGTAGAAATTGTTGTAAATATGTCTGCAAATTCATCCTGATAAATATAATTCAATTGTACTTTTTCATGCCTTTATTCACGGGTTAAACTTCGGGACTATGACATTGTTTTATATCCAGCATTTTTATCATTTGTAGATTCGGTTTGGTTCATTTAAATATTGTTTAAATACTCTTTCCAAATGTTTTTGAAGAAAGATATGGAGATTACGTACAGTATTCAATCTCTAAGTCCATAAAACTATACAAAATAAGAGCAGAGCAAACAAGGACCCCCGAAACATCAGAGGTGGGATCAGGTACCATGGAGGAGTGAACATCCCCTGCCGACCGGTGACACCGACAGTGTGCTCCTTGTCATAATCAGGAAATAACGAAAAAATCCGTCGTCAATTAAGTATATGAATAATGAACTAACAATTGGTATGAAAAACGTTAGTCAGCATTTGAATCAATAATAAATTGTATTTGCTGACAAAGTCATTGTATCGACATAGACAATTACATGAAATCATAATTCAGCTTCCTGAGACGTCCACTGTATTTTTCTTTAATTAGGCCCTTGAAGATTGTTTTTTTTTAAATTCCGACGAGATTTGTTGGGACGACATTTGAACATTTCCCCATTACTCCAAATTTAGACGTACTAAGCACTTTTTTGCCATTAAGCAGTGGGGATCTTTTTTAAGACAGCATCTTCGGCGACACTGGACATACGTTTTTAAGGTCCCTTTTGAAGGACCGTTTTCAACGTTCCTCATTGGTATTTGAACCTGCGACTTAAAATTAGCCACTTACGTCTTAACTCCAAAGCAAAATGCTCTAGAATCACTGCAAATATCATGACCCTCAAAAAAGTACATTGACTGTCTATGTCCAGTCTTTGCGTATTTGAGAATCTTGTCTTTCTTTATTCGATTTATATAAATGTACTCTGACGTGAGAAAGTTCATCTAAATCACGATTGTGAATTAATGAATCAGGAATTTTTTTTTCTCATATGACCTCCTAAATGCTAATTGTGACATCATTAATTTGTGCCTTTCCCCGTTTTTTCTTAAAAAGATGCAGAAGACATCAATTTTCAGTGGAATTTGCTTTCAGAAAACGTACTCTGCCATCGTTGCCCACAAAGATTTTGAGATATGTGACATTTCAAAGAAGTTTACATAATATATCCAAAATTTATCATACTGCGCTTACGCGCGGTATTCAATTTGTCGGCACGACCAGGTGTGTTATAGGACCGAAGACATAAAAAAATATGAATTCAAAGCCTCAGTAATCGCAGGTATGTTAAACGTAGCACAAAGAGCAGAATTGATTTATACTTTTTTGTAATATATATGTAGTTCTGATAAATCGAAACAGTCATGAATAAAACAATTTCTATCATTATCCATTCTATAGACTTCAATGGGTCGTGTAATAAAGGAAGCACTCCACCACGAGGTCATCACGTGACGTCTTTAATACGAAAAAGTGCCTAAATGGACAATTTTTTTTTCTATTGGTAGTAATAATTATGTACCATGAAGAGTATTGCTAGAATCCTACTGTCCTACCACAGAAATAATTATTCAAAACTTTCGGATGAAAACTTACCAAAACCTTTACATTTTGTACATAAGATCGAAAAAAAAATATATGTTACTGTCGGAAGTTTTTATTCTATAGTTTTTGGGAAACGCTGCTAGAATCGTATGAATACAAGAATTATACTATATACTAATATGCAATTTTGCTACATATGTTCCATATATGTATCGCCTTTCATGAAAATATATGAAACAAAATTATAAGAATCATACATATTTACATTATAAATGTTATATACCAAGCATACACATAAATTGCGTAGGACTTCGTCAAATACTTGTATGATAATGAGGTATCTGATACGCATAAATTTCATTTCAAATATTATAACCTGTCAAACTAAAAGATTCACCTCGTGTTAAATATGTATTGAACTGTTGATAAAGGTTAGAATCCATTTCTTTTTTAGGAAAATAGATGTAACTTTGAAAGCTATAAATTTAAGTAAGAATTCTCAGAATCATAGCTAAGTTTGTGTCTAGATTTGTATGGATTTTGAGGTTGTCTCCCTTTTGTAAAGACTGTTACAGTGTCATAGAAATAGACATTGCATAATGAAATTACAAAAATACAGAAAGAATCTGGGTGGATTAGGCGAGTCATATGCCTACACAAGGGTAGGTAAAATATCGATTAAAAAGATTCTTGCAAATTCCACTTTTTGTTAAATTTGGGAGTTATTTATATCCATATGCATACAGTAAAGATAAAACCTGAATCAAATTACTTACAAATTGATTGTAATTAACCTACCAAAATGGTAACACGCTTTAGTAACATACAAATGATAGAAATTGAATGTTAAAACTCTGTTTTTTATATAGAGTGGGTCTCCGTACCATTTTTTTGTAAACAAATATTGAAAGTGTATTGAGGGATATATCTTTCGCCATTTTCAAAAAAATGGTACGAAGACCCACTCTATATAAAAAAGTTAGTTTTCCTACTTAAGTTTCGCAACATATTCTCAAAAACTCCAAGTCAAAATGTGTGTTTACTATACATATAGAACTATATGCTATTTAAAGGGCAATGTATGTGCGACTACGTGGCTCAGTAGTCATAGCTGCGGTGTTGAAGCACCCAGTTATTTGTCGCGAGTGTTCGAATCACAATTTTTTTTAATTTTAGGTTGAAATTTACATAAATTTATTTTTTTGATTAAAAACAGAATGAAAAGAAATGATGATGAATTTATTTACGATCAATTATAATATTTCCTTTAATAAACAAGTTTTCTAGCTACATGTGTTTATAACATTTTGAATGCATTCAGTTCAAGACTACATTACACGATTGAAATGTAAACTGTCATGGGTAGACCAGCGTGCTATGGCTGTTCTGTATGCAAAAAACAGTTATAAAGAAAGGTAGAGCGTACTATCTCCCAAACCCTATAACATATTTGATAGAACAACTAACATGCATATGAAAAGCATCAAGTAACGATAACCGTAAGGTTTTAAAAATAGATACTAGTATTGTCATTTGGACAGCGCTGTACAAAGTTTAAATGTCTAGGTAAATCGTACAACTGTGAAAATCCGAAATGCTTACAGAGCGACAAAATCCGTGTGGGCATATGACTCGCCTTATCCCCCCAGATTCTTAAGATATTTTTTTAGAAAAAAAAATAAATGAAAAACTTTAAAATATGAATTATAGAGATGATTTATTTGGTTAAAGGTTTTATTATTTTTTTATCTGCTAAATTACTTCAGCGTACTTTTTACTTCGCCCATAATGCAAATTATCCTACGTTTCCAACTACCGTTACATATAATGCCCCGTCATGCCCAACACTCTACAATGTGATTCCCAATAGATATCTATATTGGAAAAGTAGGAGGGTATATGGTAATCGAGATGTTTGTTCGTCCTTCTTTTCGTCCGTCTGTCTGTTACTCTTTGGGTTACCCATCTGTTGTTTGCAACTCCTGTACCACTGAATGAAATTTGATGAGACTTGCACAGAATCTTTGTTACGTATTACTTTTGTGACCTCTTATTTAACATTTTAATCAGACATATGAATTTTGGGTTTCCTAGAGCAATACATGGACATTGTCGCTTTTTCCTTTTTTTGAAAGGTACTGTAAATCACTTTTTATTCGCGAGAACTTTATTTTTGCGCAATTACGCAAGACAGTTAGCACGCGAAAATTTTATCTCGCGTAAAATAGTATTCCTTAAGATTATATAGAGAAATATTCACAATTCGTGAAAATTATGTCTTGCTTATATATAATGAGTCAATGACTATCTTGCGAAAATAAGGTGTCGAGAAAATTTAGTAATCTACAGTATTCAACTCTCTTACCTGCAACCCCTCCCTTACCACTGAAAAAATAAATTACATAATACAATGATTGTAGCCTCCTATTTTATTTTTTAAACTGACACTTATCCTATTTCTGGTCTCAAAGAGAAAATATGCACTTTGTCATAATAATCTTATGGTATTCGGGGGTATTATCTACTGATTTCAGTGTTCACGGTACCTCTAGTTTCATAAGTAGTTATGTAGTGGTGTTTGATTCGAAATTCATTCTCAAACGCTTTTTAATATTATTTTCATTAGTGATTGGTATTTCAATAATGATTACTAAGTTTCTGATTTTGAAATGCATTCTCAACTTTTTTTCAAACAATTATTTGAATAGCATTCGTTATTTCAATTGTATAGAGGTTGCAACAATGAAATCTTACAACCTTTCTGAAGAAATCATTTGCAATGCACAGTATCAGCGCTGTCGTCTATAATCTGATGACAAAATCCCTCCAAACCCTCCTGTTCCAGCCTGAAAAGGGCCGCATCTCTGTCATTTTCCTTTACACCAAGGAAAATGCAAATCCTAGCTTGTAAAATATAGCACACACCTGCAATATGTTCGAATTTTGCAGCATACATGTATATAATTAAAAAATAAAGGTATATCAAATAGACGACAAGATGAACTTTAAAATTCTAACGGAACATAGACTAAACATATAGGTTGTTTCTCAATCTTTATTTTTTTTTTTTTGTTGTTGTTGAGATTTTCCTATAAACACTCAATTTTAAATTTGCAAGTAATATGCATTTGGAAACTGGAGAGTCAGAACACAATTTAGATGAAATGACCCATATTATTTCTTTCTTCATACGATTGCTTATATCAGACAGCTAATATTATGCAAAGGAACTTTAATTTAACCTGTTAATTGATCCAAAAAGGTCATACCTAATTACCGATGATTACCTACGCCATATTTGATCTGCAAGTCTTACAGAATGTGGCTGTAGTGTTTTTAATAAAAATGTAAAATGTAAATAGAATATTAATCGAAATGACTGTCCTCTGGTCTGTCCTGTTTCTGTGGAGCTATTGTGTACATGTAACATCGGTAAGTTCTCTTTTTTTTTAGTTTATTTGAAGTTTTTCTTCTTTATTCAAAGTTTTTCTTCTTTATTCAAAACGAAAGTAGGAATTGGAGAAACATTTTACAATCTCACTTCAATTAACAATTAGCTTACTGGAACAAATCAGGCTTTGATATTTGTTTATTTCGATTCATTTCTGTTCAAACTTCATATGGGTATGTAGTTTTTATATTTCACTATGCCTAATGTATTTTTTGTGACAATGCCTTCGTTCGGACACCAAAGTTCTAATCTTTTGACCTTGACTTTGTAGTTTGCCAACTTTGAAAAACTTAACATTGGTCATGACTTTTGAAAGTTGGTGCTAGTTCCATGTATCTTACGAAGTTGAGACTTATTTACTAAAAGCAAAGTTTTCATTTCTGTAACATTTCACGGTATGAACCCACAACATTCATTCCAATAAAGGGTCTCTGAAAGGTCTGGGGAGACTGAATGGTACTACGCATCCATTTAGTGACCTTCCGGTAGACTTTTTAAGGTCAATGAATGGCAAGGGTTTATCAGGGTACCAAATTGCTGCTGATTTTGATAATGAATCAGTTATGAATTTAAAATGTGTGTAACTATGGAGAAATTATTCAATTAATATTTTTTTATAATGTAATATACATGTATAAACTTCTTGAAGAAAGAATTAGGTCAATTAAATTCTGAAACTTTGTGACATCACCACATTAATATTTGTTTTGTGTAAAATACCTCCAGAAAATCTCTTTTCCACATGATTCTTTTAATTATGTACCATAACCTGTAGTTGTTTAAAGTAAAAAGTTGAGTTGAAACATTAACAGGATGGAACGAGGAAGCTTCGAATAAAAGAAGTTGAAAATTGCCCAACAAACCTAACGTCATGGGAGAAGGCATCACGTGACTTAAACTGCACTACTCCAGACAGGTACCAGTGTACCCCCAATGAAAACCTAACAGCTTTACTGGAATACTGTTATCATCAGCCACCTACTTTCGTTGAGAAAGGTATTTACTAAAGGGACACTTATTTTAATATCATTTAAGTACCCAATATTCATTTTACTTTTTTCCAAATGAACACAATCGATAAACATGGTTTGAATGAAGTACTTCGGTTGTTTTCAAAACTGTTAACAATGTTTCACTATTATTTAGGTCATAATATAATTGTAAAAAGTTAAGATATGTCACTCCTTAGTTCTTGAGAAAAGTTTGGTCATAACTTCGTAATCATAGACGGTTAAAATTCAATTATTTTGACACACATTTTAATGTAATATAACAGTGCAAAACTTACTTGTAAATAATCAAAAAAAATATTTCTACCAGAATTAAAGAAACAACAATTATGGGGGATATCATTTCTTGTTGTTTAAAGACATGTAAGAAGAAAGTTCTGCGAATCTACACACTTGTTTGAAAAAAATAACTTCGAACTCTAAATATTTTTATTTGAATTTGTTTGTTTGTTTGTTTGTTTGTTTGTTTTGTTTTTTTTGTTTTTTTTTTTTGGGGGGGGGGGTTTACATGGTATATAAAAGGAATATAATAAGTTTCAACTTATATATTTAAACCAATGTTTTAACCATCTTTTAACAGACTTTGTTAAGTAAAAAACAGTGAATGTATGATGCTCAAGTAGTCAATATTATGGAATTTACATTGTTTTTCTCCTGAAAATTGCATAGTTTGATTAATTTTGAAATTTTCATGTTTTTCTTGGTCATAAAAGCTTGATACATTGTATAAGAATTTTTCAACATATCTTTTTACCAACCTTTTTGTGACGTTAATCACAAAAGGTACACTATTGTTCACATGTAACATATTACAAAGCAAAAATACAAACCTCCCTGTGTGTCTTCATTGAAGCGCTAGAATATGTGGCACATGCATAAAAACTGAAACAGGTCATTGGGAACCTTTCACACCCCTTATATTTATATTCTCAACAACTTGAAGCTAGTTTCTTATTTAGATACTAATATATTTGATATTCATTTGCATCTTTAGTTTTATGCAGGGCTTAATTGAAGTACACGTTCTTTTGCCATTTCAACTGAGAATTTTAAATTTAAAAAGTGCCAACATTTGAATTCTATTGCATGGAATCAAAATGATAAAAAATACTAACTACGTCTTAATCATTTGAACATATTAATTTCAATATTATATTTTTTTCTGTTTGATAAAGAATGTGGATTGAAGATGTACACACAGTTTACATCTTTTTTTAAAAAAAAAATTAAACGTTTTCTAAATAAAAAAAAGAAAAACCTTGAAGACTCTAATCTGCTTGCTATATGGGAATCTTTACCTGGGTACATTTTGTAAAAAAGAGCCTTTTTTTAGATAAGGTCTTTTACAGGACCTGCTCCAAGCGTTTTTAAGCCCCGTTTACGTCTTATATTTTAAAGAGCGATATATGGTAAGTGTCTCAATTGGCCCCTTAAAATGGATATCTTAATTTTACTGTATATACACTAGACAAAATTGCTAACGCACCACTTAAAATTCTTCTTTGTGAATTGAACATTTGCCTTATCGGTATGAGTATATATAAAACGCCATATTTTCCAATACAATGAGATTGGGAAATGTCTTGGTGTCAGAACAAAACCTTAGAATGACCTTCTTGCCCGAAACCAATATCCCGACATGCATCGCGTACCTCTTTTTTGCCCAGATATGTGTATTGCTAATTACCGATGATGGTCCTTGGGGTTACATCAGAAACAGTCTCCCAGTTAAAAAAATTCAAATAATATGCAGCATTTGACTATTATATCGCCTGCTAGTCATCCAATGCCTAGGTTTCCATGACCAGTCCACTCAACTTCCGGTTGCACCAATTTTGTGGAACGACATTGAAATTATGGTGTGGTGTTTACTTTATGGCTTGGCTATCTAGAGTGAACATTTTTATGTCTACTAATCTATTTTCAACAATTTCTCACCAGAAGAATAAATATTGTTTTCATTGTTTAAATTTTTTACATATCTTTCCAAAGGAACCCCCTGCAGGCAACATACTGTCTGTTTTATCACGCTCTTCTGGGATCAAATGCCGCATACGGTATAATTGTATTTCTGATTTTCTAATTAGTACAAACATAAAGAACAAAAATGCAAAGAAAAAATTAGAAATATATCCCTTCAAATTAGTGTAGACACGATTTCCACGTTTTCTATGAAATGGTCACACATCAGTGAACATTGTGGTTATTTATAAATTAAGACATTTAAATACTTTATTTTTTGATTTTGTAGCATAATAATATATCAAATACCACTTAAACAAGTTTCGAAAAGTAAAATATTACTTTCATTTGGTGGTGCGTTAGCAATTTTGTCCAGTGTATAGCTTTAATTTGTACAGCTATATATGCGACATTTATTGGTCATTTTCATTTTGATCAAAATGCCGTTATTTTAGAAATATGACATCATAAAAATCACGTTTCCCGCCATTTTAGCATATCTTGTATAAAACTGCTTATTTTCAAGCAGTTTTTTTTTTCAGAAAATATAGAGCGCAGCCTAGAACAAGATTTATATTTTTACCAAAGATTTATCTATTCAATACTAATTAGTGACAGAAAAATTATGTATGTTCTACACTGCGCTCTATGTTTCCCATTAGAAAAAACATCAAGAAAAAGGCATATTTTTGGCTTTTTTGTTAGATAGCAAAAATACCATTATTTATCACGTCATTTACAGCTAGTGAGTGCATATAAATGTGAAAAATATATTGGAAATATTTCTTATATAATCTCTTCTACAAAATAAATTTAAATAAAACATATCCGAATGTCATTCTAAAATGTTGATTTTTAGGGGGCCAAAATTGACATTTATCATATATACTCCTTTCATTAAAATGCAAAAATGCATATCACATATTATAGATTTTATTTTGAAAATTTTATTGATTGTATTTTAGGTTATTGCTGGATCATATCGGATTCCTATTTCACGGATACCTACAGCTGTTCCGGATTCAAAGATGGGTGTCCAAATATTACCTACAGAAGCAATGAACTATATAAATGTTTGTATGAATTTTTAGTGGTTCAGAATACTAAATTATGTTTGTTCAATAATGTGACCAAAATAAGCAATTTTTTAATCTTGAATCAAGTGACTGTATGTAAATTGATCTTTCATATTTTGCAAACGGTACTTTGTTTTGTTCATGAATAAGATGAATTTCATATCATAAAATCAGGTTTAATGGGCATTCCTATACTCAAACTTTGTGTATGTTAGTATTGAAGCTTTGCATACGTTATTCTATGTTATACTGATTCCGTACAAAATATATATATATATAAAGGTATAATTATAATTTAAGAAGTAAATATCTTTGGTTGTAAATAGGATTATACTTTCTGTTCTTTTAATTTCTTCCAGATCAACAATGTCTACAGCTAAACAAGTTGGAAGGATGTTATTTGGCCGACCCAAAATGCCCAAGCCTTGGGTAAAAAATGCAAATTAATTAAATTATTTTATGTTTATGATCAGATGAATGGGTACGTACATCTTGTCTATTTTTCTGTTTCTTTAGAAAAGTGACAACTACACCATCTACTTCTTCAAAAATATTCATTGGGGTGATGATTTCTGGTGCTTTAATTGTTGTCATCATCATTATGGCTGCAACATTTGTAATAAAGAAATTTAGAGGTATATAATAGCATATTAAAGATACTAGATATATGGATGATTGAAAGAAAGATTCGTAGATAGAAAACATCCTTTGTTTGGGTGCAACAAATCGGTTCAAGTATTTTTTATGACTTCAATCTTTTTATTATTTTTTTCCTTTAAATTACAGTTTGTAAAAGGCAGGAGGGTAGTCCTGATGAAGAATTACCTTTGCTTTCGGGTATTTATACAATCTTTGATATATCATTCTGTATTGCAACTATAACTTGTTACATGTAATTCACTTTTCTGAATGAATGTATTTTACAAATATTCAAAAGCACTGCTACCATTTATTATAAATACGTTTTATTAGATGTTAATTTATAATTTTTCCAATACGTTCACGATGGTAAAAAACTTATTTAAAAATTAAACACGTTAAGTAGAATAAAAATAAAAAGAGACATTAATTTTGTTTTATTGATTAAAAATATGCCCTGACTGCATTGTATATAGTTCATAATATCACTTTCGTTTTAATTTTAATTGCTTTTCGTTCAGTACATAAGGTAGAAGCAGTTGGAGAAAATGTTGTGTTGCGATGTTTGCTTCCTATAAATCACAGGATCATTCAAGCACGGATTATTACATGGTCAAAAGATGGTCAGATAATCAACTTAAAAAACGCAACAGAAAAATACAGTTTTGCAGAGAAAAGACAGACCTTTGTCATTGAAAATGCAGATCGTCTTGATATCGGGGAATATGTTTGTTGTATCAAATACACATGCAATTGTATGGGGATGGATGAGAATGTTACATTCAAACTAGGTATTTCTATTTTATGCTTGCATCATAGTAGGATTCGTCAAATAATGTATAAGATTAAGTAGCTCTAGAACATTTAGGATTGAAAAGGCTAGATACGGAGCCAGTTTGTCACGTCAGTATACAATTTATTTGAAGAAAAAAAAATTACAACTGTGTTGTATATAAAGTTGCTGTTCCTAAATCAAACTTAGGTAACACCTCACCATAGAAAAGGTTAACCTGTATTTTTATATCAGCACTATTAACAGATATGCATTTTATCCTCCTTGAAATATACAGTTACCATAGTCTCATAAGCATGGCCAATACAGATGTCTTAAATATGAGGATTAGTCAGGAGCCATAGAGCAATAAGCATCATTTGTCGATCGGTCTGCAGAACATATAGGCCATCGTTTGGTCGCTTTAGTATGTGTTGATACATTTGATACATGTACTCGTATTATAACACCTTTCATCATTTCATGTAGTAAAAGCTCGAGACTTTGATTCAGTTTCATTAATTGATACTTTTGTTCTGTCTTTGTGAACACATTGAATTTTTGCTTTATCATAGCTTTATCATAAAGTTAACTATAGTAAACATTTTCTAAATGCTACACTAAACTTATTTAAGATTGTGATATATAGTAAAGGAATTATGAAAATATACATTTTGAGTTTAAGAGAAAAAAACATGCATCTTTGAATTAATATTTGAAAAAAAATCCATTTTTTTTACTTCATTGCAAAGCATGGAAGTTTCAATTCATGTGATTGAAAACTGGAAATTTGACTAAGAATAGTTCAAAAACTGAAACATTGATTTACTTTTAGAAATACAATGGTACTTAAGTAAAAAATTGAAATTTACGTCTTTTTATTAAGAATAGTATTTTAGTCTTCTCTAAGCATATTTTGCTCTAAGGAGAATGCCATTATCCACGACAACATGCATGTACTAGTATATCATATATATTTTTTCCAATTTAGAAGCATGCATGACTTCGAGTAGAATAAACGCAATGGTCAGGGTATCTCAAAAAATAGAATAAAATCTGTATCTCATAAAATTATCAATCACAAACAATGCACTCATTTATAAGCTCATCATTTCACCGTATCTGTGTCTGAAGACAGTAAACCGATGACTTCAATATCTTGGAAAAGAAATGGCTGTGATTTGATATTGTCCGACGAATCCGAAAATTATTCTGGGGGAACACTAGATGATTTCTGCCTAAGAATTAGCCATGTTAAAGACAACTGTTTCGGTACATACGAATGCACAGCTCGAAATGTATTTGGGGAAATGACAATTCACATCACATTAGGTAAAACTTTTGTGTTTCTATAATAGAATTAATTCCATGGAGTTCATTTTTGTATTCCCTGTAGTACAACTTCAAGACTTTGAAATACTTTGGTTAATTGATACTTGAGTTCAGCTTTTGTGAAAATTATTTTTGCTTTTCCATAAGTAACTGTAGAACATAGGTTTTCAAATGCTAAACTATGTTCATTCAAGTGTGCAATAGTAAAGGAAACTATGAAAATATATACTTTGACTATAAAAAGAAATAGATGTGCAATCAAACTTTGAATAAGTCTATGAAAAAAAATAATTTTTCTCACTGCATGGCAGCTACAGAAATTTAAATTTATTTCATTGAAAAGTGAAATTTTGACAAACCATAATTTAAAAATTAAAACTTTAATTTACTTGAATGGAATGAATTGTATTACAGTAAAACTCGGTCATAATGAAGTCACCTGCTAGACTTCTGAAATTACTTCGATAAAATCCATTATTCTTTATATCCGTATAAGGAATTCTTTAAATTCATAGAGCTGGGGATCCAAGATAACTATGCATTATTCTTGAAATCGCAATATCCGTCTTCGTACTGGACGAGTTATACTGCATAGTAAATATTTGAAATTTACCTTGTTTTATCAAGTGTAGTATTCCATAGTCTACAATAGCCAAGTAAAGCTTTCCTCACATTTTGCTCCAATAGGAGGAGAATATCATTGCCCATGAAAGTATGTGATATATTTGTAAATAATATAGAAGCATGCATGACTTCGAGAAAATGAAACCCAATGGTCAGGGTACCTCAAAAGACAGAATAAAATCTGTCTCTAATAAAATTATCAATCATAAACAATGCACTCATTTATAAGCTGATCATTTCAAAAACAACTGTTCAAATTTCAGAATGTCCAAGCTTCACTCTTGGAGAAATCAAAACTGATGGAGAGGACGTCATAATTGAGTACACCGTATCTGTGTCTGAAGACTGTAAACCAATGACTTCAATATCTTGGAAAAGAAATGGCTGTGATTTGATATTGTCTGACGAATCCGAAAATTATTCTGGGGGAACACCAGATGATTTCTTCCTAAGAATTAGCCATATTAAAAACGACTGTTTCGGTACATACGAATGCACAGTTCGAAATGTATTTGGGGAAATGACAATTCATTTTACATTAGGTAACACGTTTGTATTTCTATATTTATAGAATTAATTCCATGGAGTTTATACATGTATTCCCTGTAGTAAAAGATTTTCAATACATGTAAGTAAATACATATGCAATGAAACTATGCATTAGTCTGTGAATAAAAATCCATTTCTATATTTATAGAATTAATTCCATGGAGTTTATACATGTATTCCCTGTAGTAAAAGATTTTTAGACTTTGACTTACATCTCTTAACTGATGCTTGAGTTTTGCTTTTGTGAACAATATTTTTGCTTTACCAAGGTTAACTGTAGTACATATGTATTTGAATGCTAAACTAAATTCAATTAAGTGTGCAACAGTAAAGGAAACTATAACAATATAAATTTGGGGTATAAAAGTAAATGCATATGCAATGAAACTATGCATTAGTCTGTGAATAAAAATCCATTTTTTTTCTTTACATTGCAGCTATGGAAATTTCAATTTGTTTCATTGAAAACTGAAACTTTGACAACCCAAAGCTAAAAAATTGGAATTTCAGTATACCTGATGAGATACAATAGTACTTCAGAAAAAAAGAGGTTATAATGAAGTCTTCTGACATATGAATTACTTCGCTATTTCCATAAATATAAATAGTTATATCTGTATAAGAAATTCTGAAAATTTATTTATCTGGGGATCCAAGATAACTTTGTAATACCCGTGAAATCCTAATATTCGTATTTTACTGTATAGTAAATGTTTGAAATTTACAAGTGTAGAATTTCATATTCTACAATAGCTGAGTAAAGCATGCTTCACTTTTAGCTCCAACGAGAGGTGAATATCATTGCATATGACAGCATTTTATATATTTTTAAACAATTTAGAAGCAGGCATGACTTCGTGAAAAATGAAACCCGGTGTTTTGGGTACCTCAAAAGATAAAACAAAATCTGCATCTGAAGAGAAATTTAAGTCATTAACAATGCACTCATTTATAAACTGATCATTTCAAAGCAATTGTTTAAATTTCAGAATGTCCAAGCATCACTCTTGGAGAAATCAAAGCTGATGGGGAAGATGTTGAAGTTGAGTACGCCGTATCTGTGTCTGAAGACTGTAAACCAATGACATCTATATCTTGGAAAAGAAATGGCTGTGATTTGATATTGTCCGACGAATCCGAAAATTATTCTGGGGGAACACTAGATGACTTCTGCCTAAGAATTAACCATATTAAAAACGACTGTTTCGGTACATACGAATGCACAGTTCGAAATGTATTTGGGGAAATGACAATTCACTTCACATTAGGTAAATGGATTAAATTTGATTTTTTTTATCATAGATAAAATGTGCTTGTTCTAGTGGACATGCATCTCTTTATTAAATATTTCAGAAAATGAGTATTTTTAAATAAAAAAAAAATGAATCACTTTGCATCTGGATAGGATCGTATTTTGCAGGTGACTTAAAGAACAAAACTCTGAATATCAGGAAAAAAATCTTTCATTTATTTTATGAAAATATAAATTGAGACTGAAGTACTTCATTTTGTTGATCAACTTTTAAAAATTTGATTGGTGAAGCTTACATCAATATTGCACAGTAATCCAGTAAAACTAAAGATAAACATGGAAAAAATTAGTGTTGTTTACATTTCTCTAATACGGGGAAAACCATCTGTGACGTCACACGATAGCTAAATTTAATATGCCTACAAAAGATATTAAAAATATTTACTGTATATAAGATGTAAAAGTAAAATTAATTATAAAAAAAGACAGTTACTTTCAAAGAACTGTTCTACACAGGTTATATTAGTATAATTTGGGTAGATATTAAATTCTTGCATTATTATTTCCATGGAATTTTCCATTATGGAGCATTTAAATTATCTTCCAAAATTCCTTAAATTTAGCAGATTTTAAGTGTAAAGTCAAGGGGATTGCTATATATTTGACGTGAGTTATTGTGACGTAGGCAACACATGTTTCACGATGAAAATGAATTTTACATCCAATCAAACGACGTGTTGCAACCAAAATTTAATTACGAGGGCCGTTCAAAAATTACGAGGACTTGTTGCAAAGAAAAAATATTTGACGACATAATCGGGCGAATTGTCACACATAATATAAAAAAAATCTTTACTTAATATATAGTCTTTGAAATTTCATATCAAAATGTTGTAAATTGGTATCAATGTTGAGCGATTTTACAAGACATATCATTAAGTCACAGAGCAGCAAAATCTTTGACGTCACAGCATTATATAAAAATACGTTATTGAGCTTTCATTTTTTCAACATTTTCCCAAGAGACTGAGTAACTGTACAGTTTGAGTTACCCTATCTACTCAACAGCTAAACACCAAGCTTAAAATCTATTAAACAAGTAAAGAATATTCTTTTTTGTTTTAAAACCAAAAACTGCAGGTATTTATGAGATATAGTGTTATATTGGTGACTCTCATTCACGTTCTTTACAGTCCGGATAAAGTTTTTGTCGATAATTTTCTTCCCGTCCTCTCGTATAGCCTTTTTACAGAGGTCTAACGGTCTAAAATTTCAATTTGCTTTTTGTGGACGAATGTCACGAATACCCTAGTCTACTACATGTTTGATTATGCATATTTTGGATCCATATGTTGGCGATATCTCGAGCATTACACATAATTTAACAAAAGTATGGTGCGCCCTCAATTCAGGACATGTCATATTCACAGTCGTTATCACGGGAATCGCATCAGAGAAAAATCACGATATTTCTGTTAGTACTTCAAATATCACATCAGAAATCTAAATGCATAATAATAAAACATTTTAAAGATACATTTGAGAAAATTGTCGAAAAATATCGCGAATTATAGAAAATGAGTTAAATTTTGGATTCCGCATGCTTTTGCTTAAATTTTTTTTGTCATGCTCCGTACCTCTCCATCAGCGATATCAACACGTCTGTAAGAATAAATAATAGCACAGTCCGCGTAATTTTTGAATAGCCCTCGTATATGTTAATGAACCATGACGTTGTTACATGTTAAATGAGTTACACAGTACAGCTAAAGTGCGCAACTGAAATACTGACAATTTTATGTAATAAAAATGTATTCATAATTGGTATGGCTAATATAGATTCCTTATTTTTCGCGAGTACTTTTTATTGCTAATGTGCTTCTCAACAGCAAATCACGAGAATAAGAATTCGCGAATAGATGGTTGATCAAGAGTTTTAACATAGATTTCAGCACCAAAGAAATAATGGCGAGTAATGTAATTTCGCGTGTGGTGCTTCTCGTGAAATTACGCGATAATTAATTCCACGCGTATCTTTAGGAACTTACAGTATTATTTTTAGTACATTATTTATATAGAATAACTGTAATTGTGGTTTTTAGCTACATACTGTATACAGGGAAATTTTCGCCCCCGTTTTATTTTCGCCCTTTTCACCCTCTTCTTGAATGGGCGAATTTAAGACGGAGCGAATTGAAATTACACAGCATAATTTCTTAAACGGAACTATGATTGGGCGAATTAAAAACGGGGCAAAACTGTTCGCAAGTGCAAAAGGGCGAAAATTACACGGGGCGAAAATAGCCCTGTATACAGTATTCAGGATTATCAAATTTTATATTTAGACTTGTCACGTCCTGCGAAAATCACGTGCCGTTAGAACATTTAGCTGCAGTATTGAAGTTACCTTTATTTTTTTTTTTACTAGTGCAAGGCATAACCAAGTTTTATTGTTAAAATCATATTTGTATGACCAAATGCTGTATGTTTTGCTGGTCAACGGCAGGGAATATTGATATAATGAAATTATTTTCAAGATTTCCTCACGATCGCAGCATTTTTCAGATACTTTAATACTTCTTGAGTTGATTTTTTAGAGCTTACTATGATCCATTAAGTGTAAGCCCTTGCACTGGATCGATTTATTAAGGCCCCCACATCACCCTTTGATACAATTGCAAAAGACAGTATCGATTAAATACAAAATATACAGAAAATATATTCATAAATGGGTGAAGAATACATTGAATCCAAGTTAATGGCCAATAGAATATCTGTAAATAACATTTTATTTAAACATAGCATACGTTTTTTGTTGAGAATTAAATATTACTTGATTTTGCCTCATACAAACTGCGTCACATTTTACAAAATGACATCACATCGACAAGTGATTTTCGATCAGTGACTTGTTTAAAACTTTTTATGTGGGATTTAACTAACGACAAAACAGCTTGTTGTAGTAAGTTTGATGAAGTTTAGTGGTTTCATACGGGATGAAATAGAAAAAAACGCCCATTGTGTGGTATTTTAAGAATTCTTAGTTTTGTATGATGTCAAAGTTAAAAGTATACATGCTATAACTTGCGCCAGTTTAAAGAAGATTTGAAATTTATAAATTTTGTTTATCAATGAAAGTTACGAAAATACTGTAAATTAAACCATTAAAATTAAACACATTATAAAGTTATCAAATTATAATTATTTATAACCCTGCTAGGAGAGAAATGGCTATTTTTACTCTACTGGTCAGAGACTAGA
The DNA here is from genome assembly GCF_032062105.1 of Saccostrea cuccullata. Classification (NCBI taxonomy): domain Eukaryota; kingdom Metazoa; phylum Mollusca; class Bivalvia; order Ostreida; family Ostreidae; genus Saccostrea; species Saccostrea cuccullata. The sequence continues at coordinate 297,549 of NW_026928907.1, read as the reverse complement.
AGAGCTTATGCGATAGCAATGCGTCGGGCGTCCGTCCGTCTGTATGTCCGTCTGCCATTTTTCAAAATGCTACTCCTCCTACAGTTTTGGTCTGATTTCAATATAACGTACAGTGTAGCACACAAGAAGATTATACTAAGATAGATAAGATATGTATCGGTTTTTGATTTCGATGAACGGTGTTGTCGTGTTACTAAAAATAGAAATTTCTTTGAAATTCTTTCAAAATGCTACTCCTACTACAGTTTTGGTCTGATTTCAATATTACTTGGCACACAAGTAGACTACACTAAGATGCATATTAAATTCTGTGTATTGGTTTTTTATTTCGATGAACGGTGTTGCCGTAGTTACTAAAAAAGAAATTTCTGTGAAATTCTTTCAAAATGCTACTCCTCCTACAGTTTTGGTCTGATTTCAATATTACTTGGCACACAAGTAGACTATACTAAGACTATACTAAGATACATAATTCTGTGTATCGGTTTTTGATTTTTATGAACAGTGTTGCCGTGGTTACTAAAATAAAATATGTGAAATTCTTTCAAAATGCTACTCCTCTTACAGTTTTGGTCTGATTTCAGTATTACTTGGCACACAAGTAGACTACACTAAGATACATAATTCTGTTTATCGGTCTTTGATTTTGATTAATGGTATTTCTGTGAAATTCTTTCAAAATGCTACTCCTCCTACAGTTTTGGTCTGATTTCAGTGTAACTTAGCACACAAGTAGACTATACTAAGATATATAATTCTGTATATCGGATTTTGACTTCGATAAACATTATTGCCTTGGTAACTAAAAATAGAAATTTCTGTGAAATTTTTCCACAAATACTATTCCAAATACAGTTTTTGTCTGATTATAATATAATGTGGCATGCAAGAAGACTACACTAAGAACATAAAGAGACTTTATCAAGGATCATTATTCTATTTATTGCTGTTGTAAAGTTTCAATTCCCAACTGCTTAAGTACTTTTCTCTTCTTTTGCTATAAGTACAAACCAGTAGAGCTTCAGTCTCGACAGAGACTTCTGGTTAAATAAATCCATCACGTGTCGCCGTCGCTACTTTTATATTGACAAACAAATATGTCGTGAACAAAGCGAGGTAGGCCGTTTGAGATACTACTCACTTTTGACGTGGATGACAAGTGTGTTACTTTTAATGGTATTTATATATCTTTTAATGTTATAGTGTCAACCATCTTCTCTTTTATGATGCATATTAACCATTTATTAATAATTGTTGTCAAAATGCAACATACCTCGTTTTCTGTGATTTTCCGTGGACATGCGTGTCTACATATAGGCCTACTGTTTTCTCCTTTCCTTCATCAATATTCATGAAAAGACTGAATTCTTAATTGTCAGATCTTGCTTAATTGTTTCGTTATTACAACGACGTCTGTAGTAAAACTTTGTGTAAATTATTATTTTACATTACACTTCATGTGTTTCAAATCATTAATCATTTTGTTTCACACAAAATTCGGCGTTCATATAGCTTGTATTACGTTATAGTACTGTATTCCTGTACAAATTATGCTCCGCCCCCTTATTGTTACCTTAACTGTGCTGCGTTATTGACTGTCACCATGTGTTCATCCCCTTTACAGGCTAAGAAGATTGCGTTATCATTATAATTATGATCAAGGAGCACATGTTTTATATTAGGATATACATGTATAACTTGCACTCAAACGCACTTTAGAACTCTACCTTTTCAATTTTTATTATAGTGTTAATACCTGATTGAAAATGGATACAAATTTACTTTTTAAAACAGAGGGACCAGTTTGCGAAAGATGCCAAATATTTTTTCATCTTTTTATAAAAGAGTGTTATTTGAATCATTCGATGCATTTTAGCAATCTAATGATATGTTTTCTTCTGAAATAAATTACTATATACCCTCATATATGCCGAGACTATTAAGTTGATGTTTTAATGTTGTCTAACAAAGAACTATGGGGTCTTAATGGACTTGCTATCAGATGTCATGGTTGCCAAGTATTTTTTTAATATGTGCGTTTTCACCTTTAATATTAGACATAAACGATAAAGCACTTTTGCATCTTAATTACTTCAAGGAAACGACGCATATACCTTTCATTAACTCATTTGCGAAGGTAAGATGATGCATAAACTGACATATGCTAAAAATGAATCGAAACTAGTTAATAATGAATCAAAAAATTGAACTAAATACGTGTTCACAAAACGGAACGGAACGAACGAAATGCGTAACGAACATGTGATGTCACTCTTTCGGATCTGACACATGCAATAAAAAATATTGAATTAAACAATATATTGGGGTTGGATAATTTTTGATTAGCTTTAGTAAGTCAATAAGAAAGAAAACATTCTGATATAAAGCATGGCTAATAAACCTTTTTCTATCGTTGATTTCTGTTTCAGACACTGGAAATAAAATAGTGCATTATTTTGTAGATGACATACAGTGCCGTTCTAGGGAATGTCAAAGTTTCCTTCTCTGCTGTTTGCTCCTAGATAAATGTCAACCCAGTAAAAATAAACCAGATGACTGGGAAGAAAAGCTTAAAATATCCTGGAAATTTTGCTGTGGGGATGACGACAAAAATATCACAAAGCGTGTCCTAACCGTTATATCAGATGGAAAATTTGAAGATCACATTAATTGTGAAAATAATGAGTACAAATTGCTATCACCCGATGTAGTATTTCAGTCATTTCTACGAAAGAGTGGTTTTGTAGACTTCTTCCTTCAGCACGCTTGTTCACGAAACATAAGTATCTACTGTCGATCAGCTGGGTACAAAAAGGATCCATGTGAAACTTGCTGCAATGTCACTCCCGAGCAGTTCAAGGTCGTCGTACAGCGGCTCAATTTCGACATCCTGACTAATAATTCAATCAAGGACAAAGCATGTCATCCAATCATCGAAGAAGCTCGTAAGTTGCATGCTGGAAGTTATACATACATGTACGAATACTATATAAAATAATATAATGGACGTACTTTTTTCCACGGGGTCATAATTCCGCGGAATCTCAATTTCTGTTTAATCCGCGGGTAGAAAATAACGCGGATTTCTAAGACCGTCACTACATGCCTTACTTTTATATTAAGAACGCTTGAACAAATTTTTGCGGAAAATTTCACTCTCTACTATCGGCTCATACATTTACCTCTGTCGATGGCTCGTGTATACATATCACAGTGATAAACACAAGAAATAGTGCGTTTGTTTAATTCAATATGATTTAATTTCTATGTTGATGTCTGACTTTTGAGATAGATGTTTTCTAGATTAATCCAGAACTATTATTTTAATTTGAAACAATCCTGCATATATCACAATTTGTACGTTATGTCAAAAATATGACGTGAGCCCCATTGCAGAGGTGTCTGAGAGAGGAACGAGCGACAGTTCTGCATTGGAGATTGGGAAAACTTATGACCGCGTACATAGCGTAAATTAATACTACGTGGGAAAAGTACCTCTAAATTATTATTATTTTTCAAATAATCGTTTAAGAATTAAGCACAAATGAAATGAATTTTCTTGGTTCAAATGTAAATGAAAACAAAATATTGTTCATCTCTATAAATGCTTTTCATATCCATGTTTAATCTTCCCTTGGCCCTATTGCTCACACTTTACATAGTTGCCTGCATTGGGCTGTGGTTAGAGCGTCTGCTTTAGAGTCAATCCTTATGTTGCGGCTTCGAATCTCACATTGGGACGTAGAGACCGAGACCGGTTTTTCGGATGAGTCTGTATAAACCGAGATCCCTGTCCCAGAAGTTATTGGCACGAAAAAGAAACCCAAAGTTTAATGGCCGAAAGTGCCGAGAATAGGACAAAATTTGCAGCTCTCCACCGGGAAGTGGTGGCGTCTCCATATCGATAAAATATTCTCGAGAGGGACAATTCAAAAAATAAAATAATCTTGTGTTAAAGATGTTCAGTGTCGTTGAATGTTTTTATGCCAGACAACAGGATGAGAACATGTTTATCTTTCTTTATAATAATTTCTCTCCTAGTCGCCCAATATTTCCATACATTACATACTTTACACAACATTGTCGTTGGATAAAGATACAAATCAAAGTATAATTTTGAAAGATTCACAAAATTTCTTAATTTAATGGTAAAGTTAAAAGCAGATCGAGAAAAACAAGTGGAGACTAATACAAAACTATGTTTATTGTTTACAGTGAATATTCCAAAGGGAATTCTTAGTTTAGGGAGTGAGGGGATATCCAAATATCTAGAAGAACTCACCCACGGCGATCATGTAGTCTTTGTTGCAAGGGGAATGTTAGTTGGATGTGAGGGAGCAGGAAAAACAAGCCTTCTGCGCAGACTTAGAGGGGACGATAACCCAAATCCTACATCAACTAGAGGAATAGACGTCAATGTTAATGTATTCACAGTGGATGGGGGAAAACTTGAGGGTAACTTTGCAAATTTTCATTTTTTCTAACTAATATAAACTCAGTAACGACAATGCTTCCTTTCAACACAGTAATTGTGTCATAAATTATGGGATATATGTACATTGTATGATAAATAACAAAAAGTAAATTAACAGTTTCAAAAATATAAAAAAAAAAATTGGTCAACTTATTTTACTGAATTGCAGTACGAATTTATAAACATTTGTTCTTGTGTTTTCAAACACAGGTTTGATGATACTGATTAGAAAATATCTATTTCAGAAACATTTTCTTCATTTTTATTTCAGTTACAACCAATCCAAATAAAGCATGTCTCCGCTCAACTTTAAATCAAAATGATCGAACTGATGTTCAAAATCAAACCACGAATGCTTCTGCAAACCAGCTATCTGGAAGTTTTGATTTCAAGGACGAAAAAATCGAGGACGAAAAAATTTCGACAAAAAAACCCCAAACGTCGTACGAAATAAATAGCAAACGAGTTACAACGACAATACATCAAAGATATCAAAGAGAAAACAAGGAAAATGGGGATTCTAGTGTAAACGATAACACGAATTATAGTGAAGAAGACGAGATTGTGACTGAAAATATACTTTCTTTGGATTTCAGTATCCCTACATCCGATGATACTGATATCCCCCATAAAATTTCCATGGAGGAAATATTGTCAGAGTCTTTTGCAGATCGGGGGAAAATAGTTACAATCTTTGACTTTGCTGGACAGTTTGCATACTATGCCTGTCATCACCTTTATTTTTCTCCTAATGATTTCTACATTTTAGTAATGGACATTACAAAGAGACTGAATGATCGAGTAACTTTAGACAAAACAACACAAATACACAATCAAGGAGATCCACATGACAACATAAGTGATGGTCGGTGTAAGATTGAAAGATCTATCTATGACAGTTGGACTTATCTAGGTAATTAATTTTTTTCCCCGTTTTTTTTTTCAGGCTCCTCTTATGCGTTTTCTCGTCATTTTTTTCTTCTTTTTTTAAATTGAGCAGGCAAACATCTCGTGAATTTGAAGTTCATAAAATTGTTCTTGTAAAAATAGTAAAAAACAACATGGAAAAAATTAATAACCTAGCTATTCAATGCATTTTTACGTCTCAATTTGTTCACTATTCTTATAAAATAGGTCACGAGAGATTATGTTTTTGCGGTTTGTTATTACGTCATCATTAATGTTTGTTTAAAAAAATTATCATTTATAATTTATTTTCTTAAGAATATACAGAATATTGGCTTCAATCCATTTTGACAAATTCTGTTGGGATAACGCCAGCAGCGATGAAAAATGACAACAAACCTTCTGAACAGGCACCTCTTATTCTTATAGCCACTCATGCGGAAGAAAAAACAAAAAAGGTTAACCAAGTTTATTTATTTTTTTTTAAAACTAAAATGAGATGAGCACTAAGGATTTCCATCCCTAAGTGGATCAAATTTTCTACCCTTAAATGTCCATCAAGTACATAATACTTTGATAATAAATGAAAGCATTTTATGGTAGAAAAAGATTGTCCGCGAGAAATTTTCAAAGATTGTATTGAAGTCTATGGGGAAAAGCATTTTTTGAAAATAGAAATTCAAATAATAAGAATATCATTTAATACTGTGGTGGAAAGATGCATTGAAACATTAGAAATAGAATGACAATTTTAAATAATTTTTTGCTCATACACGTTTTGAAATTGTTTTGTTTTATCAATTAAAAATAAAGGGAGATTACTCTTATCAAAATTCAAGGTCATAAATTAGGACACATCCCGCCCTTAATGTTAATAGTAATAAATGAGATTTATGTATAAATATACTGAGTACTAGTATTGAACACCTATACATCTGTTATGTATTCAATTTCATTGAATCTGTTGCTATTAGGGATTGAATACCTTAAATCAATATCACTTAAGGAAAAAAAAGCATTGAAAATTCTATAAACAAGTATTAAGAGTACTTTCACGCAGATGACTGTTGACTAGTAAACGTCTTGCAAATGCAAATACTTAAAGAATGTTTTCAAGTTTTGTGTGAGTTATTGGTGTGTGAATCACAGAGACTTGTCACGTAGGCATATGTGCATATATGCTTACGTGCAAGTCTGCGTGATTCTCACACCAATAATTCACATTAAACTGAAAAACATTCCTTATATTTACATTTTACATGTTTGGAAACTACTAAAATATACTCAATATTTGAATGTCTCCTTGGCCCAACATTGTTGCATTTTTACTATCGTCGCTGCAGTCTCATTGTGACGTCACGTTAACACACGTTTCACCGTGTATATTTGTACGCGTGAGTATACACGAAAATGGTTTTCAAATCAATATCACAATTGGTTTAGTAGAAAAACATAGCGAATGTAAATATTTTATCTTATTATCAATTTATATAAAAACTATACTATTACTTAAATATTCTAGGGAATTTGTAAATGATAATAAATGTATTATCAATTTAGTTAATGTAGTTCCGTATATTCTAGGATGTTGAAGACTATTTTCGGGATCTCCGGGACAAGTTTCCAACAATGAGTGTCCACATTGATTATACCAATGCATTTTGCACTGGTTATTGGGGACAAAATTCAAACCTCGACGAAATTAAGAACGGTATTATAAAAGTTGTTAAGACGCTTCCAAATTGGGGGAAAAGGATTCCTTTGTCATGGTTTTACATAGAAACTTTATTAAGAAAGATTTCGAGTTGGAAGATAATCAAAACCGATCAATTGCTACAAAGGTGTGGAACAAGTGGTGTTAAAGTTGAGAGGAAAGATGATCTTATTACTCCATTACTCTTTCTGCATAACACTGGGGTTGTTTTATTTTTTGACGAAGAGAATCTCAGAGATTTTATCATTCTAGATGTACAGTGGTTTGTTGACGCATTCAAAAATATTATCACGGATGAAAATCACGCAAAACGGGATATACCCCAGGACCTGTACGAGAAATGGAAGATGTTTAATAATAATGGACTTTTGACTGGTTCCCTATTGTCTTCAATCTGGAACAAATGTGAACAAAACGATCTGTACAATGCAAAGAAAACTGAAATTATTGCTATGATGATAAAACTGAATGTTTTGACAGAGGTAACACCATCTATAGGTACAACGATGTCAGATATGTGGTATTGTCCGTGTATGAACAAACAAACATTCCCTACAGCAGAGTTTGAAAAACTTCGGAATTCCTCTCTTTTTTGTTTCAAGTTCAATTTTCTCCCAAAAGACCTATTCCATCGGTTAATTGCTGCTTGTAGCAACAAGTTAAAATGGAAAATCGTTAAATTGAAATTTCTTTGTGTCTACCAAACAGCGACAGTTTTCGATATTAAAAAAAGCAAAGTCTTAATAGGCATGCACAGTAACGATAAGATACTTATCCAATACCTTGATCTTCCAGAGTCTAAAAGTGCTGATTATTTAGGCATTCGTGAAAAAATTAGAAAGTTAATTGATGAACTGACAGAGAAATTAGTGCATTGCGCATACGAGGTAGGATACATGTGCGAGAAAAACGTTTTTGGAAAATCAAACATCTCTCTCTCCCATTTTATAGCAGGGTCCGATTTGGAAGATACTGAAGAGGACGGTATCAGCTGTTCTGAGTGTGGATTTAGTCGAAAAATTTCTGTTACAGATATAAAGTGGGAAGGAGGTAAATATGGAGAATATATACTCGTATTTATAAAAATGTTCCCAGAAATTATTGAGAATTTTTTTATGATACACTTATCTAATATGGATTGATAATATACACAATATAATATAATTTTACAATAAAATTTTATTTATTGTCAATGCGCCATACGCGTACTTTCTAATGATACGTGCATTTTTAATGAATTACCTACTATTCATTTTATAGACTTTTTATTTACTGAAGTTCACAATTACTGCTTCTGAAAATAGAAAGCCTTGTTGCAAACACTTTTGAAATAACGACCACTATTTCGATAGTGGTTGAGAGTTACATTTCAAAACCAACCCAGGCTGTAACCACTGTTGGAATAACGTTTACCATTGAAACAATGTTTCAATAGAGGTTTTGAATGCATTTCAAATCCTTAACCAGGTCGCAACTACTATTAAAATTATGTTCATTAGCAGACATTATTTCAATGCCGGTTTTATGTATTTGATCACTATTGAAATAACACCAAGTGTTGTAATGCAAGAAGGATATGAAGATAACGAACAGTATTCAATATCAAAGTCCTTAAAACAATACAAAATAGGAGCAGAGCAAACACGGTTTTCCGAAACACCAGAAATGGAATCAAGTGCCATGGAGGAGCGAGCATCACCTGACGAAAGGTCACACCCGACGTGTGCTCCTTGTCATGATCGGGAAATAACGAAAAAATCCGTCGTCAATTCAGTGTTTAAATAATGGACTAACAATTAGTATGAAAAACGTCAGTCAGCATTTGACTCAATGAAAAACTGCATTTGCTGACGAGGTCATTGTATCAACCATAGCACTTACGAAATGATGACTTTAAACGAGACTGCTGATATTCTTGTTTCATCAACTTGCTTGTCAATAATTTACCTCGTTAGAAATTGTTCATACGTAGAGCATGCTCTTGCGTATCGAATCAACTGAGATATATAGACTCCGTATGCAGGCGATTAAGATATATTGCTGCATAAGTAAGGGAAGTTGACGATAGATAAGTTAAAGTCATCACCTTTATCATATAGCTTGGTTGTTAGATTACCATTAACGTCTTTTTAAAATAAAATATCCAAGTATGAAACAGATGTGTCAGACTCTTTGCTATCTTTTATCTCAAGCTCACCAGGATATATCGATCCGACGTAGGAATGGAAATTACCATTGTTAATTGACAATATGTCGTCGATATATTTAAATGTCGAGTAGAAAGCCACAGCGAATGTTTTCTTTTTTTCACTCATAAGATTTTGCAAGAATTCTGCTTCATATGAATATAAAAATAAGTCTCTTTATAACGGAGCGCATTTGTTACCCATGGGAATTCCCATAAGTTGCTGGAATACCTGGTCTCCAAAAACTTTATAGATATTGTCAATCAGAAACTCAAGCATCTCTTTGATGTCAATTTCAGAGCACTTGTGTGTGTAACCAGAATCATCAGTAATCAGTAATACCAATCTGATTAAAATCAGACCCTTTGATCCGCTAACATAGATCGCTACACGAGCATCTAAAGGAACCCTAGTCAGGGTCATCTCCTGGTGACCTTTTGAATAAAAATATTCATGAAAATTTTGACCAATCAGGGAGATCGTACTTAAGCGACATTCGGGAAAACGAATATAGAAGTGAAAGTAGCTGTGGAGAAGATCTTATCGTTTCGTACAAAACAAAGAGCTATAAAACAAAACAAAAGCAAGATACTTATTATATAACTGTACAGAATAGACTGTGGTCCTTCTCTTGACAGGCTACAGAAACTAGGTCACGATTTTTCCATTTGTGTATCATCGGGCCTTTTCCCTCTGTAACTGAATTCCGAGATACTTTCCAATTCTTCAAAGTGAACATTTGATCGGATAAGGTCACCAGGAGATGACCCTGAACGGGTTTTCTTCGGATCCCTGTGTAGCGATCTATGTGAGCGGATCAAAGGATCTGATATTTTAAAATCAGATTGTCAGTAATACTTATATTACCTTCCCTTTACGTTTTGTTTTTTCAATGTCTTGATGGATAAACGTTGGAACTACCACTATTATTCATACATTAAGTTGTGGCGTATGCCCATGAATATATATGTATGCGGGAATTTAGTTCAATTGTGTATTTTTTTTTAAAATAACCATATTTTCATGAGAAATTTTGTAGATATCGGTTTTCTTTTTAAGACACCTGAATAAACTCAGGTGACCGATTGCTCTCTGTTTTCGTTCGCCGTCGTACGTCGTTCGACGGTCGTAAACTTTTGAACACTTTAGCTTCTTCTCTAGAACAACTGAACCAATTTCAGCCGATTTTGGTATCCAAAATTTTTGGATGGGTGGGGATATAATTTGTGAATTTCATGGTCCCTGCCCCCCTCCCCCTTGGTGACCTAGTGGTGGGACTAAAACCACCAAAATTATGCAGTCTATAAAAATCTTTTTTTTATACTTTTGGACGTCAATCAGTCAAACTGTTGGCTTGACTGCAATAAACAGTTAACTCTCCACTAAAATTGTGAAATTCATGGCCTAAGGTTCAGGGAATCTTGTGTTAGGGTGTGGCTATATAAATCATATAGTAAAAATGCATTATTTCTTTGAAAATCTTCTCTGCTCCTAGGTTAAAAAAACCTAAATAAATAGTTATGATGACCAAGAGTGCCTCTTCGCAAATTGTGAATTTTATGGCTTCTGGGTCAGGGGTTCTAGTGTTTGGGCGGGGCTCTATTGGTTATATAGTGAAAATACATAAATTCTTTGAAAAATTTCTCCTTTTCTCCTTGGTATTAAACAAAATAACTAATTACATAGTTATGAAGACCAAGAGTGCCTCTTCCAGAATTGTGAAATTCATGGCCCTGGATCTGGGGTTTTGGTGTAATGAAGTGGGCTTTTTTGATTATATAGTGAAAATACATGTACTTTAATTTTTAAGAAATCTTCTTTAATTTACTCCTAGGTATTTAACAAACTATTTAAGTATATAGTTATGATGAACAATAGCGCATCTTCCAAAAGGGTGATTTTTATGGCCCGTGGTTAAGGGGTTGTGGTGTTAGGGTGAGGTTCCATTAATTATATATAGTGAATTTACATTCTATCTTTAGAAATCTTCTTCTCTGCTCCTGGATCTTTAATAAACTTACCACTCTCTCTTCCAAAATTGTAAATTTCATGGCCCGTGGGTGATGGGATTCTGGAGTTTGGGTGGGGCTCTATTAATTATGTAGTGAAAATGCTTAAATTCTTTCAAAATATTCTTTTCTGCTCCTCGGTATTCAACCTATGAACTACAGTATATACTCGCCTTTAAGTCACGTGTATGTAGTTTTAAAGGATAAGAAATATCCTTTGAAGATTGATATACCATTCAACAGCAAGTCCGAAGACATTGCTATACTTGAAGTTGATTCGACAAATTTTGCACGTTTACCTTTTGCCCTGGAAATTTCAGAGATTGCTCCAAAATCTGTTTTCTTTGTTGGTGATTCAAGTGGTGTTTGTGTGTCATCGTGCCCTTTGACTTATAAAAAGAATACATTCCATTCATTGCTAGAAAAACCGGAATTGGACCCATACCGATATGACCATGATTGTGTATTTCCTGGGAAAGTGTTGTTTCTAAGCTCTGAATCTGATTACTTTCAATATTTATCAGGTAGCCCTGCACTAATACCTTTAAAGGATTACAAATCAAAAGTGTACCTAATGATGCAATATGTTTTAGACGGTACGATTGCAGGAAAATATGTTCGTGTCGGCATCAGCATGTCCAAAGTGTATTCGCTTCTAAGTAGTAAATCACATTTGATAAACTTGCGAAATGCTATTTTCCGAATCTAAAACCTTTACTTATTCGATTAAGGTGTTTCATCATTAAAGTGAATATATTTACTGTTAAATTCAGAAACAATTATTTCAATTCGCCATCATAATTAAAGTCAATGTGCATGTATTTTTTACAAATCGAAAGAAACTTTTTTTAATTTCTAATATTTTGTTCAAGTTTGTAAATAAACCTAAATAATATTTTCTTGAATCTATTCAAGCTTTATTGCCTTCATTTGGAAACAAACTAATTGTTACAATATATTTACATCAGTAAAAAAAATGTTTGCAAATTGGATCATGAATACAATATAAAAACAATTTCCGGATAAATGACTATTGCTAGAAACATAAAATAAAACATTTTAAAATGATTTTTTGTTAAACACTTGATAATTTTCTCTAAGAACAGATAGGTAAAAATTTTTCGACGAGATTATCACATCTGCCCACAAGTTGTGATGGGATCTTTAAATTCGTATTGACAAACTAAAACAAATAATATTTTGGACGACCTCCTGTGTACCAAGAAACAACAAGATGTATAAAAATTAACAATAAAATTATCTACATATGTACAATGGACAAGAAAATGGCCAAAAGTTCAATCATGCTTATCACTGAACCCATTCACAGTTCAAACCACGTAACAATGTGTTCTCCACCATATTTTCCGTTCCGGTCCACCATATTCCTGAATGGAGCCAGTCTCCACGTAAGCAAATGCTCCAATCCGAAACAAAAGCTTTATATACAATTTTGGTCACCTACAATTTTCAAAGGGTTTTTAATTTTATTTTCAACACACCTATCTGTTCAAAATACTAGATTTTACAAACAAATTACAAAAGAAAACATATATTTGCCGTTTAACAAGTAAATGAATTAGGCGTAAATATATATATTTTTGCCATATTGCTAACAGTTTAACATAGAATATTTCTCGATAATTCCAATCTTAACTTTACACACCGATAAATTTTTCAATCAGATCAGATCTCTTTTTGACCAAGCTTCTAGGCTATTGTAAAAAAATGAAAAAATCTAATCATTTACTTCTAGTCTGTTTCGGCTAAATTATGATTACAGGAAACTTGAAATTAAATAAAGCAAAACCGTCGACAAATAGGACCGAAAAAACGATTATATTGTGCTTATGTCACCGCCGGATCACGAGTGTGAATTCTAAAAATCGCTCGATGTTTCATCTAATACGTACGATGCAAATGAGCTCAGTTGGTATTATTAATTGTCATTATACGAAAAAGAAACGTACCTCAGACTCTTGCCTTATTAGCACCAAATTCATATTTTTACATCCTAGGCCTATATTCTTCCTCAATCCTTGAAAAAAAAACCCAGAGAAAATCGATGGCGTTTTCAGTCTGCAACTTTCGCTCTGAGCATTGTTGTTAATGTCAACATGGCCATGCTCAAGGACGATTTATTCTGGAATATACTCTTATTTACGATATTTGTTGACTTAAACAACATTCGATGAGTTTTTATAAGTTCATTTATTGATTGTTTTGACAATTTTAGTTGAATTTTATCGATATTCATCTCGATTACATTTCTTTACGGCATAAGTATTCCTTAGCGCAACATAAAGAACGCATTGTATATTCCTATGGGGGCCTCAAAGTGAAATAATTTTAATAATTTTAAAAACTCGTAATTGGAATTTTTAGAATTAAACGTTGTTTTTTTCAGAATTTATCGATGTGTAAACTCGTGCCTCGCACTTTTATTCAGTTTGTGAGTAAAAAAGGCAAGAGTTTACACATCGATAAATACTGAAAAAACGTTTAATCCTATATTAAAGCTATCAACAAGAATTTTGTACAGTGTAAAATCTTAATAAGCTGTCGCATTTTAAACAAAATAATCATACTGCCCCCCCCCCCCGGTCTTGCTCTTTACGCCGCTATACTCTATTCTCTGACCTTATTCATGGGCGCCGCCATGTTTGGATCACATGATTTGACGCCATAATGGTGCCAATCTCTCACTAGTGATGTGTTGGAGCGGACGCGTAAAACGCCTTCTGGTGAGAGATTGATAATGGTGCTAATAATGTCATAATTCGGTCATACTGAATGCAGTTACTTGTCTCTGTTATTCATTCAATTTATTGGCGAATACTAATACAAACACGCGTTTATATGAAGTTAAAGTTAACTGATTCATTCTTTTTTTTGGTCTTATTTTTCTCTTCGTTGTTCATATGATTAAATGTTTTAAATTCAATATTGATTGATTGATTGTTTAAGGCCGAGTTGGTTAAATTTCACCCGTATTTCGGAGATTTAATAAATATTACGCCGGGTTTTCTTTGAAATAAATGTTAGCAAGATTAAAAGGCAAAAACTTATATAAGTAAGAATGTCAAATCTTTTACACAGAGGGGGGAGAGGGGGGAGTGTCTCGAGTAAAATTATAACAGGTGATTTGTAAAGCCGTTAATAAATATTAGCATACAAATACAAGCAACTTTTTACAATTCATGTTTTAATTTTTGCGATGATTTTTTTCCCACTAACTTCATTAATACACGAACGTGTTATATTAGGCATTATCCATGCATGGGTCCTCCTGGGATATTGGCAAACGGAGAACTAGGATATTTTAAAGAGGGGCGAGTTGACGACTAATCCTCCCCTTTCATAAGTGAAACGTACAATTTACCCCTTCTCCTATTTTTTACATTAAAAAAATCTGCGTGCCATGGGCGTTAAACAAAATTTATAAATGTCGACAAAATCTCTTCCAGGCCCGACACATCTACATCTGTCATTGTGAATATTTTTGGTCTAAATTCTGAAGAGCTACATGCGCATGGTTTCAATATAATTATAGGTAGATCAAGAAAATCATTGATATATTTAAGGTAGGTCGCGGGTTTAATGCATAAAAATTCTTACGAGAAAACATATCCTGAAAATTTTATAAAATGTTCCTTAGAATTCACAGCGTATATTCTGCAATTTTTATTAAATTTGCCTACGTAGTTTTAATGCTATATTACTGTAAACACGGTATTGTTGTTAGTACTTTTTTTACGTTTTACTATTGAAATGTATGGGAAAATGACGTTTTAAGCCATTTTTGTAAAAATAGTTTCTTTTAAAAAGGTTGGATGTAGACGAATTAGTCAGGAATTTCAAAATATCAAGATGAGGTAAAATCAAAACTATTAATATGAAAAAATCAATATGTCTTCTCGCTAGATTTTTTGCTAAATAATTTCAAAGTTTTCTTTTATACTGCTAAAATGTTGCGTTTATGGCTTTATTTATATCTACAACGTCATCTGTTGCAGTTGAACGTAGTCACATTTACAGTACGAGTATAAATATCTTGACCTTTGGAATATGCAAGATTTAAAAAGTGACATAGATACAAAGTTTCATTTTATTTATCATTTTATTTATTGCAGAGACATATTAGGATGAATAGCAACTTACCGTACAGCGGGTTATTTTAGCGGGGTGCTAATTTTAGCTTATTTTGGCGTTTTGATGGTAGACCGCTAAAATTTTAATCGCGAAAAATAGTCAATACTCATTTTAGTGTTAATCTGCAAACCGCTGAAACTCTGTGTCAGCTAAAATAAATTACGCTAAAATTATTGGCATACCTTTGAGCACGCATAACGCCAAATTTTACACCGGCCAAGAAAACCCGCTATACGGTATTTTCACTAGTTTTGTGAAATTCATACCCTGATCACAAAGTCAGAATTGACGGAATAAACATTCCTCGTGCATGAGAATTAACATACAGCGACAACAACGCGAGTGATAAAATATTTGTACCTTTATTTAAAAAGGAAATTCATGATCAATACGATTTCAGGCATGACATAAAAATTTGATCACTTTCTTCGAAAACGGTAAGAAAAACATCCCGATACTGAGGAAATAACCGGGGGAGGGGAGGGAGAGTACCTGCAACGTTCTTTCTATGTTAGTCGCAAGCTATAGTATATGTCCCTAAATCTCAAACATTTGTTTGAATTTCAATACCCAAAATGGAGAACACTTGCATTTAGCTTTTACACTTTGAGCTTTTGTTATAAAAAAAATTATACAGAAAAAAATGATACTTGTAAATTGTTTACAGTGTCTTATAGGACTGGTCTTACAGTCCAGGTGTTCGTATAAATTTGATTTTAAAATGCATTTCACAATTTATTAGCCAGCAAAACAATGTGAATACACGAGCTTCAAATATAAAACAACCAAACAATTATGATAATGATGATGATAATTTTAAAAAACCTAGAAAATACGTGTAATTAAATTTCACCTGTTTTTAGTGATGAGGATTGATTTCGTTCTGAAAAGTATAGGCAAATTTTTGCCCCTTCTTCGATTGGCAGTCACATGCAAAAGTGATATTTGAGTGATACACTCAGGTTCTCAGAATTCAATGATTTTCCACACATAGATTTCTCTTGACCTATGATCCATGTATGTAAAATAAAAAATGTGTTGGATCATGGTTACTATGGAAACCTGATCAAAGTAATTTCCTTAGCAACAAGCCAGTTTTTCTATTTGAAGGCACTGAAAATCACTGACCTTTAAAGCCTGAAATTATATATAAAAACTTTAACAATAATTCTCATTTACTGGTATGATAAAAACACACACATTATTTGTTGAAAACACACAAGACATTGCTGTTTTATCTGAAGCTAGTACTATGGTAGACATTAGAATATATGTATGTTTTTGCATTTTTGCTGATTCAGCATTTTCCTTGTTTTCGACAATATTCAAGGTCAATTTAAAAAAAATACCAAGCTAATACAGATTTTGCATGACTTTCACATAAAAGTAGACAACTTTCTCTTTTACAGATTGACTTTGAAAGCGTGGGTTTTTGGAAAAATCCTATTTGTTGTCTAGCAACAAAATTGGATGTTTTGATAACTAAAGAGTGAAAAATGGTAAAGGGTTGGGTAAAAATCTTATAATTTTTTATCTTTTTGTGGCAGATACAATTTTTCAAGTAATAGAAAATAACTCTCATATAATTTTAAAATGAAAGAATAATTTATAATCATTTATCTCCATGGCAACAGGATTTTTTCCCTAGCAACAATGCAAAAACAGTTATTTTTTGGCCTTTTTGGTATAGATTTTGATAGATACGCATAGATATTTTTTTCTTAAATATGCGATTGGGCATAAATTTCAATTTAATATGGGTCTGATCAAGTTATTTTGGTACTTTATTAACCCATGGGTGCAATTCTGAACACTTAACAACCACTTTGTATCTACAATTTACTTTTTCATTCAGGCATTTTAAGGCATTTTTTCGGTAAATTTTTAGGGCTGAAATGAGATCTTCCACAAAAGACGTTATAAATGAAAAATAAATAACTTCAGATACAATATTATTATGTAACAAAACATTTGTATGATGGGTGACAAGATCCCATAATCAAATTATGCTTGGGTTGCCCTGGCAACTTAATGCACAATGACCAGAAAGCAAACTATATGTGGCCAAAATATTTGAAATTTTAGCTTCTATAAAAATTACTAGTAATACTTTTGCTAGCATTGCAATAAGCAAACACTCAAAAAGCTTTAAAATTCATAATTTAAGAAACTGTATATTTCTATGGTTACCATGAGTACGCTTACAAGCTAGTGTTGCTTAGCAACTGCGTAATATAACCAAATTTTGAAATTTTCTAATAATTCAGGTTAAAAAAAATTATTATCACTGAGGTCAATTTATCATTTAAAAATTCTTATTTAAAAAATTCTACAGCTTTACATTCTAGAAAAACTTCATTAGCGTATAAATGCTTTTCTGTTAACATTTTGTTTGGTATCTGCCTGTCTGTTTGTCTGTAGACTTTTTTACATTTGTTACTTCTTAAGAACCATTTCATCATAACTTTCCACAAGAGGAGTTCAAAGTTTAACGTATGATTGATTGATTGATTGATTGTATATTGTTTAACGTCCCTCTCGAGAATTTTTCACTCATATGGAGACGTCACCGTATGCCGGTTAAGGGACTCAAATTTTGACCTTTACTCGGCACTCAGGGCCATTGAGCATTGAGGGATCTTTATCGTGCCAACGCCTGCCGCTGACAAGGGGCCTCGGTTTTTAAGGTCTCATCCGAAGGACCTGCAATTTTCACTTCAAAGTGCCGAGCGCATGGCGAAGGAACAGTTGCTACCCTTTTTAACGACTAGGTCAGTCGCGGCCGAGATACGAACTCACGACCTCATGATCACGGAGCAAGCGCTCTACCGACTGAGCTACCGTGAACGGTAGTTTAACGTATGAATGTATAGTAAATGTTTTTTAAGTCTTCTTTTCGAGAACAGCAAAACCATGATTAGGCATAGAAGTATCCTCGGGTTATGGATATTCAATGTTATTCAAATCATGACTCCTGTGGGTAGGGCAGGGCCACAACAGGTGGTTAAAGTATATAATTGAAATATATAGGAAATACATGTATCTTAAAAAATCTTCTCAAGAACCGCTAAGCCATAATTAGAGAAGTATCATCAGGTAGTGTAAAATCAAGTTTCTTCAAAACATGACCCTGGGGTTGGGCACAGACACAACAGGGGCCCAAAGTTTTACATAGGAATATCTAAGAAATATCTTATTTCTTCTTTAGAACAGCAAAACCATTGTTAGTCATATTAATACAGAAGTATCCTTACGTAGTGTAGATTTAATGACACCCGAGGGTAGTTCAGGGACACAACAAGGGGTGAAAGTTTACGAAAGAATATATTGGGAAAAAGTATTTTTGAAAAGTCTTCCCCTCATGAACAACAAAACTGTGATTAGTAATATTGAAATGGAAGCATCTTCAGGTAGTGTAAATTCAAAATTCTCCCCAATAGACATTTCAAACTGATATCTGATTTCTGTTCTTTCAAGGCAAATGTGCTTAAGTGAGTAATGTGGGTCTATTGGCTCCTTTTTCTACAAAATAACACACTTCTCTCTCCTAAAAATGAAGAAATTAATATGAAATCAAAATGCATATTGAAAATGACAGTGTATGAATAGATATCTTGAGTATCGCTTTCAATAATAATCACACAAATGATTAGATGAATTAATTTTATATAATTATCAAATTAAGAAATAATCAAACATATCTTTCTATGTTTCTTTTACAAAGACACAGAGAGTAATTAGTGCATATTGAACTAATGTAGTTCTCTGGGTAAAATATAAAAAAAAAATACAATTGTGAAATATAAACCCTAGCACCACCTGTTCAAAGGTTATGATCAAGGTTAATATTTTTAAAGGTAAGACAAAATACAGGGTCAAGGTCGAAGGGTCAAGATTGTTGGTTTTTGGAGAAAGGCCTTGTTCCAAAGATTACATATATGGTAAGAATGCAAGTGCTGGCCCTTACCGTTCAAAAGTTATGGCCAAGGTTAAAGTTTGTAAAAAGTAGGTCAAACTCCAAGGTCAAGGTCAAATTTGTTTCTTTTTGACAAAAGGTCTTGTCACAAGGATTACATATGTTCAGAATGAAAGCTCTAGCCCTTACTGTTCAAAAGTTATGCCCAAGGTTAAAGTTTGTAAAAAGTAGGTCAAAATCCAAGGCCAAGGTCAAAGGGTCAAAGTTTTTAGTATTCAATAAAAGGTCTTACCACAAGGATTACATATTTAAAGTATGAAAGACCTAGCTCTTACTGTTCAATTGTTATGTCTAATGTTTTTTCGTAAGTATGGAAATGTCCAAGGTCAAGGTCAAAATTGTTGGTTTGAAATGAAAAGTGTTGCCACAAAGAGTTGATATTTGAAATATGAAATTCTTAGTACATGTAACTACCTTTTAAAAATTACAGTCAAAGTAAAAGTTTGGATTTTTTTGTGTAAAATAAGGTCAAACTCCAAGGTAAAGGGGTCAAGAATCTTGACATCAAATGATAGGTCTTGTCACAAGGATTGAATACTTGAATTATGAAAGCCCTTGTTCTAACCTTTCAAAAATAATGTTCAAAGTTGTATTTGAAAAGTAGGTCAAACTCCAAGGTCAAAGGGTCAAAGTTCTTGATATCCAATGTAGCGCCTTATCACAAGGATAACATACATGTATGTGAAGTATAAAATCTCTTACTGTTCAAATGTTATGACCAAGGTTAAAGATTTTTCATAAGTACGGAAATCTCCATGGTCAAAGTCAAAAGGTCAAAGTTGTTGGTACTCATTGAAAGGTCTTGCCACAAAAATGCATATAATAACGTATAGAAGTCCTGGTGCCTACTGTTAAAAAGATATGGTCAAAGTAAAAGTTTAGAATTTTTGGTAAAAGTGGGTCAAACTCCAAGGTCAAGGCCAAAAGGACAAATTTGGTGATACCCAAAGAAAGGTCTTGTCACAAGGAATACACATGTGATATATGAAAGTCATAGCTCCACTAAATCAAAAGTTATGGGCAAGGTTAAAGTTTTGTGGACAAATACATAAACAGCTAGACAGAGGGACAGCTAGACAGACGGACAGACACAACAAAAACTATATATCCCCGAAACTTTGTTTACAGGGGCATAAAAAAAATGGAGTCATCAATCCCAATTTTCTTCAGGCCAGCAAGCTACAGATGTGCAGCAAGGAACTTCTATTGCCTCGCTATATAAAGAGCCATCTTTTCAGTTGCTAGCCCTCTCAAGCAAGCACTAGCAATTACAATAGTCTTTTTTAAAAGGATACACATCCTCAGCATCACAATACTGCATTCTGATAATACTACTTTACAATAAACTGTATTATGTAAATTCTGTTATATCATCAGAAAATACACATTATCTGAAGTTCCCTGTTTTGTTGTTTTACCTGTTATACCATGTACAACAAGATGTGTTTGTGAAAATGTTTTGGGTCATGGTCAAAATGCCAAGGTGTTCGTATCCAATGAAATGAAAGGTTTTTCCACAAAAAATACATATTTGAAGTATAAAAGTCCTGGTATCTATTGTTCAAAAGATATGGCCAAAGTAAAAGTTTGAAATTTTTGTGTAAAAGCGGGTCAAACTCCAAGGTCAAATTTGGTGGTACTCAAAGAAAGGTCTTATCACAAGGAACACACCTGTGAAATATGAAAGTCATAGCTCCACTAAAACAAACGTTATGGGCAAGGTTAAAGTTTTTGCGGACAAACAGGCAAACAGACAGCAAGTGGTGGCGTCTTCATAAAAATGAAAAATTCTCGAGAGGAACAATTAAACAACATACAAGTTCAAAATTACTAGTATAACCTAAGCCTGCTGGAAAGACCCAAGGTAGCGCACTCACATTGGTCAGTTTTTCCATTTAACAATTCAGTGCTTATACACATGCGATTGATGTTCCAGATACTTTCAAAACCAGCAAATTAAAGACCTTTTTTATGATGGCTAGAGCGCTAACTCGCCTCTCTTTTTAAAAAATGTTTGTAAGTACTTAAAAATAATATGGTTTCTTTTTCCAACCTTTAGAGAAATCTTTACGTAGGTTTCACAAAATTTCCTACAATAGGTTCCGTAAGTGCCGTAGTATAGAATGCAATTTGCAGCTCTCCACCGGCAAGTGGTGGCGTCTTCATAAAAATGAAAAATACTCGAGAGGAACGTTAAACAACATACAATCAATCAATCAATCAATCAATCAATCAATCAATCTTCCATTTCAAAGTACAGCGATTGATTTCCAGATACTTTCAAAACCAATAGACCTTTTTACAAAAAAATGTCTTAAATAAGTTTCAACCTTTAGAAAAATCTTTACGAGGTTTCACAAAAATTCCTAGAGGTTCTTGCCTGTAAAATTTAACAAAGCTTTATGAGAGCCTTTATCTTTCACATAGAATAGTAGCTACAGAAGTGCAGCTCTCTGCTTGAGAAAATTCGGAGTCGGACTGATAAAGCAGAGAGCTACTGATCCTAGCGTTGTAAAAACCTTTAAATTTACGCTGCCGATTTTTTGTCGCTACTTCAGGTAATTTATTTCGTGAAGTTTAAACTTTCTCTGGCTTTTAGAATTGTATCCTATAATTAATTACATGTATATATTTAACTCTTTTTTTTTAAAAATAATTTATTAAAGTTTATTTACTTTTTAACAGTCCGAACAATCCTGTATATAGTTTTGTAGTTTCATAGTTTGTCGGTTTAAAAGAGTTCCGTTTTGACGTCCGTAACCAAAAACAGCAATTTGTTAGCGTTGAATGGTAAGTAAATTATCAAGAATTTAAGTTAAATGTATGATTATAATTATAGTTACATTTTAAAACCGAGGGAAGTATAAAATAGAAGCAAAAATACCCGACGTGAGCGACAAAAAATCGTCGGCGTAAATCGAAGGCTTTTACAACGTTAGATCTGTAGCTCTCTGCTTTATCTGTCCGAATTTTCTCAAGCAGAGAGCTACAGTTCTGCAGCTAATAGAATAGTACCTAAGCTACAATAATTCAATATCACGTTATTATATCCATGGTAATCATAAAAAATATAATTTCTGTAGAAAAACAAATGCTAAAGGTACTTGAATAGCCAGTTAGTTTAGCCCATTAAGCAAAAACTGGATGGGGGCCAAGTACAGCTGTAGTGTACTTTGCAAACAAAAAGTTTGTTTTTTGGCCAGTGTGCAACTTATTACCATGGCAACCCAAGAATTAGTTACTCTATGGAATCTTTTCATCAACAGAGATATTTTTATATATAATACTTGTATCTATTTGTTTTTATTTTTCATTCAGAAGGCCATTTTTGGAAAATCTCATTTAAACTTACAAGATAAATTACTGTACGTAAAAAGGTAGTTACAAAATTGGTTGCTAGGTATTCAGAATTGTTGCCAGGGGTTAATAAAGTAAAATTTACTTATTTCAAACCCATGTTAAATTGACAATTTGCCCAATTACAATTTTTAGAATAATTGTCGATTTATTTTAAAATACATATTTTAAAAGGGCTAAAAAATAACTGTTTTTGCATTGTTGCTAGGGAAAAAATCCTGTTGCCATGGAGATAAATGATTATAAATTATTCTTTCATTTAAAAAAATTTTTGAGAGTTATTTTCTATTACTTGAGAAATTGTATCTGCCACAAAAAGATAAAAAATTATAAGATTTTTGACCCAACCCTTTACCATTTTTCACTTTTTAGTTATCAAAACATCCAATTTTGTTGCTAGGCAACAAATAGGATTTTTAAAAAAAAACCATGCTTTCAAAGTCAATCTGTAAAAGAGAAAGTTGTCTACTTTTATGTGAAATTCATGCAAAATCTGTATTAGCTTGGTATTTTTTTTTAAATTGACCTTTAATATTGTCGAAAACAAGGAAAATGCTGAATCAGCATAAATGCAAAAACATACACATATTTTAATGTCTACCATAGTACTAGCTTCAGATAAAATAGCAATGTCTTGTGTGTTTTCAACAAATAAAGTGTGTGTCTTTATCATACCAGTAAATGAGAATTATTGTAAAAGTTTTTATTTATAATTTCAGGCTTTAAAGATTAGTGATTTTCAGTGCCTTCAAATAGAAAAATTGGCTTGTTGCTAAGGAAATTACTTTGATCAGGTTTCCATAGTAACCATGATCCAACACATTTTTTTATTTTACATACATGGATCATAGGTCAAGAGAAATCTATGTGTTGAAAATCATTGAATTCTGAGAACCTGAGTGAATCACCTTTTGCATGATTTTTCATAAACGGTGATGATATACATGTTTAACGTTATTAAAATCAACAGTTCTTGTGTAATTTTATTCTAAATTCTAAAATTGTTTTTCAAACATTTAATTTTAGAAATTATTATTGATAAATTCTTTAAAAGATCTTGCCATCATTTAGATATTGTGAAGTTGCCTAATCCGCACATTTGTTTCTCTTTACCCTGCAGTCTGGCGTCAGTGACGTCATAAACGTAGTGTTTGAATTCTCTTGAATGCAGCGGGATCAAGTACACACAACCGTCATGATCAGTTTTATTTCATAATAAACAGGTCACAGTCAATGTTTTACAATAGAAATGTAGTATCATATTGTCAGTGATTAGGTAAGAAGTTTTAGACAGTTTACAGTGGCTGGAACGTTATTGTTGACAACTTACACGAACGATCACGTTACACGAACGATTCCGCACGATTAACGCACGATTAAACCTGTTACACGAACGATCTTTCACGTTCACGATTCTACACGTTACACGATTGTTAACGCAAACGCACGTTTCTTCACTCAAAATCGTTCAAAATATTTAGGAATCAATATTTTCAAAACGAAATAAAGCTTAATACTTATTTAAGATTTCAAAGAATTATCAATATTATTTCATAGACTTTGAAAAAAAAAAAGGAAAATGATATTTTTGTAACTAAATATATGCAAGGCTTAATATTTCAGATTAAAAATAATTATTTCTAAGGTAATTCTCCGATCAAAGAAAACGGATTTTGTACGTTCTATTAGGCGATGTACATGTATGTGGGTCGTATAATTTGATTGATTTGGATATCATGATATGCAGAAAGGGGGATACGATTCAACAAAAATGGCAGCATGGAATGACTTAAATTATAATTACAAATTTTATCCTTATGTTTCTATTGATTCAATGTCTGATAAACTTGCTAATTATTCAACTTTTTCATTTGCAGAAATTTAAAATTAATTAATTACAAATAAGCTCAAGAGATAAACACAAATAATCAAAACTCCCGAAAATCATGCCGTGTGCATGTATATTTGTCGACTAACTAGTTATGTAAGCATTGAGAAATGTTTAGTTCTTTGTAAAAATGAATTGATTTCAAGATTATCTTGACCACAATAAGAAGTTAATAATAATTAAATCAGATTTTTCTAAAAGGCGTAAGAGATCTAAGTACGGTTTATCACAATATTGATCGCGCTATTTGACGAGAACTTAATATTGTACGACTTACTATATTGCTTGTTTACGGGCGATAATTAGTTCGTTCTGCATTCTATTATATAAATTGCGCTTTTTCATTTTATTTGGATTTTAATTAATAAAATAAGAAAAACAAACAAGGGAAATGCTTAGAAATAACATTCCGATAAAAACTTACAAAACGAAATTTACACGATTCTAAACGCACGATCTCGCACGGTTAAAAACGCACACGATTGAGTCTGATACACGAACGATCTTTCACGTTAAACGAACGATCACTCTCGATACACGAACGATTCTACACGATTGGTTTGTCAACAATAACGTTCCAGCCACTGTAAATCGGCGAATTCTCTGATCCTTGCGATTTTTAGAGCTGTGAAATAAATTTCTGTACGTCCGTTTTGGGTTGTGGACGTTGTAATTCCGGGGACTTCCGTGATTACAGAATTAAACGAGAGAAAAATGCCGACACTGGAGAGAAAATAATTATTTAAAAATATAAGATGGATGAAAAGTTTATACATGAGGATTTTTATCATTGTATAAGAATTATTTGCAGAGATGGGGATTCGTAATTCAGCTGGTAAGCGGTGCATATAACTTTTAACAGGAAAAAATCGAGTCTGGGGCACAGAAAGGGGCAAATGAAGTTGCAAGCCTTGTTTCTTTTTAGTATACAGTGGGATATGTCATTTTTAAAGCGTGCATAAAATCGAATTTCTGTGACATTCTAGTGTATATAAAGCAGAAAGGTTTACAAAAAACTAGAAATTAACACTGCACTGTTGCAACCACTATTGAAATAACGACCACTATTGAAATAATTATATCAATAGTGGTTGAGAGTGCATTTCAATAACAAACATAGTTAGTAACCACTATTGAAATACAACCACTATTGAAATAATTATATCAATATTGGTTGAGAGTGCATTTCAATAACAAACATAGGTAATAACTACTATTGAAATACAACCACTATTGAAATAATTATTTCAATAGTGGTTGAGAGTGCATTTCAATAACAAACATAGGTAATAACCACTATTGAAATACAACCACTATTGAAATAATTTTATCAATAGTGGTTGAGAGTGCATTTCAATAACAAACATATGTAATAACCACTATTGAAATACGACCACTATTGAAATAATTATATTAATAGTGGTTGAGAGTGGACTTCAATAACAAGTATAGGTATAAAAACCACTATTGAAATACGATTTCTATTGAAATAATTATTTCAATACTGGTTGAGAGTGCATTTCAATAGCAAACATAGTTAGTAACCACTATTGAAATACGAGTACGCTTGAAATAATTATCTCATCTCAATAGTGTTTGAGATTCATTTCAATAACAAACATAGGTTGCAACCACAATTGAAATAATGTTTACTTTTGAAATAAAGATTTTAATATGGATAAAATCATTGATTTCAGTATTGCTTTGAACAATGAATCCAATATATATTGAAATAATTATTTCAAACGTTGCTGACATGGTGAAACTTTTCTTTCAATATATTTCAATACTGGCTGACACCTATGGTTACCATATTGAATTGCACTCTCACCAACTATTTAATAATTATTTCAGTAGTGCTCGTATTTCAATGAAAGTTGAAACCTATGGTTATTATATAGAAAAGTACTCTCACCCATTATTAAATAATTATTTCAGTAGCGCTCGTATTTCAATAGTTGTTGGAACCTATGGTTTATATATAGAAATGCACTCTCACCCACTATTGATATAATTATTTCAATAGTGGTCGTATTTCAAATGTGGTTACTATTTATGTTTGTTAATGAAATGCACTCTCAACCACTATTGATATAATTATTTCAATAGTGGTCGTATTTCAATAGTGGTTACTATTTATGTTTGTTACTGAAATGCACTCTCACCCACTATTGAAATATTTATTTCAATAGTGGTCGTATTTCAATAATGGTTACTAACTATGTCTGTTATTGAAATGCACTCTCAACCACTATTGATATAATTATTTCAATAGTGGTCGTATTTCAATAGTGGTTACTATTTATGTTTGTTATTGAAATGCACTCTCAACCACTATTGATATAATTATTTCAATAGTGGTCGTTATTATGTTCCCCAAACGAAGTTGGGGAACATATTGTTTTTACTCTGTATCTTCTTCGTCTTATTATTTTTTTTCTTCTTCCTGGGAAAATCTTTTCCGCGAATGATCTTGTAAACTACACGTCCGACTTAGGTGAAACCTTTTTAGGGTCAGTAGGCATGTTATGTAGATTTGCGGAACGAAGGTCATTTTGCGCGCACGTGCTTGCAAGAGCGCGCACGTGCAACGAGTGAAATGACCAAAATAATAGATACAGCCGTAACTTTTCTATTTTTTGATTATATGCTTTGATACTCATAATATAAGTATATATTAGTAGTATAGACGTGTTGACATGGTCAAAATAGCAAGATCTCACGCGCATGCACGTGCGCTTCGCTCTGATTGGCTGAAACTAAAGTCTCAATATCTTTCTTGTTTTTCGTCATAATCCTTTGAAATTTTGAACTTAGTCACACAATATAAAGATCTACAGCATGATATATAATAATTTTCATGAAAGCACGTACATGCGTGTGTGCTGGCAAGAGCGCGCACGTGCAACATGTGAAACTACCAAGATAATGGATGAAGCCGTAACTTTTCTATTTCTTGATGGAATTTTTTGAAACTCACAATGCATGAATAAAGTAGTAGTATGGACAAGATGACATGGTCAAAATTGCAAGATCTTACGCGCATGCACGTGCGCTTTGCTCTGATTGGCTGAAACTAAAGTCTCAATATCTCTCTTGTTTCACGTCATAATCCTTTGAAATTTTGAACTTAGTCACATATTATGAAGATCTAACGCATGATATATAAGAATTTTCATGAAAGCACATAAATCAACGTGTGCTGCAATCTGATTGGCTGAAACTTTACATGCCTATATCTTTCTTGTTTCACAAAAAAACAGGATGAAGTTTAGAATATGAATAGGTATTATGGATTCCTACATGATATTGCTATCAAAATTGAATGCAAGGACGTGTTTGCATGCACATGTGCACACGCAATGCGTAAAATGAACAATATGTTTGAAAAACGGTAAAATTTATATTTGTATGACTTTTTATTGATTTCTGGAATATAAGGATATGTTAATGGTTTAGACAACATGTCATGATCACCTTGCATGTGCATGCACGTGCGTTTGCGAACAATGCGTTAAATGACAAAAAAGTGATATAATTGTAGCTTTTAAAATTCTTTTATGAAATCCTGCGATACTAAGCATATTGAAAAAACGTTTTAAAGGAAATCTGCACAAAAAGGGAGTTGGGGAGCGTTTGGGGAACATCTGTAACGGTCGCCGTTACAATTAGAACTAGTTTCAATAGTGGTTGCAACACTGCACACTGAAAAAAAGTTACGAGTAAGTTCGAATTTCCTCGACAATACATTATGTAGAAAAAATACAGTATCCTTGACCCAAGCGTCTTGTGAAGTTATCTCCCGTTGTCGATATGATATTCAGTTACTGGTGCAGATCCAGAATTTTTTTTTTTTTTTGGGGGGGGGAGGGGGGTTCACACCTCAGTCAAAAAAATTTCAGCCCAGAATTTCCTGACGACCAATAAAAAAATGAAAACAAATGCACAAAATAAAAACAATAATAGAGGGGTGGTGGGGTCAATGTGAAGGGGAGGATGTCCGAAGTCATTTGTTTCAGTATATAGTCTTATATTTAAATAAGAAAGCAAAGTCCAAGGGGTGAGTCTAATCTTCCTAGCCATTCCCTGCACCTGAAATTACAATTTATCTTGTGACTCCAAAATAGTAGATTTTTTTTTCCATTTGAGTATATACATATTTTTTTTCTTGTGTTTATTTTATGTGTTTCTATTTGTCTGCAGAAACTTTAACATTGCCCATAAGTTTCAAGTAGGGTGGGCTATACCCATGGCTTCCATATTTCGTAGGTTAACCCCCTTCCCCGCAGTCACGCATCTTAACGAATATACCATTTCCTATTTCTGGCGCAAAATCACGCATTTACCGTTTCCCCGCAATCATGCGTTTTCACGCACTTTAAAAAGTTCATTAAATCTTCAATTTATTGCCAAATTCCAACTATTTCATACTTGCTTAATCTCATAAAATAAGAAAAAATTATTTTCTAATTAAAATATTACGTCATGATATTATTTACGCTAAACTTTAGAGAAACTTGTACCCCACTAGAAAGTGCTTGCGGGGAAATGGTAACGTAGTATTTCTATGACGTGAGGATTCAGTTTATTTTGCATAACAATTTTGTAAGTTGTAAAGTGTTAATTCCTTGTGACAAGACCTTTTCTTTGGGTACCACGAATTTTGAACTCATTTATTATCTCTTGACCTTGGCTTTTTACCCATTTTTACATGGAAAATACCAAACTTTAATCTCGGCCTAAACTTTGATCTGACAGTAGTTGCTAGGGCTTTCATGCTTAACGTGTATTCATTGTGAACTTTCAACAGATATAAATATGTTTGTCGTTGACCCTAGAGTTTGACCTACTTAAAAAAAACTTAAACCTCGGCACACAACTTATTTCACATTTGTATTCCTTGTGGCAAGACTTTTTTCTTTTGATACCAACAATTTTAACCCTCTGACCTTGACCTTTGAGTTTGACATACATTTGACAAACTTCAATCTTAACCATAAGTTGCCATACGGGGGCATCAGTGTTTCTCAAACACATCTTGTCTTCATTATTTTTAAGTGGTGTCTCAATATGAGGGAAAAATTCCCGAGAGAGATGTTTTCACAACAAAAACAAATTACTAAAAGTAAATGAACATGTTGGTCATATCTCTTGTTCTCCCTTTAATCAGAAATGATGATATACATATTTTAAAAATAATTATGTTCTCCAAACGGAGTTTGGGAACATATTGTTTTTACTCTGTTTCTTATTATTATTATTAAGGTCTTTAGCGGAAGACCTTCTTGTTATTTTTCGGTTTCTTTTCCACTGTTTTTAGGGTCTTCCGTCTTCAGCGGGAGACCATTCCATTATTCTTCGGGGTGTTTTTTTACCTTTATTCTTCCACGGAAGACCCTTCTATTATTGTTTTGTTTCTTTTTCACTTTTATTAGGGTTTTCCGTCTCCAACGGAAGAGCCTTCTATTATTCTATTGTTTCTTTTTCACTTTTATTATTTTTTTTCTGTCCTTATTTTGTGCAGACGATTTCTCAGAGATGCTTGGACGGATTTATATGAAATTTTCAGGGATGATGTATCATGATCTGAACTTGATACATTTTCTTTGGAAGTTCACTTCCAGTCGGGAATTATCGCCCTTTAATAGCATTTTAGTGACCATTTTGTCCGGACAAAAACTCAAAAACGGCAAAAGTTAGTGCCGGAATTTTCAGCGAATATAGTTGGCAAGTTGCAGTTTTGTACCTATACTTTCAAATCTTCCGGAAGTGTCTAGTATGGAAGCTCGGTAGGGGTCGAAATTTAGGGCACAAATCAAAAGTGAATTTTAGAAACATTTTGTATCATATCTTTTAAAGTATAATTATTTTGTTAAAACATACTGAACACCATTTTAGCAGAACAACAAGATCTTTCATATAATACCAAGAAAAAAGCGCCTACTCATCAAATTAGGGACAAAAAGGGACCAAAAGTCTTTAATTGATAACTCTTTCACAGTCAATATTTTGTTGTACATTACTGAAGCAAAAATGTTAATCTCAACAATCTACAACTATATATTATGATTTTTCTGTCGTATGGTAGATAGTTAGGGGCCACAAGGGGCCAAGATGCTCAATCTTTGACGCTTTATATCTCAAAAGTGAGAAATATTTTGATAAGTAATATTGAAGAAAAGATGTTTAAAATAATGTTCTAAACAATATGCAACCTTTCATTTTTCGCTAAACGTCACCATTAAGGAGTTGAAGGGTTGACCCCTAAATACTTCTTTTGCAAATAACATGAAAACAAAAATGAATCTTTGAACATTTGTTGAAAACAAAATGTTGAAAATCCTAAATGCTTTCAGGTAAAATTCAGAAAAAGGGGCTGACACTCACATTAGGGGCTGAGAGGGGTCAAAACTCGATAACTCTATAGCAGTCAATATTTTGTTATACATTATGATTTTCATGTCGTATGATACATAATAAGGAGCCATAAGAGGCCTAAGATGCTCAATCTTTGGCGCTTTATATCTCAAAAGTGAGAAATATTTTGAAAAGTAATATTGAAGAAAAGATGTTTAAAATAATATTCTGAACAATATGCAACCTTTCATTTTTCTCTAAACATCCCAATTAAAGAGTTGATGGGTTGGCTCCTATATATTACTTATGCAAATAACTCGAAAACGAAAGAGAATCTCTGAATAATTGTTGAACAAAAAGTGATCAAAATCCTGAGACCTTTAAGATAATATGAAGAAAAAAGGGCTGATCCCTAATATTAGGGGCCGTGAGGGGCCAAAAGTCGAATTTTTAAGTCCTTAATGTTCAATGTCTTTTACAGATTATGGAGGCAAAATTGTTCTTCTTCACAATCTTTATCATTATTTTAGAATGAAAATCTCAATCAAAATCTTATCTCATCTCATCAAGAATCGGACGGAAGGCCCACTTGTTGCTCTCAACGAGATCTCATCTTTATTTTTTTAACTTTTTTCTTCTTACAAAATTTGTGCAGGCGATTTCTCCGAGATGGCTCGTTCAATTTTATCCAATTTTTCATAGTTTATGCGTTGATATGTGAAGTTAATTCCGGCAAGTCCTTTTAGGGATATTTCCTTTTGATCGAGAGTTATAAAGCTTTTATTGAAATTCAGAGGACCTCCATATCTGTGATGGAACTAATAAACGGCTTGAGCTAATACGTTGAAATTTTCAATGATGATAGAGGACATTTTGTCATGTTGCAACATGGTCAGGTTATTTTCCGGAAGCGCCTAGTACGGAAGTTCGGTAGGGGTCAAAATTAAGCATACGATTTATGAGTGATTTTTTGAGACAATTTGCGTCATTTCTTTTAAAGTATAATAATTTTGTTAAAACATTTTGAGCAATATTTTTGCTCTTTAATATGACCTCAAGAAAAAAGTGCTGACTCATTAGATTAGGGGGCGAGAGGGGCCAAAAGTCTTTATTCGATAACTCTTTAACGGTCAATATTTTGTATACATTACTGAAGCAAAAAATTTATCTCAACAATCTACAACTACATATTATAATTTTTATGTCGTATGGTACATAATTAGGGATCACAAGGGGCCAGAATACTAAATCTTTGACGCTTTATATCTCGAAAGTGAGAAAAATTTTCATAAGTAATATTGAACAAAAGATGTTCAAAATCATGTTCTGAACAACATGCAACCTTTTGTTTTTCGCTAAACGCCCCCATTAGGGAGTTGAAGGGTTGGCCCCTAAATATTTCTTTTGCAAATAACTCGAAAACGAAGAAGAATCTCTGAATAGTTGTTGAACAAAAAGTGTTCAAAATCCTAAGAGCTTGCAGGTAAACTAAAGAAAAAGGGTTTAGACACTCAAATCAGGGGCCGAAAGGGGCCAAAAGTCTACAATCGATAACTCTTTTTCAGTTAATATTTTGTAATACATTACTGAAGCAAAGATGTTTATCTCAACCATTTACAACTATATATTATGATTCTTATGTCGTATGGTACATAATTAGGGGCCATAAGGGGCAAGAATGCTCAATCTTTGACGCTTTATATCTTGAAAGTGAGAAATATTTTGATAAGTAACATTGAATAAAAGATGTTCAAAATAATGTTCTGAACAATACACAACCTTTCATTTTTCGCTAAACGTTCCCATTAACGAGTTGAAGGGCTGGCCCCTAAATATTTCTTTGCAAATAACTCGAAAACAAAAAAAAATCTCTGAACACTTGTCAGACAAAAAGTGTTTAAAAGCATGAGATCAATAAGATGATCTGATAAAAAAAGTTCTGGGCCTTCATATCAAGGGCCGAGAGGGGCTAGAATTCGAATTTATGACTATTTAACGTTCAATATATTTTTTAAACATAACGGCAGCAAAATTGCTTTTCTTAACACTATTATCATTGTAAAAAAGATCTCAATCAAAATCTCATCTCATCTCATCAAGAATCGGACGAATGACCTACTTGTTGCTCGCAATGAGATCTCATCTAGTTCTTTTTTTTTTCTTACCGATTTTGTGCATGCGATTTCTCGAAAACGGCTCGGTAAATTTTTATGAAACTTGTCTGATAAAAATCTTGATACTTTTTTTTTTATTTTGATGACCTCACATCCGGTTCGAAGATTTAGTGATTTTATAGGGTCAGTTTGTCCGTCACTATTCTTTAAAACGACTCATTACAGGAAGATGGAACTTCTAGGGAAGATAGAACAACATATAAAGATTTGCATTGTGTTGTTAACTTTTACCGAAAGTACTGCACGTCAACGCTCGGTATGGTCTGAAAAAAGTCATACTGAGATTTTCAAAATTTCTAACACTTTCTCTTTTATATCTTTTTACTTGTAAATATTTTGTTTAAATATATTGAACAAAACTTGTGCAGAATTAAGGGATCTTGCAAATGATATGTCGAAAAAAGGGCTGGCCCCTAATCTTAAGGGTCTAGAAGGGCCAAAACAATTTCCCCGATATCTCAAAAAGGTATTGAAAATTTGTGATATAGCAAAAAAGCAAAATTGTTCAAAATTTCAGGTAGAATCTACTGACATCATCAAAATACGTCCGGTACCGTCACTTCTGGTCAAAGAGGAAGTAGTCAGAAAATGCATATTTCTGTCCATATTGACATGTTTTAGGGAAATATTTGTCAATGGGAGCATAAAACTTAATTTTCCGTCCGTCGAGATCACTTCTGGTGGGAACCGGAAGTAGCAAGAAATGGCTTAATTTTGCAATAATCAACATAGATTCTGAAGATGTAAATCATTGGAAAGGTCATTTCACTTTATTTTTCAAATTAAAGTTACTTCCGGTCAAACAGGACAGAAACCTACTCGTTGCTTTGCAACGAGCTTTGCTCTTGTTATTAAGGTCTTTCGTCTTCATTGGAAGACCTTGCTGTTATTCTTAGGTTTCTTTTCCACTATTTTTACTAAGGTCTTCCGTTTCCATTGGAGCATGAAAAAAACTAGATATATATTTTTTTGCTTTGATGACATCACTTCCGGTTTCGAGATTTCCGTGTGTAGGTTAGGGCGTTCATATTATACATGCATATATTATTACCTGTGATAAGATCTTTTCAAATAATCATGACTTTTAACTCAGTGACCTTGAAGCTTAACCTACTTTTCAAAAATCTTTCATTTGCTTATAACTTTTGACTGAGAGAGATACCCGGTATGACTTTCACATTTGACATGTACATTATTCTTAAGAATTAAAGATGTTTCCAAGCATGCTATGATTTTTACCCCTTGATGTTGATGTTTTATCTAATTTATTTTAAAAAAAAATTAACTCTCCCAAAAGATGATTAGGCTACTGTGTAAAATGTACACTATAGGAGGGGTTCAGGGAAGACGAAGATTTTGCATTAAAAACGTCATTTTTCGAGCCTCATTTGACCCCCGGGGCAAAATCAAAATTCCAATACCTTAAGGTAGGATTCTTCTCTGGTTTCTGACTAGATGAAACATTCAGAGTATATTTGCTTATATGTTTTATATATTGAAGTGTAAGGAATTTAAAAGACCATATTTTTCTTTCCTCATCACAATTGTACAACTTTAAATAGAAATGGTAAACTGCGTTTGAAAACTACCAGGGACTATATTTTTGGCGGAATGGTGGCGTATGAAAATATCTTCTTTTCTGCATCTCAAAATTATAATAGAACAATGAATTAAGTTATAATTTTTACACAATCGAAGACTTGGAGAAATTTTCAAATGTAAGTTAGATTAATAATGAGGGACTAAACTTTCAAAATATATGAAATAAATATGATTTTTCAAACAAACTAAAACTTTATTAGCTTTTAAACGCTTCCTATCACAGTGCAGATCTGAGCCAAAAAACCATAAAAAGTATTTTTTCCTCTCTTAGTAAACGATCAAAACTTTTTGTTTTTGTATCATTTTGTACATTTATAAGCCTATTTTATTATATGTGAAAATAAGAAAAAGTTAAATATAGGAAGCATATGAAAATAACTAATATATCCTAAAAAATTAAGAAAAACGGAGAAAATTCGGATTAGCCAATATCCAGTTAAGTTAAATCATTTATGTAAATTTGATGATATCATGCTATAGACCCGATATAGTAATATGTTTTTATGCAAAAGAAAAATCATTAAACGTTTGAAATAGAAGTACGTATCACATGATTGGCAACAGTTATTTTTTATTCTTATGTCAAGGAAAAAAGATAATGACCTTGACCTGACCTTTCCTCTAATATAAAACGGACAAATTTAATTTCACTGATACTATCACTTACTGATATTGTCTTCTTGATTCTGTGAAAATTTCATCAATTTTTAAATATTAGAAATATGAGAAGAATCCTACCTTAATGCACATCTACATGACACCACCAACCATCTCCCAAAAGATGATTAGGCTACTGTGTAAAATGTAGGAGGGGTTCAGGGTAGACGAGGTTTTTGCACGTAAAACGTCATTTTTCGAGCCCCATTTGATCCCCTGGGGCAAAATCAAAATTCCGAAACCTTACTGTACATCTACATGACACCACCAACCATCTGGGTACAGTCCACTAATTGTTTTCCCATTTGCGACAATTTTAACGTTTCTTCTCACAGCGATGTCCCCAATTTTCGTTCAGCAGTGAGTGACCCCTCAAATCAAAGCACATCAAGTTGTCTTTCCTTGGTTAAAATCTCGAGGTGGCATGTCAGATTTGTTTTCCGGCAAAATGCCTCTGTCTGCGGGAATCTCTAAAACTGAAAGTGAAAGTAAGAGAATTTCAGAGTTCTCACTGGAGTTATAATACAAAAAATAATTCGGCTGATCTTCTTGATAAATTACATTTGCTAAACTTTTTTGGTAGGAAAGATCCTCGTTATCAACAAGTGTGAGGCTCAGTTTAGTACATCTGCACAATTTTTTTTATGCAAGGTTGCACTACATTCTTCTCCTGCTAATTCTAAAAATAATTAGTGGGATGTACCCATCTCCTAGAAGATGATTGGGTTACTGTGTAAAATGTAGGAGGAGTTCAGGGAAGACGGAGCTTTTTACATAAATTTTTTTCATTTTTCGACCCCCATTTTACCCCCAGGGGCAAAAGCAAAATTCCAAAACCTTAGTGCACATGTAAATGACATCACCAACCAACTCACAAATAATGATTAGGTTATTGTGTAAAATGTAGGAGTTCGAGAAAGAAAAGTGTGACAGACGGACGGGCGGACATAAGTAACAATATACCCGAACTTTCTTTAGAAAGTACGGATATAATCAGTGTGAGAATACCTTTCATTGGATTCCAACAACACCTTTTAACGGTAAGGTCAAGGGCTTTCATACTTTACATATGCAATCCTTGTGACAACTTGAAAGATACCGCCAACTTTGACCCCTTGACTTTGACTTAGGAGTTTCACCTACTTTTTAAAAACTTTAACCTTGGTCATAATTTTTGAACAGGTTGTAAAAGGGCTTTCATGTTTTAAAATTCATATTTACAATTGTATTTCTTGTGGGAAGGCCTTACTTTGGGAAGCAACATATTTGAGTTACAAACTCTACAAAAACATTTGGTTGAAATAAACGACAGCCTCTCTGAAATCAAGGATGTAATCAATTCAGTTGAAATGGCTTTAGACACAAATGACATGTCAAAACTGTTCGCTGTTAAATCCAATTTAGACAGATATAGAAAGCTTCCACAAAAGATTGTGCCTTCAAATCTTCAATTCTTGCCTGGTAAAATTCAATGAAAAGAACTCAGTAATCTGTTTGAAACTTTATTATCAAGTTCTTTAACTTCAGTTAAACATGGCTACAGCATGAAGACAACACAGAAATCATCAAAAGCTGGACCCTCTCCTCCAGTCAGACAGCTGCTTGATGAACCAGAGACTGTCACTACCATAGACACTGGGTATAAATACCTTTGCAATGTGGTCTGTCTGAGTGATAAAGAAATCTGGACAAGAGGAAATGACTACACCATGAAACTCTACAGCATCAATCAGGGATTACTACTCAAGTCAATCATAACCAAGTCAGGGAACATTCCATGGGACATAGCAGTGACAAGAAGTGGAGATCTAGTTTATACCGATACCAGTGATAGAACTTTGAACATTGTGAAGAATGAGAGGATGGAGGTGATCAGACTGCAGAACTGGTGCCCTTACAATGTCTGTAGTACCTCCTCTGGTGACCTCCTGGTTATCATGAAAAGGGATGATAAACTAACAAAAGTTGTCCGTTACTCTGGCTCCAAAGAGAAACAATCCATTCAGTTTGATGATAAAGGCAAACCTCTCTATTCACCTGGTGATTATTCTAGATACATAACTGAAAACAGGAACCTGGACATCTGTGTGTCTGACTGTAGAGCTAATGCAGTAGTGGTGGTCAATCAGGCTGGGGAACTGAGATTCAGGTACAATGGATATACTCCTCCTCGAAAGAACAGACCATTCTATGCGCGAGGAATCACCACAGACAGTCAGAGTCACATCCTTACAGCGGATAATAACAATGACTGTGTTCACATCATAGACCAGGATGGACAGTTCCTCTGTTACATAGACGGTGGACTGAGTCAACCTTGGGGACTGTGTACAGATACAAATGACAATCTGTTTGTTGCTCAATTTGGAAACAATCAAGTGAAGAAAATCAAATATCTGAAGTGAATTTTGCTGCTGTACTGTAGTTTAGCAATTTTAAATGGTAATTTATGGTTGAATTCAATCATTATTGATGTTTATATAATAATATCTTGCCCGAGCTGAATTAAATGATGAATGTGAAATATAAAGTTAATGATCCATAGACTGGAAAAGTATATTCTAATAGTAATCTTATGTACAGCAAATCAGTGAAGATTTTTAACTTATAAATATATCAATGAGGGTTTTTAGTAATATATAACTTTACTTTTCTTTTAACCATACAAGTATATTGCTTTATTCACCAAAATACATATACCCACAAAAAGAAAAGAAAACATAATGTACTAACATAATAATCTTCAATAAACATAATTTCAAAATTTGTCATGTATTATCTATGCAATGTACATCATGCCAAGCATCCTTAGGTGTAAAAAACTATGTCAAATGTTTTGAAAGATGAATGAAAACTAAAGATATATTAGATAAGAGTTATCTCCCAGGTACACACATTCAAGCAAAAGAATTGTCTATGTAGGGGATTCCTACATGTATCTCGCTGGATGATTTAAAAAAAAAGTAAAAGTCTGTTGTGATTACATTATCTGATCAAAACTTATCCAAGCTCCAATTATACTTTGTATTTCAACGTACAAAGAAAATCTTACAAATACAAAGCTCAGGATTATATAAAGGCCTCCAAACAGTTAAATAACTTTTAATCAGTTTTTGTTGTTTTCTTTTTATTGAACATGTAACGTAGCACACAAGAAGGAGTTTTTTTGTATAGGAAAGTCATAAGCCTCAGAAAATTAATATGAATTTTGGGAAGCGCAATTTTACTACAGTAACTTCTCTGTCTATCACATGTACTTAAATCTTATTATATACCAATTACATGTAACAGTAAATCAATTCATTAATCACCTCTTTTCTTACAAAAAATGATTTTCTTTTCTATCGGCGTAAGCATTATTTCAAAACATTATATATATTAGAACTATCAAAAGAAAATAACACATTTTATATTTAAATGAAACAACCATTTAAATGTTTTCAAATCAGAAGTTAAATACACATATAATTAGTTTTGAAAATCACATGGTAAATGTACATAAAATGAAATGTTCTGCAGTGTGACATAAAAAAAACTAGATGCTGTCATGAGACAGTAATACCCGCACTAATGTGTTTGCCTCTAAATACACACTCCTTCATATTGGGCTTTCCAAGGAAAAGTCAAAAAACTCTATAATTATCACCGTACATGTATTCGTCAAATTAAGCATAAAATTTTCAGGTGACCATGTGATATATGAGGCTCATATATACTTGTCAAAATTTCTAAGTCCCCACTTTTATTTTTTCAAAAAGTTCAAAACCCTGACATCAATGTACTAGTTGCTTACAATTTTTCCTTTAATTTTCAATACTTACCTTTCAAGGCCAAAGAAAATGTAATCGAATGTGAAATTACTCGACCTTTGACCGTTTTTGTTAAAAAGCATGAAGTTCTAGTTCCATATGTGTTTCGAATGTATTCTTCATATTTTTTACTTTCATGTGTTCTCCATCTTTAATTGATAACGAAAAACAGAAAAAAAGTTTGATTAAAATGCGGTGTATGTCCACACAACAATGTGAAAGTGAAGTTAAAATGGCCCAAACTGGTCGTACTTACTAGAATTCTGTTTCCTTTCACTATGTGACTTTATTTTACTTCAAATCTTTATAATTACCGCTAGAAAAACATACTAAGCATACCTAAATTCCTTTTAATCATTAGAAATCGCTAGATTTTCAATAAACACAACAAAATCTTCGTAGAGTTTATCCGGAAAAATCAATGGAACCGGAACCGGAAGTGCCCTCCCCCAATGTCAATCTGGAGGAGTGGGTAATACATGCAATGAGACATTATGTAACTATTGTCTGCAAGGCACAGGCACTTTTGGTAAGCCTACTTGTCATCCTTATCTCAACCCTAACTTACATGTATAGAAGAAGATAGACTGGAGTGTGAGACCGCTTTTCCAGCAGCAGAATCAAGCGGAACAAGAGGACGACCTAGTCTCCAAATGGAAAAACATTGAATAAAAGATTTTTTCTTAAATTGTGTGAACTCTTTGAGAAACGGTTGTCTTGCTGTGAATTCGTTTGAATGGAGGATAATGCAGTATATAATAGGGATATCAATTTTACTTGGACAGCTTAGTCAAATAGTCGGATGCTTTAGTCGAAGGATAGTCGAATATTCGTTTAATTTTAATTATTTTTTTGTACCAGTTTCACTGATTGTTTTTACGGACTGGTTTACAATATTGAACCTACGCTATCACCATTATATAACGAATTTCTGAATTGTAAACATGTACGTAGTGCAATTAAAATTGTACATCAATATTGTATCCGATGTATTTCATTTCAAAATTAAAATCTTAGGTGCACGTTTTATCTAAATGCAGGGTATCAAACGCCCGTATTTGTTCTGGCTTTCTTTACATAACGGTATTACATGTACCCCATAATTGAAGCCAATTATTACGTGTCCATCAAAGATCTTTCACAGGAAAAAAATTAAAGCGTGTTTCTTATAAAAACAAAGAGAAAGCGAGAGCTTGGGATAAATTTAAATTATGAAATTTTGTGCAAACAATCAATGATTAATATCAGAAAAAGAAAACAGGGTTTAATTACTCTCATATTAATTGACTCCGATTTGCATGCATTTACAATTTTGTAATATTATGGCTGTTTACTAGTAATTAATAGTCTTTCTTAATAGTTGTATCACGTCAGATCTTAGTTGAATCTTCAAAAACGAAACAATTGCCCTCTCCATTTAAAACAGTCAGAGATAGACAATTATGAATAAACATGTTTGTTTTTCTTTCCCATTCTGCTTTTTTGTCATTTATGCGGATAACTTACTATAGGAAAGTTTCACTTGAAGACTGTGTATTTGTTTGACTGATCGGCATATGATACATCATGTTTGATGTTACACTGCAGAATACAGTTCAATTTCACATATGTGTGATAACACTGTTTACCATTTCTAAGCTATACAAAAACTGTAGATTTTGAAGATATGTTTGCCGAACATACATCGACGTACAAATAATTTCCGTTGAACAATTATACCATACCCTTAATTTTACATATGAAAATATTGATCTGTAAATAAATGAAATGAGCAAATATAAGTTTATTGCCTTGAATTCAAAATTACCTTGATGAAACACATTTTTTACGAATAATCTACTAAAGAAATTTTAGTCGATAATCGGTATGATCGAACGATAGTCGAGTACTCGAATATTTGTTGACATCCCTAGTATTTAACGTTGTGAATTTTTAATTCAAGGGTTCCTTAACGTTTCTGCATATTGTGTTAAAGTGCTTCAATAAAATAAATTCAGTGAGAAAAATTATTTTGCTACTTTTTTCTATTAAATTATATTGTTAAAATAATTCAGTATAAGAGCGTAGTAAAGCAAAAACTTGCATGGGGACTAAGAAATTTTGACTAGTATATAAGACCCATGGGATTATTGTTTCTGTTATGCTGTATCTGTCAACTAGATTGATATGTCAAACCAATTATCTCTTAATTGTTCAACAAATAACTTCATAATTGGTCATGATTTGTAATGAAGTTTGAAACATGTAGTAAGAGAATACTTGAAAATATTCGTGAAAGAATGGAAGCATGAAAATCTCTACACTAGTTTTGTTTTAACTTTTATATTTTCTTACATTTTTTTGTCTTTTCAACATATTAAGTCTTATAACTCTTTATTTATATACATATTTTGAATTGTATTAAAAAGTTTTAACATTATGTTATGTAGCTTATTTTCTTAAATTGTTTTTATTGCTATAAGTATTATAAACCTTAAAACATCTATTCTAAACTATTGATCAAAGTAAGATATTGAATCATATCAAAAAAGTAATGGCGATAGGAAAAAATAGATAATTATTTAGTCATATTAATATGATCATATGAAAATTTCCGAGAAAGAAGTATAAAGTTCCCGAGAATTAATATAAATGTTTTAAATGCTTCTTTTAAATGCCCTCTCAGTTATACGCACGGTCACGTGTCAGTATATGTGCATGTTAATCTTCCCATCTTTTCATGAATATCAATACATAAAAAACGAAAATGTAAAAGATACGCTAAGTGTATTTCTTTATTTAGTCATCTCGCGCACACGCAACTGCATGCATGCCTGTGCGTAAAAAAAATGTATTTTTCCGTAAAACAGCAGGCATATCCTAACAACTCCTGAAAGGTTTCACTTCAATCGAAAGAGTAGTTTACAGGATCCCACACGGACAAGAAAGTATCAGAAAGAAATAGTACCATGGCAAACACAACAGATTTCGTTTTGTTAACGTAAAAACATAATGAGGATATCTTTCTGTCCACTAAAATTTCGTATTGTATCATGAATAGATTAAGCATGTACAGGTACTACGTACTTGGCAATGTGTTTAAAACTATATCATCGTAAAATTAAGTGTCTGAATTTGTCTGTTTTAACGCTTTTTGTACACATTTGAAATTAAAAAGTAACGTAATATCCACTGAAAAGACATGCTTAAATTAATTCACATGGATTTGAAACAGATAAAATGTTCCCAATATAGCCGTTGATTTTATTATCTTAATCAATTGCTTACGCATAAATATGCTGTAAGGAAGGAAAGGAAAAGTCTTTTTAGTTTTAACATTGACACACCATGACATTCTGTGATAGAAGACAGTCATGGATAATTAACCTATGTTTCGTTTGAAAAGTTTGACATGTGTATGTAAGCAGATGATCTTACTGACCTTTCGTCCCATTTTTTAAACATTCTTTTGTTCTTGGAATACTTACTAGATGAACTTATTATTGCCATATAAAAGAGGAAGTAACATATTTAGAGAACACCAGCCTTTCCTTAGTTTTTATTTTGTAAACAATAAAGTATATGCAATCCAAACTGACATTTCTTAAATGTACCATTCTTTCAAAAACAAAAACATTGTAAGTGAAATAAGTAATGTATTTATAAAATGTATAAAATATACCAAAATACTTTTTTTTACCTACTGAACATTCGTATCCTTTATTAACTAGCTATGACTTTAAAAGGTGAAAGACAATCAAGTTCATTTCAAGTAAAAGTAATTCTGTAGGTCTTATTTTTAATGAACGTCTAGCACCATAAGAGCATTTCTTATTTCAAAAGAGATCGTTCCAGAAATCGTTCCCTATTTAATATTTTTAATTTTTGTTAAGCGCATTTGATATTTCGAATCCTGATTTGTCTTAAAGTAACTAAAACCGTCCCTTTTATTGAAGTATTGGTCAATTGTATTGTAACAGAAGAAATACAGTTACGAGATTTTCGATCAATTGCTTTGTAATGTCAACTGCCGTTTATTTTCCCGTCCATTTGAAGGTCATTTTGACTTATCTTTTAATTGTTCACATCAATGTTTCATCAACTTTTACTACTCTATCGAGAGGAAAAAAGGAAAGTAGATCCTTTCAGTGATGTACTTAATCTGCTCAAATGATCAACATGTTAGGAAAAGACAGAACTCGGTTCTGTATTTAGAATTTAAAAAAATACTTAATTGGTTCCAAACTCAAAGTATTAGTATTCAAAAATCATTTACGTATCTAAAAGCAATCAGTTCACAGTCAACTAACCATTTCACGCAAAATAGTTAATCGTTAAAAACCGCCGTCCACCATCAAATATTACCGAGCAGACGACTAGTTTATACTTATTGCTCATTAACAACTAATTGACAGTCAACTAGACATTTTCATGTGGTAATGAATTTAAATAAAAATATCCTTTAAAGCAATATCATAACAAACATTGCATAAAAATAGATACCTAACAGAGATTAGTGTGTGAGAGAAACGAGAGGACATTCACTTCCTAGTATCATAAAAAGAACTGCTTAGAATTAGAAACATGTAAATAACAGAAATTAGTGTGTGTGAGAACGATAGGACACGAGGGGATCGATATTTCCTAGTATCAGATAAAAATACTCAAAGATGCTGAGTGAACTTATCACCTGAGAAATGCAGTGAGGGTGTTTGCATGAGTGTGATGAAACTTGATTTCGTCAGGTCATTTTTGGTCATAGGGAAAGGGACAGCCAATCCTTCGTAACAGTCGAAAGGTCAACCATTGGAATAAATTATCAACAAAATGAGAAGAAAGTAAAGATTTTGCAAGACGTTTAACATGAATTTTAAATTGTATTTCAAAAGGATAAAGAGGTACAGAAATGTAAGTAAAAATTCAAGTCGCAAATTGATGTTTGTATTTAAAAATTTTGATAAAATAACAAATATGGTCAGAGCGGAGCTCTTACACATGAGTAGTATAAATGCGAAAGGGAAAGATTCCTCGTCAGAAATTCCGACGAGTTGTGTCTTCTCTGTTATATTTATACAGGTAAGAGATTTTTTACAAGCTATAGTAAATAATTCTAATAAAAGCTAAGTTTCAGATTGTTAAGTTTCAGTTGGCTCATTTTCTTT
Organism: Saccostrea cuccullata; assembly: GCF_032062105.1. Taxonomy (NCBI): domain Eukaryota; kingdom Metazoa; phylum Mollusca; class Bivalvia; order Ostreida; family Ostreidae; genus Saccostrea; species Saccostrea cuccullata. The sequence goes on along the minus strand of NW_026928907.1, from coordinate 253,147 downwards.
ACAGGAAAAGATATTTTATAATGTTTAATATTTCTTGTACTATTTATTGTGTTGAATGAAGTTGTTTAAAATATAAAATGGATTGTAAAAATAAAAAGAAATTCCGACGAGCTGTGTCTTCTCTGTTGTATTTATACAGGCCATTACTCAGAACATGAGGGCAAACCAGTTTCCAAGAGGAGAGAAATAAAAGCTTTCGTAAAAAATTGGTCACTGGTCAACAGAGGAGTAAAAGAGTGATTCAGTTGGTTAACCTCTCACTGCGTAATAAGATACTAGTGGATATCAAATATATGCATGATCGGCCCAATGTCATTCGGGACTCTGCCTTCCTAAACCTTTGCTGGTTAGGATTTAACATCAATTAAGGCTGGAGTCCAGAATGAGGTTGACCCGGTTATGATAGCAATATGAGCTCGTACTTAGTATTTGAAAATTTTATTTTGTTGTTATTATTTGTTATTGTGATAGATGTGTATGTAACTTAAACCTTTGTGATCAAAAAGACTAAAAAAAATTTTATGCTTTCCATATGATAATAAAGCAAATTTAAAACTGATTTTCCCGCAGCTCTGTTATTGTTCAGATTGAATGAAGAAACAAGTATGAGTATTGTTGAAGATATGTCATTTATTGGTGACATAAATGAAACACATGAAATTTTGGAGATCCTATGACTCTCTACAATTAGTATCTACACCATGTTATGGATCTCCCAAAAGTTAAAATAACATCATGACAATACTCAAAAACACAAATTTATCAAACATTTAAGCTGAAAAATAAGGTTGCAACAAATAATAGGCCAACAAAAATCCAACTACATTGGATTTTCCGCCACACAAGGGAAACAACTCATGGACACACATGGACAAAATATTAGTAACACCTTAATACCTGTGTTTTGTAAGAACAGATGATAGATCTATATACCTGAAAAAGGCAACCCCTTTTTAACATTTAAATTGCAAAAATGATAAACAATATTTTCAGAACATGGGTTTGAAATATTTGCACAACTGTAACAGAACAACATATCAACAAATGTTAATTACAGTTAATTACATTACAGAGAGTATTTTTTTATATAATATACAAATACTTCACAGTACACATTCCAAATGTCTGAGTCCTTTATTCCATACTCAGAATTGTTATTTACACTCTTATAATCCCTTGCACATGTCTAAAAATAACTCAGATGTAATAAAGTTAGGGGGAGAGGGGATGACAGACCTAATCTGAACCATCAGAATCTAACCTGGGCGGATGGCAGACATGATCTGAACCATCTAAAGCTGAGTGTTAGCTGACCTAGGGACAATCCCATGAACATGGCAGACATAATCTGACCTGTGTGTATCTATGGACAACCTACATGGACATAACTGACCTAATCTGACCCATTTACCACTTATCACGGGGCAATCAACAGAAAGATGGCAGACATAATATGACCCATTTAAAGCTAATTAAGGGACAACCTACATGAAGATGACAAGAATAAACCGGTTTATCCAAAATTAATTTCAGAAAAACCTATATCAGCAGGTGTTTAATTTTGTACCGATATCAATTCAATCAAAGGTGGGAAAAGAAAACTATTGAATAGAAAGTATAAAAGACCCTGTCCTTATGTATCTCATGACTGCATCGGATTTCCATCTACCCATACGTTGAATTGCATTTTCAGAAAAACCTAACCTGGCTGCATGAGTTGCTGCCCCAATGCAAAAACTATGACCTTTGTACAATTTTGGATTCAAACCGATGAATGTAATACTTGCTTCTAAATGTTTTGAAACAAATGAATTTGAAACTGGAGTACCATCAATGAATTGAAAAAGGGGGCCCTTTTGAATGTTTGAATTGTCGCAGGTAATCAAAAAGGGCAAACACAGGACAGAGTTCTTTTTCAGACTAGGCCTCTAGGCAGATGGTAACTGCCCGACCAGATTGCATAATTTTGACGCAAAATTAAACTTACGTTTTTAATATCCCTTTTTCAGTTTCAAAATAAATGTCTGACCTTTGCAACACTTGATTCATAGATTGCGGTGTCCTAACAATTAACTCTCCCAATCTAAAAACCCTAAAAATGCTGTAAGAAACAATGCTCTTAACAGAATTCGGTGACTCCAAGTGGCGCTTGTATGACATATAGCCTGTATAAGTTTTACAAGAATTTCCCCGGTTATAGGGAGCCTCGAGTCTGCTCCATGGCCAGATTTTTGACACCCTTTTAACAATTTTGAAAATTCTGAGATGGGTCTGGCAAATTCAAAATTTTATGAACAAATGAAATGGCTGAAACACGTGATGACAATGTGCTTGGTGAATATTTGTTTTCATAAAGATGAGCCAAAAAATTACAAATGGTGCTTGTCTTTAATGGAAGATCAAGTGTTGTTGGTGACCAATGCTGCAACATGTTCCATGTAGGTAGGTATGTTTTTTGTTGCAGGGTTGATAGACGCCTGTATTAGATTCCGGGCCATTGGTGTTAAATGTGCAAAAGCTGGCAAGGAACATGGGTTGGATGTTTGTCTAAGAATGGAGCTTCCCTGAAAGCCTCCTGAAATTTTAAACGAGAGAGTCTGTCAAGTACATTGGATTTTCCTGAAACATGTTTTGCTCTAAAGTGTATATTGCACTGCATTGCTACTAATACAAGCCGACGTAGCAATTTTATGAGGTTATGTTCTTTAGATGTCTGTTTATTTATGATCTCTACAACTGCCATGTTGTCAGATAAAAACAGTATTTTTTTTGTTTTGAAGTTCATGCTCCCATAATTCTTATGCAATAACAATCGGAAAAGGTTCTTTGATGCAAATTTGATATTGTATAAGGGCATCAGGCCATGTATCCGCAAACCATTTTGAACCTAAAACTGCAGCAAGACCATGAGACCCTGACGCATCAGTTTGGAGATTTAGGTGTTCTGAAGACATCCATTCTTTATTTAGGAAAACAGACTTTCCATTAAAGTGGTCTATGAAATATGACCAGGTAGCTAAGTCAGCTCTCGCTTCCTTTTCTAGCTTAACATATCGTTTACAATCATCGAAACCACATGTGAGATTGATTAAACGCCTTTAGAAAACCCTACCAGGTACTACTACCCCACACGCAAAGTTAAGAAGACCTATGGCTGACTGTAATTCTTTCAACGAGACTTTTTTGCACTTTTTTAAGTGATCTAACATTTCTCTAATCTTGACTACTTTTTCATATGGAAGTCTGTATTCCATTGTCCCTGTATTTACTTCTATCCCATAGATAATTATTTTAGTTGTTGGTGTCTGCGTTTTTTGCATCTTAATAGGAATCCCAATTTCCTTACACAAGAAAAAGAAACTAACTAGATCATCCTTACACTTTGATGAATTTGGTGGGCCCACAAAGAAAAAATCGTATAGGATATGAGAAACCCCCGCTGCTTTAAATACGTTTTCCATTATCCATTGTAGTGCACAGCTTAATGGTTCAAAAATTTGACAACTGCTACTAGCCCCCATTGGTAAGTTACACATGTCATAATAGAATGAATTTTTTCAATGAAATCCTAACAGATGGTGATCTAGAGGGTGAATTGGAACTATTCTAAAGGCATCTTCGATGTCAGACTTTGCCATTAAACTATTTTTACCAAATTTTTGAACCAAACCTACAACATTATCAATTGAATCATAGTGCACAGCAGAGAGCTCTATTGGAATGTTGGTATTCACGGATTGGTCTTTAGGAAAAGACAGGTCATGAATTATTCTGAAATTACCTGAATTACCTTTTGGCACTAAACCGAGAGGTGATACAATAAAGCGATCTAATGGGGGTGTAAGGAATGGTCCAGCAATTCTACCTTTTTCTAGACCTGTTTCTATATATTTATTGATAATATTAGGATGCTCCATTGTTGATTTATGATTTCTCGACATATGGGATATGATAGGATCTGTGACACAACCCAGGCGAAAACCTTGTTTAAAACCTTGCACCAAATAATTTGAAAGAGATCTATCATAATGGGCTAGAAATTCACTTAATTTGTTTGGGTTGACTGGTGTTGGAAGTTGAAGCCCCCCTGTGGTTGTTGAAGCTCTGGGTTTAAAATTTGATGATTGATTTCTTTTACCCCCTTGACAACTTGTTTTTGCGTGGTTTCCGTTGCATGTTTGGCATGTATGAGAGAAGAGGCACTGGTCATTCGAGCATTTATCCCCATTGTTAAAGGATAGCAGAAACGGACTTGCGATCTGCTTGCCATTTTTCGAAAGGGCTGTTGGGCAGTATTATTAACATAGGTGCCTGTAGCATCTTTTACTCTAAGTTCTTGAATGGGTTTTTGCCAGGGGACATTAACTGTTTCTTTTTATTGTCTAAAATTTTCATCATAGACTCTCCAAGCCTTTTCTCCTAGCATTTTGTGCATTTCCCTCATGAAAAAGCAACGTTTTAACAAATGCGGGGCTTCACTTGGGGACTTTTCCAAGTAGATTGCTGTGAATATCAAAAACGCATCTGTCCACTGATTCATGGACAGAGGCATTTTTGGCTTTGTTGCATTTTGTTGTATAGTAACTGATCCGGTAGCAATATTTAAAGATACTGGATCATCTCGCTGCTGCAGCAGCACACGCAAATCTAAATACTGATCTTCCCAGATTTTTTGTTTTATGCGTTGTGCTACATGTACTGTTGCACCAAGGGGAATCCCATCAGTGATGGATATATATGCTATTCGCCACTTTTGGGGTTGCTGGCTCACCTGAACTCAATAGCTGATTAAGTAATGCTGATATGTTGCTTGTAGCATCTGAAGAAGGACCAGCATCATGCACACTGGATTCGGTGGAAGGAGCATTATCTGAAACTTGCACGTCCTGAGCAGCCACTTGTTCAGCGCTAGTGATGGGAGATTGGCTACTACCCTGTTGCTTTATAATTTCAGCCGCAAGTTTTTCATCATCGATCTGCACGGTTGGATGCTCCGCCGGTTTTGAAACTTCACTTTGGTTTTTTCTTTTCTTTCCCCTCCTCGGGGTTTCGTCTGTGGCTGGCTGTCTCTTTGGCGTGGTTGAAACTGAAAGAATTGTGTGTATTTAGAATATATAGCTTTATATTTTAAGCAAACTACTTCTGGTTGCTATTGATGTTATATTGAAAGGTCTCATCAACATATTAGATACCGCCTTTCATAATTGCATACTTTGATAATTATTACATGATTTTCAGATTTCAACAACAGTCGCCTCAAATCATTACTATGAATATCTTCAGTGATGCAAACATATCTGTTACATACGAAAGCCCAGAAGGCTCATTCGAGATTCGAGATTCGAAATACGAGATTCGAAATTCGAGATTCGAAATTCGAGTTTCGAGATTCAAGATCCAAATTAACCAATCAAAAGGCAAGGTAAACTTTGATTACTCCCCTTTATTATGTTTTACTATCAAGAAATCGTTGAATATATTCATATGAAATGGGTCATTTGCTTAAATGATAATGCAAGAAAAAAAGATATATGTATTAAAACGAAATGAAAAGGAATTTTAGGTTACATTTTGGAAAATATATATATACATTCTTATTTTTCCTCATTAAACAAAACAATAGATACGTATATAGAATATTATATGGTCTTATCGTTCAATTGCGGAATTCTTCGGTTGACCTTTTTTTAATAAGAGCATTGATGAGGGAGAAAATTATTATTTATATGAAATACTAATGAGGGTACCTTTCGTTATATTGTGCCCCCCCCCCCCAATAATTTTGCCGTATATAAAATACTATAGAAAGCACAACTACCATATGCTTGTGCCCCCTCAATTTTGTGCCCCCTCATTAAAAACATCTGATGACTTTTTTTGCTTTGTTTTTGGTTGTCAAGAAATTTTTGGTTGTTGAAAACTGAAAATGTGTGGCTGTGCCCCCCTCCCCCCCCCCCCCCCCCCCAATGATATGAGCATTATGGTTTTACTAGTATATTTGAGAGTTTGACCATAACACTATGGTGAGAGACTAAAATATAAAACAATAACGCCACAGTTCTTGCAGCTTAACTAGACTCATCTACTATTCGATATAAAATAAAATAAATTCCAGTCTGTATTGTATCTATGATTTTTAATTAATTCAAGTTATCAAAGCCTTAGACCAAAATAATTAATTGAAAACTTAATTTTTATGTATTTCCTCTATTAGGAAACCTACAACATATTTTGTGCCCTAGAAAAACGAAATAACGTAAATAAGAATATCAACAACTTGATTAATAATGATGGCAAATATGTAAACTAACAACAAGAGATCTTGGAAGAAGTTAGATAGAATGTTCTATCGTTAAAATGATATTGTCCTACGGACCCGGTTTAACGATAGAATTCGTTCCGTGTATTCGTAATGTAGCAGAAAGAAACACGGGCGACAACTCGCATAGTGCATTTACTAGGAACAATCTAAAGAGTTCCGAATGTAGTAATTTGAATCGAGAGAAAAACGTTGAGAAAATTAATTGGATTTTCGTATTTATATGGATTATTTTATGGGATAAAAGGCAAAAGCAATCTCAAAAAGGTTTGTTTTGATTATTTTGGTAGTTATTCCCAGTGCAAATCATTTTATATTCTTCAAAATCGTTTCGGAGCGGATCCGCTCCGATTTGCTACATTGCAAGTATATGGGACGTATTCTAACTGTGGTGAGGGCCTGTACCGAGACACAGTTAGATTATTCTAACTAGGAAGAAGTTAGAAAATTTTACGAAAATCTACATAAAAATAAAGATCAAGAACTCGATGATCTTGAAGATGTATGAAATTGTGTAATGAATGGGTATGTATCTTGCTAGACCCGAGCGGTTTCCTTTTAAGGATGAATTCTGCTTATCATTTTACCACAAGTGGGTCTTCGTACTTAAACGTGTCGTAAAATTCAAACTGACAACAATTTACAAACAAGTTTTTAAATTTTTTATGATTTACATGTTTAACTATACTTATTTTTAAATAAAAAATCTTTCTAATTTGTATTGATGACCAAGACGTGTGGAAAAATACGATATTTACGACATAGGCATAAGGAAGTCGACAAGTGAAATCGACATGATCGAGAGGGGAAGAGTACGGGATCTCCCGTTTCAAAGCGAACAGGAATACCCAATGGCACTCCGTTAAAAGAGCCAACCGACAGAAATTTTAAAACATTTAAAAAATCGCCGATATCACAATCAGGCCATGTACATTCTCGAAAGCGGTCCCCAAACATGCCAGCCAAGAGCGCCGAAGTGTGCTGACGACGTTCCATTAGCAGTGGAAAAGCGAAAATGTAGGTTTCCGATGCCTTCAAACTTATTGAAATAGCAATGTTTATGCATTATAGATACAAAAGTTTCAAAATACCTAGTATACTGTCACATCGCAAACTGAACATATTATATTCTACATGTAGGAACGTTAGGTATAAGGGGTCTTCAGATTCGTGCAGACGACAATATTTGTATTATCCTTTTCATTGCAACTTTAGCTCGTAGTATATGGTAAAATTCCTTTGATATTGTAAATGCAGAATATCTATCCAAAATTTATAGACATACCGTACGAAAATAATAAGATAACATCTATAATTTTCAGCTGTTTACATTCGATAAAAACTAGGTCGCTTCATTCTATGGCGGCCTATGCGGGTAAAAAAAATGGAATATTTCTGAAACATCATAGAACATATAGAAATTATTTGATTCTAAACTACAGGCTTGGGTTCATAAAAACAAAGTCAGATAAACAAAATAATAATTTTACATTTTTTGAACAATGAAATTAACAGTAATTATAATGTATTTTTTTTTCTAAAATAATTTTTTTCAGGTAATTCTTGTTGTCACAAGAATCACAAATGAAGTTAAGAAGAGAGCAGGGTTTTAGAAACACTAAAATCAGATGAAGAAAACCATGCAAATCAGATTGAGAAAGTGGAGCTGGTATTGACTAATCCCAGGGAAGCCAGCATCCAACACCACACACCAGAACCCAATCCAGAACCCGCTGGGCAAGAGAAAGAGAGGACATCCAACAAACTATTATGAAGTTTTATTTGTTAAATGAATACTTTTTGTTCATAAAAAGCTTTTCTTAACAAATTTGCAATAATTTCCTGAAATTATTACACAAATTTTGAATATTTGGCGAATAAAACACGGACTTTGAAGCCTAAATGCCTTGATTTATTTTCATGAAATGCTAAAAAAAGAAATAGGGGGTGGGGATATAAAAAATATCAAAACTTTCTTATATGTACACTAACCCCTACTTTTCATACTATGAAAAGGAACCATAATACCTAAAGAAACTGTACAACAATTTTCTCAAAAAGTTTAATTGTAGAAATATGTTTTTCTCTGTTTTTTTGAGCAATTTTATGGGGAAAAATCTACCTAAATTTGACACCGGTGAGCAACATTTTAAGATACAAGTTATCTATTTGGTGTTTATTTGCTCATATTTTGCTTAAAAAATTCACTTTGCAATACTTTCAAGTAAATTTAAGCCAAATTAGGTTTGAATTGAGTGTATTTATAACTTTATGAGGTATTTTTATGGTCTAATAGCTATTTTAATGAAATTTCCCATGCTCTATTTTGGCCTATGTTGGAGGGGTTGAATCTCTCTTGGATGAACACTAACATACACTTTTCTTGTCTTTAAATTATTCCTTGGATATTACACTTTCAGAAAAGTATAAGCATGTGGAAAGTTTAATGCACGTTTTTTTCCGCGTATCAGCAGAATACATCCTTAAATAATTATCGAATATATATTTATTGTAACTTGAATGTTGCCCCCCCCCTCCCACTTGGCCATTCCCGTAATATTTTTTCTTATATAATATACTATGGAAAACAGTTACTTAATGCTTATGTCCATTCAAAAATAACTTCCAATTACCATGATAACCCCTATTTGAGGTTGGGGTGGGGATAAGGGGATTAACAATGATTTTTTAAAATTTATTATTCCCAATGGGTCATTATCTTTATTAAGCATGCATGTTTCAGCCATCCGTATTTAAGGGGCTTTCTATTGGTTTCACAAACTTGGTCACTGGCCACGTTCTAATACCGTGTCACAAACACTATCCACCTTGAAACCCGTAGTACTAATTATTACAGAGACGAAGCATCGATTTTGAAAGTGGGGTGGAGTGGGTGGGTGGGGGGGGGGGGGCAGACAAAAATATTATAATTTTCAAACCTGGAAATAAAAACTGACAGAAAAAAATTGTCCAAACCCGAAAATCCTATTTCGTGAAAGGGGACGGGGGGGGGGGGGGGGGGGGGGGGGTCGAACTCCATTTACAATGTAGTACCTAATTTCTTTTAATATACTACTACTTAAACTTCTTTGACTATACTGCACTACTGTACCAAAACGTGGGGGTTGGGGTGGGGGCTTGGCAACCGACCTTTCGATGAACATTTTCAATAGTAAAAAAATTATGTTCGGAAAAAAGGGGGGATGCATGTACTGTTAATCTAAGTTTACTATTACGTCAACAACCCTGTATCCAAAGTAGATAACACGAAATATATATATTCTTTATATAAATATCTTATGACATTTAAGAAGCTATTATAAATTAATTACGCATATCTTGCAGAGCAAAATCCAATATTTCTTTAAATTTCGTTTTGATAATATATAACACTTTTTCTTGCGTTGTAATTTAATAAAATGACCTCCTCGGTATTAAAATAATCAACGATTTCTTAATAGTAAAAAATAATAAAGGGGAGTAATTGAATCTCAAACCGCCTTTTGATTGGTTATTTTGGATCTTGAATCTCGAAACTCGAATTTCGAATCTCGTATTTCGAATTTCGAATCTCGTATTTCGAATCTCAAATGAGCCTTCTGGGCTTTCGTAGTTACATTTTAGTGAGTAATCAAGCTGTTATAAAATAAAAAGGCCATGCCTTACTCTTGATCATGTATTAAAAGATAGCAGATAAGTAACACCTTGAGACAGTCATATGACTCACACATTACGCATCAAAAAAAACAACTTTGCGATACTAAACTGAAAAACTTTGACGCCATGCAAACTGTTAGTTCACATTGCAAAACAATAACTTTGAGACAGTTACATGGAAAACATTGACATTATGTATACTGCAAGTTCACATTGTGAACTAATAACTTTGAGACAGTAACATGGAAAACTTTGACATCATGTATACTGCAAGTTCACATTGTGAACTAATAACTTTGAGACAGTAACATGGAAAACTTTGACATTATGTATACTGCTAGTTCACTTTGCGAACCGATAACTTTGAGACAGTAACATGGAAAACTTTGACATTATGTATACTGTAGATTCACATTGCGAACTAATAACTTTGAGACAGTAACATGGAAAACTTTGACATCATGTATACTGCAAGTTCACATTGCGAACTAATAACTTTGAGACAGTAACATGGAAAACTTTGACATCATGTGTACTGCAGTTTCTAATGGACTTTATATCTAAAACAAATATATAAAATTGCTATTATTATTTTACTCCACTTGCATGTTTTGAACAGAAATATCTCTAAATCTCTTACTAGATATTTGACTTGTGTCCTATACATATGCATCATTTTACATGATTTATGTTCATATCATTATAATACTAGTGCTAATTGTAACGGGAACCGTTACAGATGTTCCCCAAACGCTCCCCAACTCCCTTTTAGTGCCATATTCCCTGTAATATACTATATGTGAAAGCATTCAGTCCAAAAGTATTAAAAATCACTAATTCAAGTGTATTTCTAATTTCATTCGTTCCAAATGCACGCACATGCGTGCACGTGCATGATGACCATACCTTCTTGTAGGAGTCCCTAATGTTTATCTATGTTCTGAATCCCATCCTGTTTGGTTGAAAACCAAGGGAGTTATAGCCATTTCAAGTTTCAGCCAATCAGATTGCAGCACACGTGCATGCGCGTGATTTCATGATTTTTTTTCTATATCGCATTGTAGGATATCCTAATGAATGATTTTGTTTTAAATTTCAAAGCATTTCGTCAAAAAACAAAGGAGTTATAGTCATTTAAAGTTTCAGCCAATCAGACCGCAGCACACGTGTATGCGCGTAATTTCTTGAAATTTTTTGTATATCATATTGACATCCTAATGTATGACTATGTTTTAAATTTCAAAGCATTTCGTCAAAAAACAAAGGCGATATAGTCATTTAAAGTGTCAGCCAATCAGATTGCAGCACACGTGCATGCGCGTGATTTCATGAAATTTTTTCTATATCATATTGTAGGATATCCTAATTCAGGACTATGTTTTAAATTTCAAAGCATTTCGTCAAAAAACAAAGAAGATACTGAGATTTTTGTTTTAGCCAATCAGAGCGAAGCGCACGTGCATGCGCGTGAGTTCATGCTAATTTGACAGTGTCACATTATGTACACTATTAATATAACTTTATATAATGAGTTTCAAATCATTTCATTAAAAAATGTAAAAGTTATGGCTATATTAAGTATTTAAGTCATTTCACGTGTTGCACGCGCACGCACGTGCATGCGTATGCGCGCAAAATGACCTTCGTTCCGCACACCTACACTACACACCCATTAACCCTAAAAAGGTTTTAGGTCAGTTGGGTGAACAGTTTCTGAGAACACTTCCGGACAAAAAAGTACCGGAGAACAAATAAGAAAAAAAAGAATAATAACTAGATACGATCTCGTTGCGAGCAACGAGTGGGTCTTCCGTCCGATTCTTGATGAGATGAGATAAGATTTTGATTGAGATTTTCATTCTAAAATAATGATTTTCCATAATCTGTAAAAAGACATTGAACATTAAAGACTTTAAAAATCGGCTTTTTGCCCCAAACGACCCCTAATTTTAGGAAACAACCCTTTCTATTCATATCATCTTAAAGCTCTAAGGGTTTTGATCACTTTTTGTTCAACAACTATTCAGAGATTCTTTTTCGTTTTCGAGTTATTTGCAAAAGAATTATTTAGGGGCCAACCTTTAAACTCCTTAATGGGGACGTTTAGCGTAAAATAAAAGGTTCCATATTGTTCAGAACATTATTTTGAACATCTTTTGTTCAATATTACTTATCAAAATATTGCTCACTTTCGAGATATAAAGCGTCAAAGATTTAGCACTCTGGCCCCTTGTGGCCCCTAATTATGTAGTATACGACATTAAAATCATAATATATAGGTTCAGATTGTTGAGATAAACATCTTTGCTTCAGTAATGTATAACAAAATATTAACTGATAAAGAGTTATCGATTGAAGACTTTTGGCCCCTCCTGGCCCCTAATTTAAGCGCCCAGGCCCTTTTTTGTGATTTCATCTGTAAGCTCTCAGAATTTTGAACACATTTTGTTCAACAACTATTCAGAGAATCTTTTTCGTTTTTTAGTTATAAGCAAAAGAAATATTTAGGGGCCAACTCTTCAACTCCCTAATGGGGACGTTTAGCGAAAAATGAAAGGTAGCATTTTGTTCAGAACATGATTTTGAACATCTTTTGTTCAATATTACTTGTCAAAACATTTCTCACTTTTGAGATATAGAGCGTCAAAGATTTAGCATTCTGGCCCCTTTTGGCCCCTAATCATGTATTTTGCGACATTAAAATCATAATATACAGTGGTAGATTGTTGAGATATACATTTTTGCTTCAGTAATGTATCACAAAATATTGACTGTTAAAGAGTTATCGAAAAAAGACTTTTGGCCCCTCTTGGCCCCTAATTTGAGTGCCCAGCCCCTTTTTGTTGATTTCATCTTGAAGCTCTTAGGATTTTGAACACTTTTTGTTCAATAACTATTCAGAGATCCTTTTTCGTTTTCGAGTTATTTGCAAAAGAAATATTTAGGGGCCAACCCTTCAACTCCCTAATGGGGACGTTTAGCGAAAAATGAAAGGTTGCATATTGTTCAGAACATGATTTTGAACACCTTTTGTTCAATATTACTTGTCAAAATATTTCTCACTTTCGAGATATAAAGCGTCAAAATTTAGCATTCTGGCCCCTTTTGGCCCCTAATTATGTATTAAACGACATTAAAATTATAATATATAATTGTAAAATGTAGAGATAAACATTTTTGCTTCAGTAATGTATAACAAAATATTGACTGTTACAGAGTTATCGAAAAAAGACTTTTAGCCCCTTTCTGCCCCTAATGTGATGAGTCAGCACTTTTTTCTTGATGTCATTTTAAAGATCTTGTCATTCTGCACAAATTTTGTTCAGTATGTTTTAACAAAATAATTATACTTTAAAAGATATGATGCAAAATGTCTTTAAAAATCAGTCATGATTCGTGTCCTAAATTTTGACCCCTAACGAGCTTCCATACTAAGCACTTCCGGAAGATTTGAAAGTATAGGTGCAAAACTACAATATGTTGTCTATTAGCCCTGAAAATGACAGCATTCTAGCTTTTGTCGTTTTTGAGTTTTTGTGTCGACAAAATGGTCACTAAAAATTCAATTAAAGGGCGATAACTTCCGACCGGAAGTGAATTTTTAGGATTTGAACAAAAAAGGATCATCTTCAGATCAAAACACATTATCACTGAAAATTTCATTAAAATAAATCAAACCGTTTTTGAGATATCGTCTGCACAAAAATTGTAAAGAAAAAGTGGAATAATAATAATAATAATAATAACTAGAGCAAAGCTCGTTGCAAAGCAACGAGTAGGTCTCCCGTCCGGTTTTGACCGGAAGTGCCGAAAGTGACATCAAAAAAGAAAGCAATGAGCTAAGTCGTCTTCAGTGACTTTATAATTTCAATTTTGCATCAAAAACCTTCAAAATAAGCCATTTTTGGCTACTTCCAGTTTGACCGGAAGTGACGCCGACGGACGGAAAATTAATTTTTATGCTCCCAGAGACATATGTTATCCAAAAACATGTCAAGAACGGCAAAAATACGTGTTTTCCGACTACTTCCGGTTTGGCCGGAAGTGACGACGCCGGACATATTTTGACGACTCTAATAGATAACGCTTGACATTTTGAACAACTTTGCTTCTTTGACGTATTACAAATTCTCAATACTTTTTGAGATATAAAGAAAAAACGTTTGGCCCCTCTAGGCCCCTCGTTTTAGGGGCCAGCCCCTTTTACAAGATATCATTTGAAAGATCTTGAAATTCTACACTTCTTTTGTTCTATATGTTTTAACAAAATATTTCCAGGTAAAAAGATATCGTAGAAAAGGTGTTTAAAATTTTGAAATTCGCGATACGACAATTTTCAGGCCATAGCGAGCGCCGACGTGCGGCACTTCCGAAAAAAATTAAATACTTTATACATATCTATAGACTTTGGTCTATCATACCTCAAAGTTTCATGATTCTATCTTGAGCCATTATTGAGAAAGTCTGGAGACAACCTGACCCTTCAAAAATCATAAAATCGACAATATCTCCAAACCGGAAGTGACGTCATCAAATCGAAAAAAAATGCATAAGGTTCAAGTTATGTTACATAAGTCCTGAAAGTTTCATGAAAATCCATTGAGCCGTTTTTGAGAAATCGCGTGCACAAAATCGGTAAGAAAAAAAAGAATAATAATAATAAAAGTGAAAAAGAAACCTAAGAATAACAATAAGGTCTTCCGCTGAAGACGGAAGACCTTAATAAAAGTGAAAAAGAAACAATACAATAATAGAAGGGTCTTCCGTTGGAGACGGAAGACCCTAATAATAATAATAATAAGAAACCGAGTAAAAACAATATGCTCCCAAACTCCGTTTGGGGAACATAAATATGTGACTTCAAATTTATCAATACTGGTCTTAGCCTCCTGCAAGTGTTGACCACCGCTAATTGATACTATTAAGGTATCTGACCTCGGTACTGGACCGGTACTACGTGACTTTGTAGATAGGTGAACTCCATGAGGCCCTAGGTACTGTAGGTTAGCCCAAAACCCCCGGTGCTTCCAAAAGGTTACATTTTGTAGGGATCCAGATGCCGAATTCAGGAGCTGGTTGACCTCAATAACCCCGTTGTTGTAGCCGGGTGGCGATTTTTTAGGGCCCCGTCTGATGAGTTGTCCGTCAATTGACACCTTCCCCGTGAATAAGAAAGTTTGCCAAAGAAATTCTGTTCCTAACAATCTTTGCGGGGGGATCAAAACAGAGGTCATTCCCCCCAATTTGCACAAAACAAATGCCTGGGACTGTGTGGAAAGTGCATAGTGTCGATGTCGCCAAACGTTGAACTGTTAGCCCACCTTGCCCCCGGATCACCACCGAAAATTTGTCACGGTCCAAACACAGACTTTTGTATAGTGTATTTTCACTCATAAATTTGTCATAGTTCATTCAGATACCTAGGGATCCTTCAACCATGAGATGAGATTATTAAATAAAATCTGTCCTTATAATGAAGAAGATAGACAAGAAAAAAAAAACAAAAACAAAAAACAGTGTAGTGAAGAGAAATGAAGTGGTCCCTATATTTTTTATTACTTCTGTACCAGATGAGACAAGACAATTAAAAAAAAAAATCATAGACAGATTGAAAATCCATTTAATATTGTTGTAACTCTATCATTAAATGATTTGCTTATTATCCACATGTATTTGCAGAGCTGCCAACATTCTGAAATGAAAAATAGTAAGGCGTGGTCCGGGGACCGCCGAGGCCCCCTGCCGCTGAAAATGTTTTGTAGATAAACATGAAAAATCGAGCAATTTGAGGCACGTTTCCATTTTGTTTACTTAAAAACATTGACATAAACGCGATCGGCCATCTAAAATCGAAACGATGATACAAGCAAATGATGAAAGGATTATAAATATATTTAATTATAATAGTAGAAACTGTAGACGACCAGTTATGAAAATCCCGGTATTATAAACTTTGATCGAGAAAAGCCGAAATCGGAAGAATATAGAGAGAAATTGTAAGGCGTATTTTGGATGCTAATTTCGTAAGACTTATGCCAAAATCGTAAGGGTTGGCAGCTCTGTATTTGATAACACTACCCAATCCATGATGAACATTTATGCAATTAAAAAATCCATCTTCACAGATGTAGATATTTATAAGCCAATCAAAATATCTTGTATCCACTAATCAAATTTCAGGAAAATTCATTTAAAAAAAAACAGGTATGTGTACATGTAAGTGTAAATATCATCTGAAGTTCCTGTGTTATTGTATATTATTCAAATTAAACACTGCTTTAATAAATAAAAACTTTCATTAACAGCCCAATACTTTTTTGCATAAATCATAAAAAGAAATTAAAGGTTTATCCTTCATATCATACTGGAAAATATGTATATGGAGAAGATGACATTAAACAACTCTAAAAAGTTTTGAATTATATTTTGCAATGTCGACCGATTAGCCTGAGATTCACGTTCACTTCTCTTCTGTCATGAAACATCTGTCTTCATTTTCCTCCTCGCTCTCCGATTCATCAATCGGAAGTGCAGCAGCATCTTCAACCACACCACACCAATCACGGACACCACAGGCACCACTTCCCTCATGACGAGAGAAAGCCAAGAACCAAATTACACTGGTAATATGAGCACACATGCCCACAACTCTTGCGCCAACTTTACATTTGCAAAACCAGGATTTGATAGTGACGTCATCATATCTAATCCAAAGTAAGTATTTCTTTGCTGAAATGTGTCTGCTTTGAATTTTGGCACAGAGGATACCGGCACAATCATCACTGATGAAAATTTCATACTTTCCTTCCATCAAATGCTCGTGTGTATATGACTTTGCCAATCTGATTTGGTAAACACCAAAGGTCAACTGGCGTATTTCCTCCTCTGTTAAACGTGGAAAGACGACATCATGGGAGTCGATCTTCTTCCATCTTTTATCCCATTTCTCCAAACCTACAAATTTTATTTTCAAATTGATGTTCAATTCATTCTTAAAAGATTTTTTTTATATTCATATTTGAAAATCTTGAAAATTGATCCATCAATTGTGTGAGAAATAATAATTAAAATGATGCTCACCACTTGTCTCAACATAATCCTTTAACTCATTCACACCATTTGCAAGAAATCGCATTTTAGCAGCCATGGCAACATCTTCCTCCTCAATTCCAGTGCTCAGGTCTGGTCTAAACTTGTTGCAGACTGCACTAACGGTATGCGGACATAATCTCCAATGTGAGGTATTTGAGTATTTGGGATAGTTCTGCTCAAGTAATTCCATGTCTTAAGCCTGCCATTTACTGACTCAACAACCCATCTCAGCTGTAACACAAAATACATTCTATGAATTCATCAACCAAATATATCTGTATATATACATGCATTTAAGTTCAATTTTCAATTTAATACACAAAAGTAAAAGATTGTAACATTCTTATTTTCTGATTCATTTTACTTTGATACATATAACTATATAACATTCTAAGTTAAAAAAAATGACAAGAGGCCCATGGGCCACATCGCTCACCTGAGCACTGAGGGTAGGAAAAAGTAGAAAATGGCTTTTTATTGTAAAGTTTAAATCCAAAAGTAGTCCCATGACCAATCATGGATTTGCTATTTTTAGAAAATGATTTTTAAAAAATTTTCCTATATATATCTTTAAAAACTTTGGTCGGCCAATGTCTTTTTGGATGAATACATTTACACGAGTTTTTTCTGGAACTACCACTAGCTTTGGGCCTGGTTTTTTACAGATGACACAATTGGCATGGCTCTTAGAGGTACTTGGTATTGACAACGATACTGACGGAGGACTCTGCACACTCTGCTTTGATAATGTTTTTGGTATTTTATTTGGCTCGGGGCTGTCGCAAATGGATTTTCCTGGTGGATTTGTTTTCGCACATATGACGACACTTTCTGCACAACATG
The DNA here is from genome assembly GCF_032062105.1 of Saccostrea cuccullata. Lineage (NCBI taxonomy): Eukaryota > Metazoa > Mollusca > Bivalvia > Ostreida > Ostreidae > Saccostrea > Saccostrea cuccullata. The sequence goes on along the minus strand of NW_026928907.1, from coordinate 235,236 downwards.
CTGTCGTCGGACACATCAATGCAGAGTCTTCTCTTGATAAAATCTGCATGCTCTTTTTTTATCCTGTATCTGTCTTGCTGTGTTGTTCTTTTGGAGCAGAGCAGGCAGGGGTAAAACTTCGGCATTCTAGAAGTATATATATACATTGTATATATATTATACACATATATAAGGTCATTAATAATTACAAGCAGTGAAAATTGTACATGTTGTTCAAGTATGAAAATGTTACATGACATACGAACATTATTTCTGCTAATGATCTTTATTTAGAAAATTTTCAGTCAACTACTTTATAAGTGATATAATATTTAAAATGTTTAATAATAATTACATTTATCAAGATAATAAGGATTCAATCCAAACATCCAAATCAAATCTTCAAAGGGCTGCATACATAAGATATTTAGATTTTCTTATGAATTTTTTTTATCATACCTGTGTTTGCTAAATTTTCATCATCATCACCATGGAAATAAAACCCCAACCTCTAAACATCATGGTAACATAGGAACACGATTTCTGTAAAAAAAAATATATTAGATTTAATTAACTGTCCAATAATAAAAAAGGCTAAAAAGTGGAGCCCGACAAAAATGTGAAAAATTAACAGAGGGTAAAAACAAACATACCGACCAAAATCCCAAAAATCTCACTTCATTCATAAGTTCAGGTGATCTAAAACATTTTTCTCAAATTATCTGGTTACTCTGGTACAATAACACTTTAACATTCTTTATCAATAACTCTACTGATTTTTCACTGCCTGTATAAAAATAAGGTTGTTAAATGTGAAAAATTACCTACAAGTACACAGTGAATGGACTTATCCCCATGTTTTAGTAAAATGAGCTAATCCCTGCTTTGGAAGCTAACCCCAGTTATCCCTAATCCTCTAGGTACCAGGTATTTCTTTTTGTTTTGGAATTGAAATAATAAAATAAAAACAGTTAAAAAGTATATCAAAGAAATATGAAGATTCGAGTTCTCCGTGACCAGGACTATTTCCCTTAATTAGATGCATCTCGAGAAATACTAGTAGTCCTGCTCTTGGAGATCTGAAATTTTGCTAACTCCCTCATGATGTACTTAAAACTTTATATCTTGCACAGAGAGAGAGAGAGAGAGATAGAGGCTTAAATGGGAGAACAGACATTGGTTTTACTGTACATGTGACATACTCTACTCAGTTTATTATTTTACCATCCAAGAATGAAAAGACAAAGTTAATGAAATTACTAATGCCTTAGTTCAGTTTACTTATACATTTAACTGCTCTGATCAAAGTTGACAGTCTTACTATAGTTATTGCATATGTGGTTGGGCAGTTCCCCTTATACCTAGCAGGAACATGCCACATATGCCTTTAATACTGAGTATGTTTGTACCTACCTGGCTGGTAATAGTTTAACTTTGCAGGATTATGAGAAGTTGTCAAAAAAATTTTTATAGAGGTAAAAAAAATACATCACTATTTCAACAATTAACAAATACAGAGACTCTCTTTGGTTCAGAATTTTTTTTATGTGAAGGGGACATACATGTGATGACAAATCTTTATACAGTAGCAAATACGTACGACACCCTGACCCCATACACCCCCCCCCCTTGCTCCCCCTATCAATCCTTCGTATCGGGGCAAAATAAATCTCACAGACTTGAATGATATTTGAAAATTATTACTTTTATATAGTTTCGAATAATTTGATATCCGAGAACTAATTCTCGAGGGCATATTACAAATAATTACATCGATGTTTACAAATCGACCTCTAGCTGCTTGACATAAATGTACATGTAGGACTATACAAGTACCACACACGTTTCATGCGTTTAAATATTTGACTGCTAGAGTTGATGCAATGATAATTCATATATTTTTTTATTTGTTCTGTTTTAGCCTAATGAAACCCCGCACATGCCAAAACATAACAGATAAAAGGAGGGGTTTGAGTCAGAGGAATGTCGGACTAGTATGCATATAATAGCCTATGGTTTTCAAGAAATTGTCAATCGATCCTTACCTAATCAAACACATATTGATAGCAGTTGTGCCGAGTCCACCGACAGTCTTAATAATGCAATCACATCAGGTGTAGTCTGCATTCACCATCTGTCACATTTTAACATTTCATTTGTCGAACTTGTCGTCTGGTACGCTTGAACTTTTTGTCCAGAAACCGCCGAACGAAATTCAAAAATCCGAATTATAATGATTAAATATATTTAATTATATATTTTCAGAATTTAAATAATTGTTACATATGTACTTTTGGATAAAAGACAACGTTGCAGGTATCTTTGTTACATATTCTAGTGATTTTACATTAAAAATGTAGGTCATGGGAATATTCCGGAAATGCAAAGTGTTTAAATTTAAGTATGAGCACACAAAACGCGATTGACGAAATAGGGTTTTTTTCGGCTAGTCATAGCAATTGCTTTGACATATACAAATATTATCCATCGCGTTGCCTGTGCTCATATCAAAATATGTACATATGTGCATAAAAATTCATAGTTTTTTGCCAAAAATTGAAATCCGGGTAAAGTTTGGAATTTATAATTTTGATATGTGACGTTTTGGCGCCATTTCCCATGCATGTTTTAAGCAAGGGGGTTGTCTCAAAATAACTTCGAAGGGTAAAGACAGATTTGCTGCTACTTCATTTTTCTCAATTTTCCTAGGCCAAAATACTTTTTTAAGTGTATTTTGTTCTTTTACTATCAATGTCCAGAGTAAATACGACCTTTTCATTTAAAAATAGTAATTCTATTCACAATCTTTTAAAACACGTCATAAGAGCTGTTGTAAAACTTGTTAAGAATCAAAAAGAAATATTCAGCAGCAATGTCGATCTGTTTTATAGACACATGACCAGGTGGATTTCATTTAACAAAAATGATATATGGGCATCAAATATGGGTACTGTCCTTGGCGACAAGTACTACAACAACCAATGTACTGTTTTCAGAAATTCAACAAATTATTACCGATTATGTTTGATTGACATTCATACACATGGCAAATTTGATATGCAGCATTTCGGGAATAGATGAAAACTGTTTTAAAGGAACATTTGGCAGTCAAAAAATCTAAATACTTAATGGTCACCCTATGTTTTGAAAAATGAGTGAGATCAAAAGCATGTGAAAATATCTAAATAATTATTTTTATGCCCCCTTAAACGAAGTTTTGGGGAAATATAGTTTTTGTCGTGTCTGTCAGTCTGTCTGTCTGTCTAGCTGTCTGTCTCCCTGTCTGTCTCTCTGTCTCTCTGTTTGTCTGTTTGTTCGCAAAAACTTTAACCTTGCTCATAATTTTCGATTTAGTGGAGGTATGACTTTCATATTTCACATGAGTATTTCTTGTGATAAGACCTTTCTTTGGGTACCACCATATTTGACCATTTGACCTTGACCTTGGAGTTTGACCCACTTTACACAAAAATTCCAAACTTTTACATTGGTCATATCTTTTGTACAATAGATATTAGGACATTTATACTTCACATATGTATTGTTTTTGGAAAGACCTTTCATTGGATGCCAACAACTTTGACCTTTTGACCTTGACCTTAGAGATTTTCATACTTATAAAACACTTTAACCTTGGCCATAACTTTTGAACAGTAAGGGATAGGGCTTTCATCCTTGACATATGTAGTCCTTGTGAGAATACCCTTCATTGGGTACCCGGAACTTTGATCCTTTGACCTTGACTTTGGAGTTTGACCTACTTTAAAAAAGCAAACCTTGACTAGAACTTTTATAGGGTTAGGACTAGTGCTTTCATACTTTTCATATTCAATGCTTGTGACAAGACCTTACATTTGATAGCAATACCTTTGACCCTATGACCTTGACCTTGGAGTTTGACCTACTTCTTAATTTTTTAAACCGTGGCAATAACCTCTGAACGTTTAGGATTTGGACTTCCATACTTTACATACGTATTCCTTGTGGCAAGACCTTTCATTGGATACAAATTACTTTGACCTTTTGATCTTCACCTTGGAGGTTTTCGTACTTATGAAAAACTTTAACTTTAGCCATAACTTTTGAATGCTAAGGGCTAGTGATCTAATACTATACATATGTAATCCTTTTGGAAAGACCCTTCATTGGATACCAAGATTTCCAAACTGATGAAAATTTTTTACCCTGGCCTGATTTCGTATTTCAGAGCTGTATTTCCAATGAGTTTGCATTTAAGAAAAGTTTAATCTTCGCTAATTTGTTGCCATACGGGGATATCAGTGTTTCACAAACACATCTTTTTTAAAATAAAAAAATAATGTAGTTTGTCTTATATTCAAACAGAAAATAAAAATTGATCCATTGCTTTCAACGCTTAAAACATTTACAATAAGATACACTTGACAAAAACAACAAAGGTCTGAAAAGAGCAAAGAATTGTAAGAGTACATTTGACAATTGTATATGCCAATTTCTTAAACATAAGTGGTATTGTTCAAACTCTTATTCGGGGAGGCAGTTCATTTTCTCGAGGAATCTAGAAAGAAAAAATTTTGCAAAAACAAAAATCGAAAGGTTTATGACAGGAAGGAACTTGACTCAGGAATCCACTACATTAAATTTTCTCATGACAGCGTCGAAACCCAAATACCCTGAATAGTAAAGGAGTTTTGAGAATAAACTGAAAATTGATATATTGTCACACCAACAATATTTGCGAGATCTTTCACCCTTTGACTTGCTTCATTTTCTAAACTTGAAAAAAAAATTCTGAAAGAAGAAATACATCCAGGAAATCATAGGATCTGCCATATTCCAGTATACGAAGGACCATACTTAAACATGTGCTCTTAAAACAACCAAAAACTGGATAAAAATGTTACTGACATGTGTTTTAATTAAAAGAGAATTTTTAAGGAAAATCATTAAGACTAAATCATCGAAAATTCTTTTTTGTTTCTTTCTAAACACCATGGACATTATTTATTGAACAGCCCTCATGAGTCGGCATTTAGTTTGTTTCGCAAGTATCGAAAATAAATTTCCATTGGAGACGGCAAAACTACCAGTTTTCAATATGGCGCCGGTTCTGACGTTTTCCTGGCACGTAAAATATCAAAATTGTGAAAAAGCATGGAAAACTCAGATATTCGGACTTCTTTCTAAACATATTATCCTTTCCAACATATTTTATTTCTAAAATAAAATTTGATTTTCCAAGTTGCAAAACATATGGTTATTGAATTAATGTGTGTGAAATTTGGCACGAGCACGAGTTAACTGTACGAGGGCATTTAAGAAATTAATATATGGAGACATTTATTTTAACTCCATAAAGTTAAACATACAAGCCCAGTTTGTCATATACGTTAGACGACAAAAAACATTTTATAGGGACATATACTTGCAATATACAATATATGCATCTCTATCTTTAATATTCTTAGATTTTAATATAAAGTATTCATTATTGCAAGAAATCTGCATTTCGAAAGTGGTAGTAAGGGCACTATATAGATCAAGTTACGGATTTACAAAAACTTTTATTTTCTTTCAAGGTTTTTTTTGTGTATAATACAAGGAAGTAGTATAACATTTACGTTATTGACCTCTAGTTTTACATGTTAACTGAGCCAAAAAGGTTATGAAAGTATGCACTTAACATACGCCAATATCTGCGCCATATTTGCCTTGCAGGAAAATGAAGCTATAGTACAGTCGTTTGGCCAGTTCCGGATTTTGGCCAGTTCCGAATAATTAGTAATTTAAGGACTGATAATTAATAAATTCAACGGTGTAAAAATAAATTGATTTCTATGGTAAGAAGGCTTATTCATGAGTGTTTGAATTATGTGAAGTTTTGATTTTTTGCCCTCAGTTTGGTTTCGTTATCGTACTTGAAACAGTCGACATACTTTTACAATGCAACAAATCTGAATCACCGCGACGCGTAAGTCTGCAGAAAAACCTCTGTAGATGCATAAATTTTTCACATAAAACAACGTTTTAGGTATCAAAAGTAAGTTTGATATGTACTCTAACATATACTAAAAACTTGTCAAAAATAAGTATTTAGAACACTTGAAGTATCGAAATATTTTCGTGCTCTTATTTTACCAGTTCCGAATATCCATTTTAAACACTATTATAAATTCACTCTTCGATGTTTTCTTCATTGTAAACGTGACTTATTCTACCCCCGCTTGAAAAACAGGAAGAAGCGGTATATAGTTATGGGATGTTTGTCCATCCGTCCGTCTGTACGTCCGTCCGTCCGTCCAGCTGTACGTCCGTCCGTCTGATATGCTCTGGGGTATCCATTTCTTATCCGCAACCCCTCTTCTACCACTGAATGAAGTTTAATGATGCTTCACAGAATTTAATAAGTCTTTCACAGAATCTTTGTTTAACAGTGCCAAAGTGCACCTATTTTATTTTTGGATCTGGTACATAATTTGGTCTCCCTGAGAAAAACAGAGATACTGCCATTCTTTGTAATATTGAAAGGTATATCCATCTCTTGTCCGCAATTCCTCCTATACCACTGAATAAGATTTAATGATACATTCACATATTCTTCATTGCATTACATGACACTGTGACCTATTATTTTACTTTTTGATCTGGCATTTATTTCGGGTCTCCCAGAGTAAAACATGGACTTTGTCTTAAATAATCATAAAGGAGGCTTGTGGTATCATTAAAACGAGCTCAGTGCCCACAGTACCTCTAGTTTCTCTTCAACCTTTGGAAATACAAATAATTTATTGGTAAGCAATTAATTTAACTTTTCTTAGGCATGCCAATGGATAACGTCTGGGACGTATATTTTTTAATTTAGGATTGAATTGAATAAGAATCTCTAGGGTATCCGGAACCCGTCGGCTTATTCGTAACTGGTAAAATGGACACCTATGGTAACTTGCGAAATAAATTTTTTTGAGGGAAGGCTGAACTTTTATGAAACAATATGTAATTCCACAAGTCATCGAACTATCTTGACAAAACACTTAGATTTTGAAATAATTCCTAGTATATTTGTACCACCGTCGAATGGGTTTCTTATTCGGAACTGGCCAAATAACTGTACTTTCAACAATATAAAATGTTGTAAACAAAAGAAGAATGTCCTGGATGACTGTTCTATACTGCCGGTCTGCTCTGTTTCTGTGGAACATCTTAGTAACACCGGTATGTTCTCTTTCTTATTTATCCAAAACTAAAGTAGGAATTTGAGAAACAGTTCAATTTACAAATTGCAATTTATTTCAATCAAAATCTTCCTTACTAGAGCAAATCAACTCATACCAACTGCTCATATCTTTTTTTTAATAAATTCGAACTTTGCATGAGTAAAACTATAGTAGATACTTCATTTTTATTCACCGTATATATCCTAACATGCGGGGTGTATACATGTACTATGTTGTTCACGAGGTGTTTGCTTTCGAAGCGAAAGAAAGGAAGACGAAGTACATTTTTTGTCAATTTTCTCAGCTTTAATACGGTAATATTTTGGCAGAAAGCATGTACCTACGGAAGAAGCATTATCTAATTAATATATGGATACCTATGAATCAGCTGGACACTTTCTAGTTTTATCTAATTCACTAACAACTCAAAACAATATCGAGGATCGGTGCACGATTGACGCTACGGTGTGTTTATGATCAAATATCAGATCACAGCTTTTTCTTATCTTCACTTTTATAATATTGTTAAATACATGTTAACTATATAAACGGCTGTAAAATTTGTCTAAAGACAACACAGTTTGTATTCAAAGATATTGACGAAAAGTCAATGTTGTGCATAGGGAATACATGCAACATTTTGTATGCGTGGTGTATGTATACGAATTTAAGTCAATTATGCGACCGGTAAACTCATTAATTTTTTTAATGTATGCATGTCATATCACAAAGAGAAAACAAAAAGAAATGTAATATTTTCAAAAAAATACTAATCTTATGTTTATAGCATATCCTTTTACCAATTCGAAACAAAATTGTATGTACAAATCATGCGCAAACCGCACTAGACCGATTTATCTTCAACGACTGCATCCTAATATATGACAATATATATAGGCAAAATTTCGATTTCTCAAATTTCTCAAATTTAATCCAAATTTGGTTTTAAATAACATGAATAACGGTTTGAAAAAAATTTTTTCTTGTAAAAGTATAAATAACAACAATATGCTTTGAGATGGCAAAATAAATAAACAGAGAACAATACACCTTTTTATGCACAACAAAATTAGTCTTTTTTTAATTGGTGTCTCTGTAGCTATCTGGACGTCCGTTTTAATTATTTTCAAACCAGAGAGCTATACATCTGCATTTAATATCTTCCAAGTTGTCATTATAATTAAATTCATCGGATGTTTACATAATCAACAATATAATATGTGGCACACAACATTTCCTGCTGTTTACTATTATTGATTTTTTTGCCTAATATGTCTGAAGTAAGGCTCTTGACTGACTTGTGTTGTAAAAGAAATGTACTTGACTACAGTGAAGACACTTACATATATATATATGTGTGAGTTTCATTTTAATTCTGTTGCAATTGCATATTCAGAATACATATATCAAAAGTTTTTGTTTCAAATCTGTTTTCGTCTATATTTTAAAATTTTTGATAACGTATTTAGGATTTTTTTCATTGAAAATATATGCTATGTGAAACTCAATTGTTTAATTATGTTTTTGAATTCCTGAGGAACTCAAATGAATAGAATCAAACTGAAAATCACTCAATCATCCACTTGTACAGAGGATTTTTCATTTGTTTAAAAGTGTACCTCGGGTTTCTGCAACGTTCGTTCATCTGTCACAAATCGGAGTTTTTCGAAAAGTTGAGTTATCTACTGATAATCAACAAGATTATCAAAAGTAAAAACACCTAGCTATTGTGCAAACTCTTATATACCTTAAGGACACCAGCGTCATTCTTACCATTGAAATGTATGCCTCACTATTTCCTGTTCTTAATCTGCGTCCTTTAGTTTTGCGATATTGTCTGCATTTATTTTTAAACGATGTACAAGCTCCTTTAGCATATCCGTGCCAATGTAGGCTGGCAGTGTACAGATATCTTTATTTTCATCTTATGAATTATGTCTTACTTTCTTATCGCTGTGTCAAATATTCGTACATTTTGGATCATGCAGTGTATATCTGTTAATGTCTTAGACATAAAGAGCTCAGTGTCTCAATTGGCCTCTTAAAATTACTATCTGAATTTTACTTTATATATAGCTTTAATTTGTACAGCTATATAAGCAACCTTTTTTGGTCATTTTCATTTTGATCAAAATGCCGTTATTTAAGAAATATTACATCATAAAAATCACGTTTTCCCGCCATTTTAGCATATTTTGTATAAAACAGCTTATTTTCAAGCAGTTTTTCTTCCAGAAAATATAGAGCGCAACCTAGAACAAGCTTTATATTTTACCAAAGATGCATTTATCTAATACTAATTAGTGACAGAAAATTATGTATGTTCTACACTGAGCTCTATGTTTCCCGTAAGAAAAAAACATCAAGAAAAAAGGCATATTTTTGGCTTTTTATTATATAGCAAAAATAGCATTATTTCTCATGTCATATACAGCTAGAGAGCATATAAATGTCAAAAATATATTTAAAATGTTTTAAATATAATCTCTTCTTCAAAATATATCAATTAAACATATCTGAATGTCATTCTAAAATGTTGATTTTTAGGGGGCCAAGTTTGGTTCTTATCCATATATACTCCTTTAGATATATATATTTTTTAACCTTTAAGTTTGACTACGTTTAAACCCTTAAACGTGTAGTTTGACTTAAAATTGAGAATTTTTTAACTTTTCAATGATGTACAATCCCAGAACATCACTGTTTCACAAGCACCTGGATTAGCACACTTTATTCTTGAAAATTGAGACTTATTGAATAAATGCGATTTTTTTTTATTTTCACAAGTCAAACGTACATATGTACAACATTCTGAAAGGCCTAGAAAGCTCACTTTCAAAAGTTACAAAACTTTGCCATTTAGTAGGCTTCAAATCACCTTTGAGTTTAATAAATTGCAGAGGGTCATCCTTTGCTTAGTTTTTTTAGACATCATGATGAACTGGAGCAAGTTATGGCAGATGATAATTCAGTTAAATGAGCTTCACTAATTATTGTTTTATTTTCCCGAGAACTTTATATATTACAAGCTACTTGAAAAAAAGTAAAGGCATGCCCAATCTTTATGACATGTTTTGATAAAATATATGTACCTTCACTTAATTCTGTTCTTCTCTAGATTATTTTGATTATGTATAGTTGGTTGTTTTTTAATTAAAAATTGAATTGAACATACATTAACAGAATGAATCAAGAACGCTTCAAATAAAAGAAGTTGAAATTTGCCCAACAGACCAATCACAATGGGAGAAGGCATCACGAGACTTAAACTGCACTAATCCAGACAGATACCAGTGTACTCCCAATGAAAACCTAACAGCTTTACTGGAATACTGTTATCACCAGCCACCTACTTTCGTCGAGAAAGGTATTTTCTAAAAGGACACTAATTGTATATAAAGTATAAAAGTTCATTTATGCCCATCTTCCTGATACTCGCACTAAAGGTTGCTCTGTTTGATGTAATATTACACTATCTGATAACAACACAACACTGTTTGAAGTTGAAAAAGGCCATTTATTATTAAATGACAATTTTGTAAAAACTATTACAAAAATGAAAAAGTAGTTTAATAGATTTACATTAATAAACCTTGCAGTGATACCAATATCACTACATGCAACTTCCAAATAGATCAAAACATCACTATATAAAATGTTTACATCAAAGGTGGGGTAAGGTAAAAATGCCACACCTACTGAAAACAGAAACATGGAAAAATATTGTTAAATTACTCCCATCAATTGAGAACACTATAAATTTTTAACTATTAGGGAGAGGTGGGAGGGTTGTTTCAAAATTAAAATTGTATTTCCATACAAATATGGCGCCGCCACTGATTGAACTCAATCTGATACTGAGGCTGTTCCAAAAACAAGTACGCACAAAGATATTAGAGTTATCTCGCTTGTCCCACTTTCAATACACAAGAAATGGGCATAAAATTATTTATGAACATAAATCGCATTTATGCCCATCTTCCTGATACTCGCACTAAAGGTTGCTCTGTTTGATGTAATATTACACTATCTGATAACAACACAACACTGTTTGAAGTTGAAAAAGGTCATTTATTATTAAATGACAATTTTGTAAAAACTATTACAAAAATGAAAAAGTAGTTTAATAGATTTACATTAATAAACCTTGCAGTGATACCAATATCACTACATGCAACTTCCAAATAGATCAAAACATTACTATATAAAATGTTTACATCAAAGGTGGGGTAAGGTAAAAATGCCACTTACTGCCAATGACAGGTAGAAATGACTGTCATCAGCAGTAATCCCGAAAACAGTGAAATGCCACTAAATACACACTTTTCATAAGTACCTGTACAAAATCTAAACTTGTTGTATATTGTAAAGAAGCTATCAGCTGTTTAAGAATGATTGGTGTTATAGGTAAGCTAGATTCCACTAAGCTTGTCTTATTCTTGTAACCTTGTAAACATTTTTTCACTAAAAGTTTGGCCTTTCATATTCCTTATCTTATGTTGAATACTTAACATTGGTTGCCAGCACAATAAGCTATAAACAAAATGATATATTCTGCTTTTGCTGGTACACCTTTCCTTGGCAAAGCAAAATGTTGACACCAAACGATGATAATATTCAATTGCCCTTTGATAAGTATTATGAGTTGGTGGTGCTAATGACTGATTTATTAGGTCTGAAGCTATTGATTTTAAACTTTGATATTGTCCTCATTGTTATGGCATGCTACAGGGTTGTTGTGGGAAAATTTTTGTAGGGGCTGTGGAATCTGCTGGCGAGAAAGATGATCAGCTAAATCATTATCTAAACCCGGTACATGTCTTCTTGAAATAAAATATTGTGTTTTAAACATTGCACTACTAAATGACAAACAAGAACCATAATTGACTTAGGTTTGTTTGTTGATGATGTGCACAACAGCATCATTATCCATGAAAAAAAATTAAGAATAATACATCAATTTTCTAACTGATCTGCCCAAAGCTGAACTTTAAGTACAATGGGAAATAACTCCTTTTATTGTAATATGATAGGTTTTCCAGGTTTTAGTCCATTTACCACTAAAATACTGATTTCGTGAATAACCACAGAAACCAATGTTACTTGCATCCGTATACAACTGTAATGAGTCAGAATTGTCCCATTGCTCTGATGAAAACAGTGACTTGATTTTTTTCAAAATTAAAATTGTATTTCCATACAAATATGGCGCCGCCACTGATTGAACTCAATCTGATACTGAGGCTGTTCCAAAAACAAGTACGCACAAAGATATTAGAGTTATCTCGCTTGTCCCACTTTCAATACACAAGAAATGGGCATAAAATTATTTATGAACATAAATCGCATTTATCAGACTTTGTCAAGAAAAAATGAAAATGTATTCCAGAAGTCAATATGAAATACATATATATGTTCTTTTTTCCTAAAAAACGAAAAACGAAAATTCAATGTATTTTAATTTTCACATGTATGATTGGTTAAAGCTTTTTCACATGTATATTCCTTTCTAAGGGTAGTAAAAGTTTAAGTTGTATACCTTGACCTTGGAGTTAACCCATTATTGCCAAACTTATAACCAAATCTTCATTTGCCAAACTTATAACCAAATCTTCATTTCAAAACGTTTAAACAGTAAGTGTTCGGGCTTTTTTATGTAGTTTATGTGTAATCTTTCCTTAAATGGAATTCTTTTTTGACTTCATGACCTTGACTTTTGAATTTGATGTTTTTGGAAAAAAAAACTTCTTAAATTGACAATAACTTTTGAATGTTTGGATTTTGGGCTTTTAAATTTTGAAAGCCTTTATTATATAATGCCTTTTTCTTGTCAAAGTCCGTCTCTTGGGTACCAAATATTTTGACCTTGTCAATGAAGAATTTTAAATAATTTAGAAAAAACTTTGACTTAAGCAATAACACTTGGGCAATTTGTCTAAGGACTCATATTTCAGACGTTTTTGTTTGTAAGAAATACTTTATAGACAACATCAAAGTGACATGCAATATATATTGAAATCATTGAATCAATACGATGCATTGTTCTCAAGATGTTGGTGTGACGCACAAACAGAAAACGGGTAAAGTTTACCCTGCCCTGTCGGGGAATTAGAAACATACGTGTACTCACAACAACAGGGAGTTCATACCTGTTCTAAGATGTTTTTTTTTTCGATTTCGTAGAGTCGCCCGCGTGTCGCAGTGGTTAGAGTGCCTGCTCTATTGTCGCGAAGTAAGGAGTCAATCTCGTGTTCGAATCCCACAGTGGGACGTGGAGACCTGTCCTTCAGATGAGACCGTATGAATCGAGGTCCCGTGTCGCAGTAGGTGCTGGCACGAAAAAGATCCCTCCCTGCTCAATGACCCTGAATGCCGAGTAATAGGACAACATTTGCAGCTTCCCACCGGCAAGTGGTGGTGTCTCCATATGAGTGAAAAATTCTTGATAGGGGCGCTAATCAGTATACAATCAATCAATCAATCGATTTCGTAAAAAAATTTAATTTTAAGCCTTAGATTGATTTAAGATTTCATTAGAATGCAAAAATAGCTATCTCATCTTCGAGATTTTTGTTGTTTAAATGCTATTGCTTATATTAAAGGGTTTTGTTGGATCATATCGGATTCTCATTTCACGGATACTTACAAATGTTCTGGATTCACAGAGGGATGTCCAAACACTACTTACAGAAGCAACGAACTCTATAAATGTTTGTATAAATTTAAGTGATATTGATATATTAAATGTCTTAAAATTTACATGATAAACGTATTGAAAAAAAATTAAAGAGTTTGTCAAAAACAGAATGTCTAAATGTCTAGTCTGTATTGCTGTTTACTGATTTTAATTCGAAAATTGAAATAAGTTGAAGACTATATAGTCATGTTCTTATTTTAATTTTCAAGTAAAAATCAGTAAACGACATTTTTAAGGTCCATGCCACCTGGGACCTGATGGGCGGGGTTCAAACCACACCTAATTAATCCAACCTTTAAAAACTTTTCCTGTTAGATACAAAGCAGCAAAGTAGTTGAATTTTTGCCATGTGTAACTTTTACCAAAATTGAAATTTCATTTTCTCAGGGCCAGGGCTCCTCAAGTTATAGTGAGGATGTGATGACATAGTGGAAATAACTATTTCCATTAAAAATTTCTTGTCTACTTCTATTTATTTGTATATATATATATATTTTTTTAAATCACCCTCTCTGTTCTTCAGAATTAAACAGACAAATTACTGTCACCGGGCTCAGGGTTACCATTTCTCTTGCTCTTGGGCGACACATTTTGTCTTCTTTCATTCTTTCTCTCATACAGATCCGTTTGCTCTGATATATTATACCCACGTGACTATTATACCCCTAAGGCATTTCGTTTAACTGTGCATACCTTTTGAGTATATTTTTTTTAAAAAAAAGTTTGATTTGATAATGAATCAGATCAGCCAATCAGGTTCTATAAGCATTTCTTCACAGCATTGGTGTACACTAGTACTCAATTTTACTCTCTATTACAGTTTCAGCTTATATTACACAAAATGTATAGGTGTATTAAGCGGTATACAATTGGGGCATCATATATTCTTTTGAAGTAAATAAATGGGCCTAGAATTTCTCTTCTATTCATTTCTTCCAGATCAGGAATGTCTAAAGCTAAATAAGTTGGAAGGATGTTACTTGGCTGACCAAAACTGTCCAACCCCGGGGTAAGAACCGGAATTTTAATTCTATTTTTTTTTAATTAATGATCAGAATAATGTGTATATCTTGTCTTTTTTTTTACTCTCTTTTTTCAGGAATGTGACAAGAACATCATATACACCGACAATGACCGAAGATGATACTTTTTCTTCAGAAATATTTCTTGGGACAATGGTTTCTGGTGCTTTCATCATTATTGTCATGATCATTTTTGCTGCTTTAATTGTAAGAAGACGTTTAATAGGTATGGATTAATAAATAAAATGAACCAAATTGATGGATGAATGGATGAAAAGAAAAATTGGATGATTTTTCTGGGTGATTTTTTGCAGGAAATTTATTACTTTAATCATACTAAATAATATTGTATTACATTTGGGAACTTCAGGTGTAATAATCGATATATTCATTGCATTATAATATTTCCCTTTCTGTTTTATTTCTTTGACATTATTGATACCAAAGAGATGACATTTCAGGCTTTCTGGAAAGCCAAACTTGTTATATAATTATATTTATAACTATTATGGACTTCAGTGAACGGTCAATATGTGGTTATAAGGACTCATGGTAATTGATATTGACCTCAGACACAGAAAATGAAAGCGGACTCGCAGGCTTATTCGCTATCACTTTCGGTGTCTTCGGTCACTATTAATTGACATGAGTCCTTACATGTATAACCACATATGGACCTACAATGAAGTCCATAATTGAATACTAGTAGTATACAATTGCAATGTGCAGTTTTACCATGCATTCCATTTGTTTGATTTAATATAGACAATATTATAGTTACAAAAATTTGTTTTCATTACTTTGGAAATTAATGATAAAAGGTCCTTGGGTCCTTTCTAGATGTCCTTTTGCTAAAAAAAATATTTGGAAATTATGGAAAATACGAGGGCCGTTCAAAAATTACGAGTTGTTGCACAGAAAAATATTTGACGACATAATCGGGCAAAATGTCACACATAATATTAAAGAGTATTTACAAATATGGTCTTCAAAATTTCATTTCAAAATGTTGTAAATTGGTATCAATTTTGAGTTATTTTTCAGGACATATCATTAAGTCACAGAGCAACAAAATCTTTGACGTCACAGGCATTATTAAAAAAATATGTGATTGAAATTTTATTTTCTGAACATTTTCCCAAGAGTACCTGTACAGTTTGAGTTACTTTATCTACTCAACATCCAAACACCATTTCTTGTCAAGCTTAAATCCAAAAACTGCAGGTTTTTATGAGATATAGTGTGATATTGGTGACTCTCAATCACGTTCTTTACAGTTCGGATAAAGTTTTCGTCGATAATCTTCTACTCGTCCTCCCGTATAACCTTTTTACAGAGGTCTAACGGTCTAAAATTTCAATTTGCTATTTGTGGACGAATGTCAAGAATGCTCTAGTTTACGACATGTTTAATTATGCATATTTTAGATCTATATTGGCGAGATCTCGAGCACTGCACATAATTTAAGAAAAGTGTGGTGCGCCGTCAATTCAGGAGACGTCATTTTCACGGGAATCGCATCAGAGAAAAATCACCATATTTCTGTTAGTACTTCAAATATCCCATCAGAAATCTAAATACATAATAGTAGAACAATTTAAAGATACATTTGAAAAAATTTTCGAAAAATATAGCAAATTATAGAAAATTATTGAGTTTAAATTTTGGATTACGCATGTTTTTGCTTCAATTTTATGTCGTGCTCCGTACTTCTCCGTCAGCGATATCAAAATACCGATAATTTTAGTAGAATTTTTTTAAAATAGAGAAATTTTGCCCAACATTTATTTGAATCTTCAAGATACACATTTCTGTGAAATTTCATAACTGTATGACGTCTGTAAGAGTAAAGAATAGCACAGTCCGCGTAATTTTTGAACAGCCCTCGTATAAAGGCATGTGTTAAAATTTTACGTCATTACTCGATTAAGTAAAAATAAAAGCATTACCTAATAGATGCATTTCAAGTGATTTCCGAAGGACAAAAATTATTTGATTATTCCCTCCGTAATGGAGTTAAAGGGGACGTGTGTACAAATTTATGTTCATCGGTGTGGGTATGTGTTACATGTAAGTATGCACTATGCAAAACAGAAATGACGTTATTTTTAAGCGCGATCTATGTCAAATGCTGCCTGATTTATAAGCATGCCCTTTGCAAGGGGACGCCCTTATTAAAAATATTTGTAAAGGGAATATAGAACTTTCTGTTGATTCCAGGTTTGTATAAGATTACCTCTCAATTCTGTGTTTAGCGGGGTATACCGTTTTTGCTATAAGAAAAGAGAAGGCAACAAGAACACAAATTTATCAAACCTATGTTTTACAGTTTTCAAAGATGGCTGGATTGATAAAAGATGGGTGAGACTTTTGATAGACTAACAATAACGATGACAAATTGATAAGTAAAGACCTTGACTTTGCAAACTAAGACCTCTTTAACTGTCATTTAGGTTCATGAAAGTGGTTGGAAATAATAAATCAAAATAATTTAATTTCACTTGTATCAAGCTATTTCATTGGCTGAATCATTCAGAGGAACATATAATATTTTGGATAACATAACTTGCCTACGTCACAATGAGTTACGTCAAAAACGTTTTACTCCGCTTGACGTTACTTTTAAAATAATGCTCAATTTGAAGCCTTATTCTGGAGGAAAAATTGTCTCATTTTCTATATTGAAATTAAATTATAAGGAATGAAGCTAATTTCAACTTATGTTATACGATATAACAAAACTTGGGGCAGTTTACGCTTTTTTATAAACCGCTTCGCGGTTTATAAAGCGTAAACTGCCCAAATTATGTTATATCGTATAACATAAGTTGAAATTAGCTACATTCCTTAAATAAATTTCTTGATCTTGTCCTAACTTTTAAATGTGTGTTCAAATGGATGTATCGGTAACTAAAAAAAAAAGGAGAAAGCAGTATCGAATACAGCTCATGATGAATTTTGAAAAAAAGCACGATTCCTAAAATAAGTTAACATTTACTACGAACTACAATTTGACGTAGTCGTTGTTACTATGATTTTTAATGTTTTGAATACAAGAAAATAACAGTTTAAAATATTCCAACTACGAGGTATTATTCAAAATATCATAACTATAGTGCATTCCACTTTTTGACTGTATTTTTAGTAAAAACAAACAAATATAGAAACTTTTTGCGTTTCTCTGGGACTATAGTTATAATGAATATAAGTGTTATTTTTCTCAGAACTGTTAATCACCTCTTGAATAATGTTTCTATCCCCATTCGATACAAAAATATTTCCATTCTGATTTTCCTGATGAACCACATTGTAGTTAATACACATGTATTTTTTTCTATTTAGAAGCCCCAAGCATAACTCGGAGACAAATTAGAATTGATGAAAAAGAGGTCGTACTCGAGTACGAAGCGTATGTATCTGAAGATTGTAAACCATTGACATCCATGAGTTGGAAAATAAATGAACATGATCTTATATTGTCCGACGAGTCTGAAAATTATTCTGGTGGAACAATGGATGATTCCTGTCTAAGAATTCGTTCCATCAAAGACGATAATTTAGGCACATACGAATGCACTGTTCGAAATATGTTTGGTGAAATGACAATTCACTACATCTTAGGTACTCTAATTTTTTTTTGTTCCTTTAATGGAATTAAGTTAACAAATATTAAATGTACTGTAGCGCCAACAGAAGCATATTGGCTATTATTTTTTGTTAAGATTTTTTCAGTTTAATTTTTTTGTGTAGAAACTAAAAATAAACTTCAAGTTGTCAATAAGTTTAAGACTTTTCATGTCAAGATCCAACTTCGTTAATTTGCATACCGATCCAGAAGGTTAGTCAAAATATTCATCTGAGCCGTGTAACAAACGATCCATCAAAACATTCTATTTAGAAACCGAAAAAGTATCGTGCATTGGATAAAAGAAAAATGTAAGGTACGATTTATGATCAGTATTATACAATAAATATAATACTTAAAAATTAGAAAAGAAAATTTTTTTAAAAAATGAAAAGAACAATGTTTAAAAAGTTAGATATGGCTATGGTATTATATTCTTCGAGACTTAGGAAATGATATACATGTAATACAATATTAATTCAAAGCGCTGTATTTTAGAATTTTCTCAGAAAAAAAAACTTTTGGCAGATTGCATATTGTGATCAAGAACATTATTTTGCAGATGAAATACAGTGCAGCTCGAAGGCATGTCAAAGTTTCCTGCTCTGCTGTTTGCTTCTAAATAAGTGTAGAGCTCGTAGAAACGAACCAGATGAGTGGGAAGAAAAGCTTAAATTGTGCTGGAAATTTTGCTGTGCAGATGACGAAAAAGATATTACAGAACGCGTGTTTGCCGCAATTTCAAATGGAAAATTAAAGGATCATATTTATTGTAAAAACAATGAGTATGGTTTACAGTCCCCTGATAAAATATTTAAACGTTTTCTACAGATGAATGGTTTTGTAGATTTTTATCTTCAGCACGCTTGTTCACAAAACATAGGAATTTATTGTCGATCGCCAGAATACAGCAATGATCAAGATGAAACCTGCTGCATCGTCAGTCTTGAGCAATTCAGGGTTGTTGTACAGCGACTCAAGTTTGATATCCTGACTCATTTTACAATTAAGGACAAAGCGTTTTATCCAATCATTGAAGAAGTTTGTAAGTTGTACGCTGGAAATTATCAGCACTTCGAATGCTCCACTTGTTATGCAATTACATGATTTACAAGATTTTGTTATAAAAATAGGTATTTCTTTCTAAGTAGAAATTGGTTCTCTGCATATAAGGCTTAAAAAAGTACAACAATAATCTGAATCAAATGGGTGAACTCGTTTTTTAAATAACCACCCGTAGGCAAAATCGGCTGTTATGTCGTCATATGTAGTAATTATAATATTTGGGGTCATTTTATTGGCTGCTGCGATGACAAACCAACAAAAAAACGTTAAGTATGAATGTTACACAAAGATATTTTTGTAGTTAACAAACTGATGCAAACAGAAAACTTGTGTTCAGAATGAAGATGTTCAATTTCCTGATTGAGTGTATTTAATTGACGAAATTGCATATGAAACATCGTTATATTACCAAATTTGCCTAGATGATACAGTAAGTAAAATGACGAGATTTCTTGTGCAGTAATGTAGCATCGTGTTTAAAAAGCAAGGCGGAGGAGGCAATCGAAGAGAAAAATCAACTTGCCTAAAAACAAAATTGACGAGTCAAATATTTGCCTCAGAAAAACATATATGGGAAAAAGTGGAGCAAAGTTCTCATCCCCTTGATGCTACACGCCTGCTTGGGGGTTTCTCACAATAGATAACAAGATGCAAGCAGATCTTTTCTTATGATTATTTCTCTGACAACAGTACATATACTATCTGCCAATACCACCGTTGCAATTGTATACTGTATAGATACAATTCAAACGATGATGCTAATGTAGATTTTTTATTTTACTTATTTCCTTCCATATTCATAAACGTGATAAAATTGACAATGTGTCTGTCAGCATGCAGTGTTTGTACAATAATCTTTAATTAACAGTTTTATTTTCAAAAGAAAAGTAGTGACTTAGTTTCTAATATACTTTGTATTTTTACAGTGAATATTCCACAGGGGATTGTAGGCTTAGGAAGCAAGGGTATATCCAAATATCTTGAAGATCTTTCTAAAGGTGATCATAAGGTATATGTTGCTAGAGGAATGCTGGTTGGGTGTGAGGGGGCAGGAAAAACGAGCCTTCTGTGCAGGCTTACTGGAAAAGATAACCCGTATCCTTCATCAACAAGAGGAATAGATGTCCATGCTAATGTATTCACTGTACACGGAGAAAAACTTGAAGGTCAGATTATTTTTGGGGGGGATCTAATATAATCTTAGTACATATAACAGCGCTGTTTCTGTGCAATGGTAATAGCGTCATAAAAATGGAAAACATTTATAATGATAAAAAGGGAAGTTAAGTCTTCATAAAATATGGAATTGGTTTAAACCAACCCATATTATCTAGATAAGCAATGCTTATTTAAAGGTTTTTATTAATTTGTTTTCAAACAGTGTTTTGACTTTAACGATAAAACGACGTTTATTTCAGCATAATTTTTATTGTGATTTCAGTGACAACCAATCCAAATAAAGCAACCCTCCGTTCAAATTTAAGTCAAGAAGATCGACCTGAAGATAAAAATAATGCCGAAAGCGATGATGCAAATCAGCTATCTGTTAAAAGTTTCGAGAACAAAAATATAGAAGGAGATAAATTTTCGACAAAAATACTTCAAACCTTAGCAGAAAAAAATGATCAACAGGTTGCAGAGATAACAAATCAAATAGAAGTTATTGGGAATGAGAATTCTAGCGAAAATGTTTACATGGATGTAACAGACGAAGACAAGATACTGACCGATGATTCACCATCAGTGGACTCCAATGTCACAACTTCTGATGAAATCAATATCGTCCGAAAATATTCCTTCTCTCGAACATTGTCAGAGTCTTTTGAAAACGCAAATAACAAAATAGTTACAATCTTTGACTTTGCTGGACAGTTTGCATATTATGCCTGCCATCACCTTTATTTTTCTCCTAATGATTTCTACATTTTAGTAATGGACATTACAAAGAGATTGGATGCTAGAGTAAGTACAGCCGAAACAGGTGCAATTCTCCATCTTGGTGGATCACCTGAATATATGAGTGATGGACGGTCTAAGATGGAAGGATCTATGTTTTACAATTGGACCTATTTAGGTTAGTTAATTGTATTTCTTCTTTACTTGCATTGTAGACTAATATGAAATATTTTAAACATCAAATTTACCAGGTCGATTTTTAAATACGTTTTAGATTCAAACAAGTTTTTAGAGTCTGAAATGATTTCCAAACGGTAAAACGGAATAAATTTAAATGTAACACTTCAAACGATATATTTTTTCCGATGTGAAAAGGGTTTCCTTAATTTGTAGAGTATATAAAATATTGGCTTCAGTCCATTTTATCACATTCTGCTGGAGTACCTGCTGCAATGAAAGAAGACAACAAACTTTCTACACTGGCACCTCTGATTCTTGTAGCTACTCATGCAGAAGAAAAAACTGAAAAGGTATATGAAGTTTATTTAAAGAAAACAAGACCAAAACAAAAATGAAATGATCATAAAACTTCTAAGAAGAACATTTTTGAAATAAAAAAGATACTAAAGGTAACTTTTAAAAGTTAAGGGCCTTTTTACGACTAATACCAAAATTTCAGGTGATTTTAAAAAAAAAATAGCAAAATTAATAATTCAGTTTAAAATTGTTTGTAAAAAAAAATTTAACCACATTCCTTTCGAAATGATCAAAATAAATTTAAATATAATGTTAATTGAAAAGTAATATAAAGAATTGGATTTTGTCACAATTTGCAAGTTCTTTTCAAAAACGGACCCTGGTTTACTTTTTGGTAGATGTCTTTAACCTGATTAACAACTGACCTAATGCTTTACACGTATTTATCATTGAAAATATAAACTGTCAAGATGGCAAGATGACTCTGTTATGTTAGCAGATTGCTCTCTCCGTGTTAGGAAGGTTGTGAATTTCAAATCCGGCAGCGATTGACCTAAAGTGATAAAAAATAGGTAGCAACTGTTTCTTCGAGAGACGCTCGTCCCTTAAAAGTGAATGATGTGACATCTTTGATAATGCCATAAAAACTAACATCCGTGTCACAAAAGGCGTTGCCACAGCTCAATGGCCCTGGGTGTCGAGAAAAGGTTTGAATTTGAAGCCTTTTGCTGGTTTATGGAAGCATCTCTGTATGAGTGTAAAATGCTCGAAAGGGAGATACATGTTAAACAACATACATTACAATAAATCAAAATAATTGATTTTCAATATATCTTAAGGTTTCATTTTGCTCATTAATCATACAGGAATTAAAAACGAAATATGTATTATCAATTGAATATAAATCGTTTATTTCTAGGAAGTTGAAGCATATTTTCAGGATCTCAGGGACAAATTTCCGAAAATGAGTGTCCACATCGATTATAACAATGCATTTTGCACTAGTTATTATGGTCAAAATAAAGATCTCGAAGAAATTCGGCATGGGATAGTAAGAGTTGTTCAGACACTACCGAACTGGGGAACACGGATTCCTTTGTCATGGTTCAATGTAGAAAATTTAGTAAGGACGCTCTCAAGTTTGAAGATAATCAAGACAGATGAATTATTAATAAATTGTAGAACAAATACGGTTGGAATTGAAAGGAAAGATGATCTTAAAACACCGCTTCTCTTTCTGCACAATATAGGGGTCGTTCTATTCTTTGACGAAGAGAATCTCAGAGATTTTGTCATTATAGATGTACAGTGGTTTGTTCACGCATTCAAAAATGTTATCACGGATGAAAATCATGCTAAACGGGATATACCACAGGACTTGTACGAGAAATGGAAGATGTTCAATAACAATGGACTTTTGACCAGCTCCCTATTGTCTTCAATTTGGAGGAAGTGTGAACAAAATGATGAATACAATGCAAAGAAAACTGAAATAATTTCTATGATGATAAAACTAAATGTTTTGACAGAGATAACCACATCAACAAGTACAACAATGCCCGACATGTGGTACTGTCCATGTATGAACAAGCAAAGATTCCCAACATCAGAATTTCAAAACTTAAGGAATTCTTCTCTTCTTTGTTTCATGTTCAATTTCCTACCAAATGGTTTTTTTCATCGCTTAATAGCTGCTTGTGGCAACATATTGAAATGGCCAATTTTAAAAATGAAAAGCCTATGTATATACCAAACAGCGACAGTTTTCCATATTGAAAAAAGCAAAGTTCTAATAGGCATGCACAGTAACAATATGATACTTATCCAATACCTCGATCTTCCAGATTCAGAAAGCGCTGATTATTTAGGTATTCGTGGGAAAGTTACAAATTTAATTGAAGGGCTGATAGAAAAGTTGGTTAACTGCGTATATGAGGTAGGATACATGTGCGAGAAAAGAGTTTTTGGAAAATCAAATATCTCTCTCACCCATTTTATAGCAGAGTCCGATATGAAAGAGGAAGTTATCAACTGTTCTTACTGTGGATTTAGCCGGAAAGTGTCAGTGAAAGATATTATTTGGACTGAAAAACAGAAGGTATAATATATCTATATATTAAAGGTTGATTAGATTGTTATATCTTGCTTTGTACATTCATGCAAAATAAATCTTTTTACTCTTACAGAATTTAACTGACACTGAAAAGGAGAATATGGTAAAAGGTAAATAAAAAAACATTATCTGAAGATAACGTGATACACCAAGTTGCTTGTTTGATCAGAAAAATATGACATTGTATAGTCATATATATTAACATTGCCTCATATTATCATGATTATCTTGTAACAAAAACTAAACAATATGAATATATAGTAAGACTTGAAGGCTTCATTATTAAAATATAAGGATGTCAAAATTGTCAATAATTGATATTCGAATGTTCGATAGAAGTATTCGAATATATTCGAATATTCGATAAAAAAATACATCTTGCATTATTAAATATATGTATCTTCAGTTTTCTGTCAAGGAGTATAGGTTTTATGGCATTATTTTGGAATAAAAACACTCATGTAGAGTTCGGTAAATGCACTGCAATTATACATTTTTTTTAAATTATTGAATAGTATATATCCAAAATGTAATGATTGTTTTTTGAAAATTCAAAGGATTCTTTAGGATGTCTTACTAAAGTCTACATCGATAACTCCTACAAACTTATATCTAGCAGAACAACTATCTAACGGTGAAATATTTAAAACAATTACTTTTTGCTAATTTTAATTTCCTGATAATGATTTTAATGATATTTACATAAACAAAGGGTCCGTGTGTATACTGTAAAACTGTGTCCTTACAACAATACAAGCTGATTATAAGTACTGGACACTATTGTACCACTAATTAAGTGAACAAATAAATAAATTACTTTAATAGATACACTCTTCACACCTTTTAGGTAATCCAAGAGGAGTGTTTTTTTTTTTAAACTTTGTACAAACTTGATTCAATTTGTAATAAAACTTGCCAGGTTTTTTTTTCTCTTTTTAATGCTTGTATACTTTAAAAAGAATATTCGAATCATGAATTAATATTCGAATATCAACTCATCGAATGAATATTCGAATATTCGTTGACATCCCTATTAAAATAACATTCTTATAAATTTGATATGTTTATTATAGGTATTATTGTTTAAAAATCACCACAACTTAGACAAGAGGACAAATATGTAATCAGAAATCCTTTATGGGGATTGAGCAACAAATATCGTTAATTTTATGCTTTTGATATAAAAAAAATAAATTTAAAAAAAAATCATGTAGGCTGCTTGGATAGCAAGTCCTTCTCTAGTCCGTTTCAGCTTTTCCTTTTCAAAAAAAAAAAAAAACTAAAGTTCAACATTACGTGACACACTTTGAGATGTCTTGTTTGCCTTCATTGATTATTTAAGTTCACAACTCCATAGTATCTGCCTGATAAAAAAGCGCAGTAGTTGTTAAGGTAGGTTAATCTAGTTTATCAAATAGATTTGTATAATTTGCATTAATCTGTACATAGGGAAAATTTTAGCACTTTTGTTAGTTTATCGTGTCCAAAAAAAATTAGAGTTTTAAGTTATGTTTCACGTAAAGACATTGCTTTATCACACAATATGTAAGAAATGAAATTGTTTCTTTAAGTGTGTAACTGTAGATAGATATGCTTTATATAAATTCATCATGAACTGTTTTAGAAGATGACACGGAAATAGCAGTTTCTGAGGAGGAAAGAGATATGATTAAAGGTAATTTATAACAAGAAATTGAAATATTCTCAACTTAATTAGTACAATGTACTTAATACATATCTTATTTTTCCTTATCAACATACTGTTAAGATGATCCCTACAATCAAAGACAATGCTGTTGTCTGCACTGTCAGCTGGGACAAGTACATCATATTGATAATGTAATATCATCGTTTCATTTCTGCATTGTCGAAGGTATAAGTGGTCAGGATCTTCTTTTTCATGTCTTGCTCATCGTCTTGCGCAATCTTTCACAGAATACTGTAAACCAATTTTTAATCGCAACGACGTCATTCCCCGATTTATCAGGAATAAACTAGTAAGCAATCGGTAATTTTCGCGATCAAACCTTTTACTTATTGTTAAAAGAAAGAGATACTTGAAGACCGGTTCTCGGCGAGAAATATTCGCAATGATGGGGCTCTTGCCAACTTCGAAAGAAATTCTTGCAAGCTAAGTAAATCTTGTTTACAGTATTCATCAAATAATGACTCACCTTCAAAGATCAGTTTTTTTCAAAAATTCGGTCCTTTTGAAGCACTAGTTATCTATTTAATAAGCTCTGTATTTTTGAATGTTTTCAAGTAACGTAAAGTAGAAAAGCAGGGTGGACGATTATGTCTCAGATATTTTAGAGCTCTTTTGTAATGAAGAAGAGGTTCTAGACCTAAGACGATGTTTATTTTTTAAAGGAGTAATAATAATAATAATAATAATAAAACTTAACTTAAAGAAGGTAACCTGGTTAGTGCATGCACTATTCTTCCCCAGGGCCCTCTATACATCAATTACAAAAGATACAAGATACAATTCATCATATATAATAGGAAATACAATCACAAATTATGAATACAGTGTCCATGTACAGAAATATGACAATACAGAAATATGACGATCATAAACATATGCTCAAATAATTGAGCGACAGCTGATAATGTAATTTTCTACATTACGTTTAAATGCTTGTAAAGATTGAGAGAGTCTAATGTATTGTGGAAGTATATTCCATAGATGTACACCTGAGTACTGAAAAGAGGTCTTGAATAAGTTTGTATGAAATTTTGGTAATTTAAGATCGTAATTAGTTTCAGATCGCAGGTTATAGGAAGTTGAAGAATGAAATTCAAATAAATTATGAAGATATTCGGGAGTCATTCCACTGAAAATTTTGCATAATAATATGTATTTGTACAGATCAACTAGCTCATAAATAGTTAACCATCCAAGTTTCTCAAATAGTGGTTTAGATGAAGAATCAGGACTTGCATCAAGAATAATCCTTGCTGCCCTTTTTTGTAATTTAAATAGTCTGTCCATGTCCTTCTTAGGGGCATTACCCCAAACAGTCAAACAATAGTTAATAGATGGTAAAATATAAGCATTGTAATATAGTTTCCTGGTATGAAGAGGGAGAAATTTTTTAATCCTACGAAGAGTAAATAACATAATTTAAAGTTTTACAAACCGAATCAATATGATTCGCATACTGTAACTTATCATCAATATGTACACCAAGAATTTTTGCAGTTTCAACCATTTCAATTGTTTTGTCTGAGGCATAAAGTTGTAAATTTGGATTTTCTAGTTTTGATTTTCTTTGTTGTGTTCCCATTAACATACATTTCGTTTTATCTACATTTAATACCATTTGATTTTGAGCACACCATTTCTCAATTTCACAAAGATCTGAATTTAGTGTATTTTCTAAACATTTTGCATTATGATTGTTAGAGTACAAAGTAACATCATCAGCAAACATATCAATATTTGAATTGTTTACATGTAAAGGAAGGTCGTTTATGTACAATAAAAATAAAAGTGGACCTAAAATTGACCCTTGTGGTACTCCTGCTGTGACGGGTAGAGTATTGGAGACACATGTTCCAAATTTAACACACTGGGTCCTATTGTAAAGATATGATTTAAACCACTTTATAGCTGTTTGGTCAAATTTGTAATGGATTGATTTCTGTAGAAGAATGTCATGATTCACCAAATCAAATGCTTTACTAAAATCTATAAATGTAATTCCAATTAGTTCACCACGATCCATTGCATTAAGCCAACTTTCTGTTAGTCTTGTAAGGGAAGTTTGACAAGAATGGAGTGCCCTAAATTCCGACTGGGATTGTGTTAGAAGATCGAATTCATTAGTGAAATTTTGTATTAGCTTAGCTACATGTTTTTCTATCAATTTAGATACAGTTGGTAGAATAGAAATAGGACGATAATTATTCGGGCCAGCTTTGTCACCTTTCTTAAAAATAGGTGTTACTTTGGCTTGTTTTAAATTTGTCGGGAAAATACCACTTACTATGCTAGCATTAACAAGATGAGTTATAGGTTTACATATATATTTAGATGCGACTTTCAAAAGACGCGGCCCAATAAAGACAATGCCAGCTGATTTATTGACATTTAGAGAATTTAACATGTTAAAAACTTCAGTTTCCTCAATTTGATGAAAAGTAAAGAAGGTTTCCTCACCAAGCTTAGACCTAACAAAATTACATAATATATTAGGATCATAATCATGTTTTGGCATTTCCAAAAGAAGCTTGTAAGAGACATCCGTGAAGTGGGTATTAAAAGTATTTGCAATATCTTGTAGATTATCAACAATTTCCCCATCAGAAAATACATGAGATGGAGTTATGTTCTTTGAATTACATGTTAATTGATTAAGACAGTTCCACATTTCTTTGAGATTTGAACTCTGTTCAATCGCTGTTTTATAGTAAGAAGATTTTGATTTGTCTATAAGAAGTCTAACTTTGTTTCGATAGAGTCGATAGTTCTCCATATCTCCTTCTTTGTGGTAAGATTCACGTAAGTGTCTAGCATTGTTTATTTCTTGTGTCAACCATTTAGGACGAATTTCACTCTTTACTCGTTTGGTTTTAATACAAGGAGCTTAACTTAACAAATTGTGGAATACAAAACTGAATCCCTTATTGATAAAGAATTTTACTTATACGAACTGTATGAATATACATACTTTGGTTGGCATCAATTTTATAGTGAAGTTTAAACATCTAAAATTAAATAATATGTTATACATAATTATTATAAAAGCATCTGAAACAAATCAGAATATTGAAAACCACACATATTTTCAGATATCAGCTGTGTTTTCATATATTTAGAAAAAAATATTCTAAATAAAGAATATACTATCCAATTCATTTTTTCTGTTACTTTTACAATCCAGCCTTCGACGCCTTACTACAAGAAGCAGAGGAGTTGGAGGAATACGAACGGCGGAAGGAAGCTTTTCCTTTGGCTGAGGATGATAATGCCCAAGACTGGTCACCAGATCCAGAATTTGAGTATGACAACGCGGACTATCCACGGTAAAATTTAGTTTTTATTATTAATTTTATGATTCATTTTTGCGACCAAGTCTTTCTTGGATGTGTTGTTTCATGAATAGACACAGAGACTTAAAGGACTGATTCGCTGCGAGAAATTTTCGCGATGACGAGGCTCTCGCGAACCTTGTAAAAACTCTCGCTTGCGTATAAAAGTTTGTGAACAGTAGTTCATTTTATTATTTTCAATCAATACCTAAATGATGTATGAAGAAATGGACAATGCAGAAAGTCTGATTGAGTTTCAAATTGGTATAATTTTATTATGAATTAAAACAAAATAGACAAGTATAAACGAAAGATTAAGTTGAAACATTACTTTTTTGCACTGAAAAAGGGACATTTTGAAAATGAAGTATAATGTAGATGTGTGGCTTCGTATATATTGAATTTCAAGAAATTAGAAAGTTAATTTTATAAAGAAGATCTATATTTTAAGGGAGTCATCAAGTGAAATCTACCTTGATGAAGAGGCAGAACCATACTACGAAAATTTCCTCAAACAACTACCATCTCCCATAGAATAGTAGAACTTTTGACACTTTAATATTAAGTGAAACGACCCATAAGAAAGTGTGAAAAACATATAACGAAACTTTGCTATCATTTTCATTGGTTCTCTAATTAATCAAGTTTATACTCAGTGGTGCACAGATGTAAATAAAGCGATGAAAAAAAAATACTTGGAGAAATATTCAATTATATTAATCAAAAAATAATCAAGATGTCTTATTGTAGAAATCTACAGTACCGACCGGACACAACCTAACACCAGAGCGAACCCGGAGCGGACCCCGGGTTCGCTTCACGGGTTCGCTCGGGGTCCGCTTCGGGTTCGCTTTCAGAAATTTTGGGACCGCTCCGGGTGCGCTTTGGGTGCGCTCCGGGTTCGCTCCGCGTTAGCTCGGGGTCAGCTCTGGGTCCGCTAGAGCGAACCCGGTGTTCGCTTGCTGGGACCGCTTTACGCACTGATGCGTGAAGCAGACCCCGCTTTAATCTCACCGCCAGTAAGCCCCGCCCCTTGTTGCTAGCGCTCTCGAGCACTAGCAACTACGTTAGTCCAAATTCCTTGAATACGCATGCTCGGCCACCATGGTCGTGCATTCTGGGAAAACTGTGAAAAACTACTACAGATAGACCGTACGATAACAATTTCGTTGTATCATGTTGTAGCATGAAATAACTGTTTATTTATTGTGTAGCTTACACTTTAAAGATAACTTCATATTTATAATATTTCAAATTCTTTTTTTTTTTGCTGACGGAAAAGACCGAATCATTATCTGATTGTTCTAAACAAAGACAAGGGAGGTTTTCTTTTTCTTTCTTTTTTTTATTTCACATCTAAGCACAACCAAAGATAGATTCTAATTTCTGATTGGTCAATTCAGCCAATCTTACAAATTCCAGAAACAGAAGCAAGAATTTACACTAAAAATAACGAATAAATCCACTATTTGAGTTTTAAAAATTCTGATGTGTATGGTTTTTAACCACAGGTCTTTAGATCGCTTAGAAAAAAGATATCGAGATGTTGAAAAACACATTTTTTTTCAAGCGACCCAAAAGCCTGTGCTTTTAACCTAACAGATCTTGACAAAGATGACCCAAAGGACCAATTAATAAGGTACTTCACATGCGTTCCAAACTCTCTGGACTCTTTACACGACATACACTTTGAGTTATTTTCTATATTCTTTTCAGCTCCCATGTATTTTCTTTGCCACATTGCCAAGAAATTCTCTTTAAATCAGCTCATACATGCAATGTCTCAATCGGCATCTTCATCATATTATATAGAGTCCCCCTCACCAGTAAAGGTCATATATGTTCCGTTGCGCCAAAACTCCAATAGGGCACCCCCCCTATTTCTTAACCTTTAAGTCTATAAAATACGCCTCACAAAACAATAATAACTTTATCACTCTCCAGCCTCGATAAAAATTAAAGAATTCAGCAAAATAAATCACTTGATCACGGATCTTCCTTTCTGTGTTTAAAAATTGCTACGGCGCTAGCTCACCTATCTTTTTAAAAGATAAACTTGTATAATCCAATACAGTAATGGTATTGTGGATCGATCATTGTTGTTTATGCGACGATGCGGACATGTACACTGTACATGTAAACAGTGACATTATGGAGAACATTGATAAATTTTCTAAAATTAAACTGTTTATTCGACGTAGATTTACATGTACATGAATAATTGATTTCCTTGATTTCTCTATCCCGAGAAATTCAAACTAATTTAACAGCGAGTTATAAGGCGTTTATTTTTCTTAAGTTATAACGAGAAAACAAAAAAGAAGAGGAAGAAAAGAGTTTTGAATTGATTTTCAGTGTATCGAATGGTGTACAAGTGAAACTGACGAAAGAAATTTAAACTGAATACCTTTTAAATTCATGCTTTATATAGTTTAAAAATACATTTGTTTCTCCTTACGTTTTGCTAAATCATAGTATGAATGTTTACAAAACACGTGAATTATGATATCGCATCTATAAATTACATGTAACCTTTTGTACATCTGATATATTTAGATTTCATTTATAGTAGTTACACATTAAAAGTTCGTAATAAATATTTATCGGACATTTTCTAAAAAAAAAAAAATTATACTGTATATTAGAGCTTTTTCACGGTCAAAATTTTGGAGCGAGAATGATTTTTATCAGAATAAAGAAAAAGGCAATAATAATAATTGTTCTCCCGACCCGATAAGAATATATTAATATACATGTATGCCCCCTATTGCACACACACATGTCTTTAAAAAATTCTAATTATTTAATTATTTTATTTATGATTTCACAATGTACGTGTTACATTAAATTATTCACAATTTACATCAAAATTATTGATCTTCTTGTGCATGAAAAAAATGCGTGTATATGAAAATCTTCCTTCTGGATGCACAGATTGAAGTCAATCCGCCCTAATGGTATTAACAAACTGAATGACTTCACCAGAATGAACGTGAATTAGACCCAATTCCTGATGATACTTTACAAGATTATTCTTTCAATTTAGTGTAACTCTACAGTTAGTTTGCGTTACCATCTTTCGAACAACCCACATAACTATGCATTGCTAACGCCTTTATTAATTATTTTTTTTTCCAATAATTAGTCCTAAAACATTTCAAAATTTATAATAGATCATAATTCATATGTTAAAATATCCCTTCTATATTATATTTCTCTGATTATTCTTTGTCAAGTATAGTTACGCACTTTGAGAGAATGAAACAATGTACGATTTACTAAATGTCCTGATTAATTAGCGTAATTAATTTGTTCAATTATGTAAATCGCACTTCACCTGAGTATACCCCGATAAACCAGACGTACTTTATAGCGGTTCGGATTTCTTTCTTTATTTAATAGTGTTTATATAAATTTCCAATTCAACTTGAGATGATGAAATTTTACAATAATTGTCGAAGACCAACTATATTTCGTTTCTCCGCTTTTTGTCAGTAAAAATTGTAATATCAATTGATTTCCATTTTTATGCATTGACTGATGTATTTACCCAATTTATTTAATTAATTGCTTTAATAAAAAAAGAAATTAAATATTATATAAATATAAAATACAACCCGGAGAATTAAAATAAATAAAATTAAATAATATTTTAATTATCACAATAGATTAACACAGCACATTCACACGTTTTACTTGTATGTACAGTGTTTGGATTTATGTTGAATTAAATCAACACGTTCGATCTTATATCCCAATCGACAGATCAATATGCTATTTTGATTGGTTGATGCGCTGATTGGTTAATCGCTAATCCTGATTGACAGCTCTGTAAAGAAATACCGAACCCGCGTTCGCTCTCTGGGACCGCTACTGAATTTGGGGTTCGCTCTCTGGGTCCGCTTCTGGTTCGCTCGGGGTCCGCTACGGTTCGCTTTGGGTGCGCTCCGGGTTCGCTCGGGGTCAGCCCTAGCGGACCCTGAGCGGACCCAGAGAGCGAACCCGGGGTCCGCTCCGGGTTCGCTTTCTGTTAGGTTGTGTCCGGTCGGTACTGTATTGATCAGCAAAAGATTAAAGTAGTGTAGATAAAATATTGCGGAATTTAATTACAAATTATTACACAATTTACTTTGTGGTAAAAAAATAATAAATGGTCAAATGGAAAATAGAAACCTCAGATATGTGTTCTATCTGTTCTATTGTACATGTAACATCTTATTTTTTGAATGAAGAAATGTTAAAAATACTTTGGGTATAGCTTCCACTGTGTGTTGAATATTAAAATTAAATGTAAAGCTATTATTAGTTTTTTAATATAAAAAAAAGAAAAAGAAAACATACTTTCTGAACAATTTTATTTCCTTACTGTATTAAAAATATATAAATACAAAATATT
The DNA here is from genome assembly GCF_032062105.1 of Saccostrea cuccullata. Classification (NCBI taxonomy): domain Eukaryota; kingdom Metazoa; phylum Mollusca; class Bivalvia; order Ostreida; family Ostreidae; genus Saccostrea; species Saccostrea cuccullata. The sequence goes on along the minus strand of NW_026928907.1, from coordinate 201,736 downwards.
TTGTAGAAAAAGAAAAATCTAGAAGAAACTGAATATAATATTATACAGTACATCATGTTAAAAAAAATCTACAGTATTTTGATGTAAAGTGATTATTTTTTGTAATTATGCACTGAATATAGATATTACTGGAAAGTTTATTTAATCACTGTGAATTGTTTTAGCATGTGTGTTTGTGGGTGTATATACATATATATATATGTTTCTTCATATCTGTAATATCTATGTACGAAATGAATTTATTTTTATTTTAAAAAGTAAAATAATTCCCGCTATTATACGGTTTCTGTCCCCTAGTAGTGCTGCTGAAGGGGAACCCAAGGACTTAGCGAATGTATGTTACCTCCCATTTAGACAGCAATGGATATGTATATTCATAAAATATAAGGTAAACATGTACATGTACTGTTCGTTTTATTTTGATTGTTAAATTAATTAACTTTTTTAAATTACTTATATTATTCATCTAACATACTATTTTAAACGATATATGTATCTAAAAAATTATGTAATTATCATAACCTATTTATACATTTTTTGTATTTACAATAGATCATGTCTTATATAGCCCGGCAGATATGTGAAAAGATTGTGCTATTGGTGATACAAGCATGAAATTTGGGACACTTATAGAACCATCTACTAGGAACATATTTGGATGTAGGGACATTCAGAATTTATGATAGAGCCAAAATGGCCGCCGTTTTTCAAAATGGCGGCCATTTTTTAAAATGGTCATTTTTGTTTCGTACGTAACACAAGATTGATGCAGTATAGATATATTTTTTTAATTTGAAAAAGCACACCAATGATGATTTTTACAATACAGCACACTTTGGATTTTCTCATTATTCACAAAAATTAAATTTTAACTATCCAAAGTCAGAAAAAGCTGCGAAAATGAACAGAAAATGTCATTTAACACCAAATGTCATTTTAACACTCTGGAAAATGTCTCTGCTTGAAACAAAAAAACAAATTTGGAGCCAAGTGATATGGCTACCCATGACTGAGTACAAATTTAACAGTAATCCATACTCCCTAGAGTAATCTATTGTGTGCATTCCCCTCCACAGTAACACAAAGCTGTACACTGGAGTGCAGCTTTCACACACTTGCACTGCCCTCTGCAGCCCTTTTTGCATCCGCATGTAATCAATTGTCGACACGCCTCTGTTTCCTCTGGGAGGGTTGTCCAATATATCCCCCAGCCATTTTCATTCTTAACCCAACCCCATTCAGTTGGCGAAGGAAGCTCTGGTATACAAATCATCATTTGCCCCCAACAGAAACCGGCTTGATATGCAGCTCTCTTGATGTGTTGTCTAAGTGCCTCTAGAGTTGGTGGAATGGCCTCTATTGATCTTCCACTCTGCGTAAAGAGATGTTTGCGAGCCACGTTAACATGTTCCTGGCAGCTGGTACGATCGTAGAGTAAGACAACAAAACGCTCCAAAACATCCATGTAGTCATCCACACTTGAAATGGTTGGTGTGACAGCCAATGCACTGAAAGCTTTTGTGACTTCATCAGATATCTCATTACAGGCTCTCCATGTCTCCCATGCTGTTTTCTTCCCCCTCCCACTGAAACATGACACAGTGTCACATCCAGTAAGGGCGTGAAAGAATGGCAAACCATGGCACTTGCTCGGTCCCAGTGTCATGGCTATCTCGTGAGCTGCCACGTATCTGAAGTTCTTTCCTGTGGCAAAAGCAATCCATAATTCTTCAATTTCCAGTCGTTCTGCTGCTGTCACTGCAAGGACCACAACGTCTGTATCCACTGTACGGATTGACACTTTAGTATAACCCTGCCTCACTGCATCTTGAACATGGAGTAGTATTCTCGTATCTGCCTCCTTGAGTACATGGAGCAAGACCAGAAACATCCCGGGATTGTGTACAGAGCACATCTTTGTGGTTTGTGCTGATGATTTGCTTTGTAGTTTCTGCAGTTGCTATCCTCATTGCAAGAAAGGCAAACAACTCTACTTTGTTTTCATCTATGCGAAGGAAGGCCTGCCAGTTTCCGGGGATGGAACTATGTGGCTCAACTCGCCTTCTAATGCCTTTACCCCTCTTCTTCCTGGTGTCTGATTTCAAACTCTCTGGAAAGTATTCATCCCAAACAATATCCACCCTGCTCGTATGTTGCAGCTGAGATATGATGTAGGGCAAGAATAGGGCTGTGCAATATTACCGGTATATCGGTATATTGCGGTATTATCCATCACGATAATATATCGCGATATGAAAGTCAGATACCGGTATTTCACGATATTTATAAAATATATAAAAAACTCCTGTATTGTAGAAACTGCTGAAATAATACTTGTAACTTCCCCAGGCCTTTTCAATCTAGTAAAAAAAAAATACTTCGTCAGCTTTCAGAGGCAGATAGAGAGAAAAGAGAGAGAGACGGGAAGCTTTTCATTCACTGTCAATTTTAAATTTCTTACTTTAAAATAAAATAATTAATAAAAAGACTTTTAAATAAAATTATTAAAAAGGAAAATACATAAAACATTTCTACAGGGTGTTTACCATGTGTACTGTGGTTCTCAAAATCTCATGGAATCTACACGATCGACAATGAATGTTAAGTTCAAGATACATATTACACATAAATGGCCATCCATGTTTTCACTTGATACAGTGTTTTTTTATTATTTTTTAACAAGTTTCATGTCATTTTAAACACCTTCATGCTATACCAGTAGCATGTATATTAAAACAATAGAAACAGGCCAATGCCGTTCCTGATCGTATGTCATAATGTGAAATTAGGTCGGGTCAGACTAAAACACCAAACGCCCAAAAATAGGTCACAATTTCTTTCTGGCTTTAATTTTATTCTGTGACCACATAAAATTTATATATATTATGTATTGTTTTAATCATTTAGTTACATTTTATGCTATTTCAATAAAACAACCCCCCCCCCCCCCCCAAAAAAAAAAACGTATAAAGAATATACTATGCATAAACTTTTTTTTTTTCAATTTGAAAATACATCAAATGAATACATTTTGTTTTAATTTTTTACCTGGTTTTCGATTAAAAGTTATTATAATTTTGTGTGCGATTAATGTCTTATCCCCCGCCCCCTTTAATATTTATAGATAAATTCAAATAGTCTTTGAAATTGACAGCATTTTAAACTTTCTGCACAAATTTATTTATGATAATTAATCTACAATATATTGCAATATTCAACATAAATATTGCAATATATCGCAATATGGTTTTCACTCGCAATACCCAACTCTAGGCAAGAATACTAATGATGAATACTCGGAGAAGGTTTTTGCATTACCAGGTGCCAGCATGTTGACGATAGCTGCTCCATCTAGAATCATTACTTGAACAGGAGGACTAGCAGTGTCATTTTCGCGTGGAGTAATCTGATCTTCTAAACACTTAACCAAATCAGATTTTGTTCCTTGCCTAATTTTGCCCATGTGTGACAATGCTGGGGGACAAGCCTGATTCTCATGTGCAAAGAATACATCAAGATCTCCATCACGAGTCTGGGACGCAATGAACAATCTGGAGAACAAGTTGCAATCATTTTTGAGGGATGAAACCTGCAGCTCTGTCCTTGACTTCTGTCTGACTGATGGCCGGTTGAAGAGAGGAAGATTGTTTCTCTTTATTGGGTCATTGATAGGCTTTGTTTGATAAATAAGCCTCTCACTGACATACGTGTCATACTGTTCTTGACCCAGCTGCTCAATCTGGTGTAGAGTATTGATGATTGCTGTATCTGCCAGATCTCTGCTATCTAACACCAAGAGATCTTTGCTGTCTTCACAGAATGGATTCCCCATCTCTCTGATGGCATGAGTGAGGGCTTTTACATCGCGAGCAAAGGCTATCTGTGTGTATTTTGTTTGTTCATGGTGCTTGAGTTCAATTTTCTTCGTTCTCTTCTCTGTTGTGTTTTGAAACTCTGAGATCAACCTGGCCATCTCTGGACCAGACACCATCCAGCGGCGCAAAGCTGCAGGATTCTCTGTCAGACCTACAGCCCCTCCATCATCTTTAACCAATGCATTGTTTTGTTCGTGTGCCTGATCAAACGGTATGGCAGAGAATGCACGTGTGGTCTTTTTCACGGTAAAGTTTCCAGCCAGAAACTGTGTGTATACACTTGGATGCTTGCTTGCAAGTGTCACCATATCCCGTAAATGAACTGGGACCCACCTGGCGTAGTTGGTATGTCCCAGGGCAAAGAACCAAGGAACAAGTTTGCTCAAAGCATCAATATACAGCAGAAAATTTCCTTCCCGGATGGATCTCACATAGATCAGGACTGTCAGTTCCAGCTGCAGAATAATGAACCAAAACTGGAACTGTGGGCTTGCTTCAACTCGTTCAGTATTCCAATCATCCAATGGCTTTGGATCCTGTCCTTCAGTTAGTTCGCTGGTGTACTGTTTATGGGCTTCCTTCATGAGAAGATAGAGACTACAAGCTGTGACTTGGTGTGCTCGTCTCGTGCGTGTTACATGTGACGCTTTCAGAAAAGAATCAGCGGTACCAGCTGTAGCAACTCCTGCAAGCACCAAAACACCTGTCCAACCACTGCCATCCAAAAGGTCTCCGACGGTTTTCCATGCAGCCATTTCAATATGGAGTCCTCCAAAGACAATGACGAAATAATCCTCTCCATGTGTTTCTGGCCATCTCCACTGGATCTGTTTGGCAAGTGTGTACAATTGTTGATCAAGTGTAATTACAGGGATCTGACCTGGATTCAAAATATCCACAGCTCTTTTGATGAATCATTGCAACAGATTTGGCTTGGTCATAAAAAAGAGGCAGCAATGAGTTTAAAGCTACGCTACTTTCTGGTTCCTCTGGAATAGACTGTTTGCTGGCATGGTATGCAGCCCATGACACGGTATCGTCTTCCTGGAGTACTGTGTCAGATGCTACCGTCTTCTCCAACAAAATGAAGTGGTGACCACACACCTTAACAAGATTGGTCATTAAAACACACAAATTTTCAAAGCTGAAATGTACAAATCCAGTATTTGCTATTACATACCTGAATTCATCCTGTAACGCTTCAGGGATTAGCTGGCAGTCACTTTTGTTGGAGCCCTCTAGCTTAGGTATAGGTATATCGCCTCTGCCCAAAATAACAGGAGGTACCATAGTGTATGACTGTGGTAGGTGTGCAGCACCTGTTGCTGTCTCATCTGAAACTTCCCTTTGAACTCCATGGCTATTGCTACTTGGGTGCTGGAAAAGAGAAATACCCGTACCGTGAAAGGAATCTTGGGCACTTGTCGAGCTGGGGTTATGATCAATGTTATCCACTGCCCCAGTCGTGAACAGACCACTCTTTAGCACAGGGGGGCAAACTGTACCCTCCTTTTGGAAGAAGCGGCAAACCTTGTCCCCTAAATACGTGGAGATGCCCAGTACTCTGTCATAGGAAATCGAAAGGCCTAGATGGAACAAAGTATCAACAAGGTCACGTTTCCGAGTTTTTGTATGCATTAGTGTACCCAGGTACACAGGCAGAGGAGTCTCCAGATTGCTATTGTGTCTTGTAGATTCAATACTGCTGGTACTCCCTCTGCGGCGTGTGTAACAGTTGAACATCAACAGTTGTGAGATTGTGAGAGTAGGTGTTGATACAGATGATTGGCTTGACTGCTCTTCGATGTTAGGACCGTTCAAGATCATACCAACTAACGCTACAAGAGAAGTAGGCACCGACTGTTCTTGGCAGTGTGGTTCAAATGAACCACTGAAGGTTGTTTTCAGTTTTAACATGTCTCTTCGGACTATATTTGCAGCTCTGGCAAGACAAACCCCATCATTGTCAGTGTCCTGATCACATGCCTTCTTGAGAGCTGAGCCTATGTTTTCGTTGAAAGCAAGCAGAACATCTCGACCTGATTTGTGCTCCTCAAGGTCTGGAAAATATGTCATGATTCGATCTTTAAGTTTAGTTGAGTGAACACGTCCAGTCATGATGGTCCCAAGCTGTTCCATTCTAGTGGTGTAAAGTTTTGACAGATCTACCAGCTTGAACACTGGTGCTACAAGATCATTCATACGGGCATCATCTATATACGATACCAACTCTCCAAGTGCTATACCATGATTGACGTCATCTTGCTCATCCACTGTTGTCTTTGTGGCCCTAGCTTTGTTATACAGGGAGACCAGACATTTCAAGTGATATTGAGCATCTTGTGCTATAAGGTCTCCTGCACTAAGTTTAGCAAGAATCGCTTTATCGCCTAGTTTCAGAGCAGCTGTTCTTACATGTTTATCGAGATCAAACGTGGAAGCTTTGCGCAGAGAATCAGTACCGGATGGCTTGTCACAAAAGAAACATTTTTCAGGCAATGTCTGCGCATCTACGGTCTGACGGGTGTACTTTCTTGAAGCACTTGTAGTGTCTTCAGTAGTAGACATTTTCCTCTTCTGTGCCCGTTGCAATGCAGTTTTGTTATACTTTAATCTGCACGAATCATGCCACTTAGCTTTGTGGTTCTGAAAGGTCGATTGAATACCATCTCCTTCATCAAGGCGAGACATGTCTAAGGATTTTGGCAAGCAGCCGATCTGACTGAAGCTGTGGAGATTATCTGCTAGAGTTTTATATCCAGACCCTGTGCTGCGCGTAGAATCAGCTGGACAGGAAAGGGTCTCAGCAGTGTCCTCTTGACATAACACGCACTTGTTCCAATCAGTCAAATAAGGCAAGTCTGTTCCAGATGTACTAGGCTGTTGGGGATCTAAAAGCTTGAAAAGTTTATTTGCCATTGTAATTCAGGCAGTATGCACCAATATAATTCAGTCAGTGTGAAAATGGGAATCAGCATCTAGCAGCTAGTTCATGAAAGTGGTTAATATGCATAAGAGCATTACCTGAAAGCAGAAACAGAAAAGCATTAATTTGTTAAAAAGTTCATAACAGTCACTTAAGTTATAAAGATATTGCATGGAATGTACATAGCAGTCAAACACACGCTTATTACATCGTGTTTTATATACAGTATGCACAACATTGCCGAATTAGTAGCCAAAATATACAATAATACCCGCCATTTTTAAAATGGCCGCCATTTCAGTCCAGTGATGAATCTGAAATGTCCCTACCTCCAAAAATTATTGTAAAGGTATGTACTAACTGTGTGCAAATTTTTATGCTTGTATCACTAAAGGCACAATTCTTCCAAAATTTTCACATATCTGCCAAACTAATACCCGGTTTGATCAAAATTTAAATTTTTATGATCAATTGTACTGACGATTAAGCATGCTTTTTAACATTTCTTTTGGTGATACATTTTTTAAGAAAGATATCTGATTCACAGATGTGAAAAATCATGTTTATATATTTATATTGTATTTTTTTTAAAAGAGGGTAGGGGGTCATTTCACGCTTACGATATCGATCGATTATGATAGACTAGTTTGTCAAAACGAACGTTTAATCTACCTTAACAAATTATACTGAGTCCAGTGTAGGAAGTATAATGGAATGAAATAAAATTATCTTTTAAATCATTATTACATCATAATATTCCTCAAGTGAAACTTTATTCAAAGAAGTACGAGTCACTGTTCCTTGAGACATTGTGACAAAAGTCCGGTATGATACTAGAAATCAGTTACAAACAAGCAATTGAAGCTTTTTTTTAATTCATAGGAATATGCTATAAATATAATCATACTGTCAATGATTAAATCAATATTGTTAATGTGACAAAAGTCGGTATGATACTAGTAACCAGAAGAAAGTCTAGTCGGATTATAAAATTGTTTTGCATATAATATTGACCTACATAAGAAAAAACCAATGACTACATTAAATTATGTGGCAGGAAAACAGATACAGGTAGCATTCTGTGTATATAGATAGGTGTATACATAAGCCAGCGTCGTCCCTCGGGGCTTCTCAACCACTTTGAATAACCTCAACCCTACAGAAAACTTACCAAAGGAAAAAATCGACCTTTAAAATGAAATTATCGTTATTGAAAAAGTTTACGAATTTTTAGCTAAAGATACCCTATTCCAAAGGACATAATAAAATATTATTAAGTGAAGCAATGCGCAATTGAAAATATGCAAAAGACTGCATGAAGCATATTTTTAATACATCTATCTCATCACATATTTCAGCATATGGTACATACAATGTAAAAACAGTGGAACACTTTATGAAAATGAATTTCTTCAAGTCATGATGTTTCAACAATTAAAAAAGTAAGATTAGAATTTCTAAAATGAAAAAAAAATGGATCCTCTTCCTTCCTTAATATCACGTGACTTTCATACGTCATCATCTTCTGTGCTCCTATCATCAGAATTGTCACTGTCACTAAAATCTGTAGAACGTGGTATGCATGCATAACACTTTCTCTACAATACAATTATTATAATGTTATGAGGAAAAATCATATAAATATATTCATAAGCCTCACTACCAATTTCAAAAGGACGGAAATTATATATTTTTAAAGAAGTTTCGGTAATGGTTAATTTATCTCGGACATCAAATCCAATTTCCCAAAAAGTTTTAGAATTCTATCTTGTGTTACATGTATGTGCGGAAACAGGGAATGTATTCACCTCTTTTTTTAACAGACAGCATGACAGAATAACGGAATAACGAAAGTCTACAATAACTTTTTATACCCTCCCCCCGCTTGAAAAACAGGAGGGTACAAAAAGTATTTAGTAATCGGTATTTCCTTCCGTCCGTCTGGTACCCATCTCTTATCTGCAACTCCTCTCATACCACTGAATGTAATTTGATGAAACTTTCAAAGAATCTTTATACATATTGCCGTTGTGCACCTCCTATTTTACTTTTTGATCCAATACATATTTTGGGTTTCCCATAGCAAAACATGGACACTGCCATTATATTCATATGGGAGACGGGGGTATCATTTAGTGAGCTCATTGCTCACAGTACCTCTAGTTTTAAAAGGCATGTATTAATCAGATTGATTTTATTCTTACCTTATTTGACTATTTGTATGAACTGAGTCACATTTTTATAAGATATGCGACATGGAAGTCTCTCTTTTATCTCTCTGAATGAGGTGAAGGGTGTGACCATACCTTGCAATCGATCCAGCAGTCAGCACAATATGAGAAATTACATCCAGGTGTAGAACAGAGAACGAATCCCTCTGTCTCCAGATCATCACAGATCAGACACCGAGTCTTAGACGCCTTAAAACGCTTCACTATAGAGGCAAGGCGTGGACACGAACGCCTTATTCCAATTAAAATACCAGAATCCCGCTTAAATGGAATTATTTCACATTAAAATACCACATATTTAATTTCATATTTTAAAAAAAAATTATGTGGTAAATAACAGAGGGGACACACATTCCCCTTATCCTTCTTATATCTTTACTACAAATGACGGTAATTTTAATTTTTTTTTCATATATATATTTAAACTTATTTGATTTGCCTGGGATCAGATATGACCAAATCTTCAAAATTTAGTTCTAACAATAGAAATTAAATAAATAGACACTTACAGAAAGTTGAAATTTCCTGGCCTGTTTTCTAACTTTTTTACGTAGATGAATAAGATATCCTTTCCTCCTCTTCAGGAGTTCGTTATACATAAACAATATCCGTGATTTCTCCCTCTAATAAAATTGATTAATTGTAATTAACGTAGGCCACGGATCACTTCCTTTCGATAAAGTTATTTTTCAGCTCAACATCATTTTTTTTAAAGAGAAATGTCAATTTTTTTTCTTATGTATTTTTTGGGTAAAAATTCAGTTTGTTTTTTATGTTCTTAAAGTATACATTGATCACTAGAAATGTGATAAAGTGACTGCATAGAACTGCATGTTTGTGGACATCTGAATAATATGTTTGACAATAAATAAAATAAAAAAAACAGCACATGAATGAGAGCTTTTGATAAAGGAAAGCAAAGAAGGAAATTCAGTTTTCACCTTTCGATAAAAGAAAGCACAAATGAGTCTGCGCATGCGCAATCCATATGCTTCAAATAACATGAGCATCCAGACAATAATATACACAGCGTAAATTCTGTAGACTTCCCATGACCTAAGTTTGGTAGGATGGGGTAGACATTCTGAAATAAAAATGTAGAACCCAATTTATAAAATAATGATAAATTGTTTATTTTTTTCAATAATATTTCAACTCTTTTCATAAACTATCAGAATATAAAATACTTCATATCTTGATTTAATTTTATTTAGGGGGTAAAGAGATAGAAGGCGGGTTTAAATCTTTTTAAGACTACCAAAAATCAATTTTGCATACTCAATAAATCATAACATCGAATTTATGTTATATTTTGACAGATCTTAAATACTTTTTCTTATTTGATAAAACATTTCATTTATTGGGGAGGGTGTTTAATGGACTTTTGAAATTTAAAAATAACCATAAAAAGAAGTATAATTCAAAATTAATATTTGATAGGTCCTTACTCAGTGCAATCATTCTAATATTGTAATAAAAGTTCGAATATCATAAAATAGAAAGCTTTGATAACAAAAATACGTTTTTGTACTCTGAAAAATATGTACAATGTTGTTATATACCGTTATATCCCTAAAATTTCAGCATTTTTTTTTAGTATATTAAAAAGAAATAAAAATAATGTAAAACATATTCACTAAAAAAAAGACACCTACCAAAATTCGTCGTTATATTATCAATAGAATGTTCACTGTTGAAAGCCTTCAGAAAGAGTCGTATGATCTGACTCATAAACCCCACACCAGCCACCTTCACATTAATGTAATGCAAGCCTGTAAAATTAAGAATATATAGCATGCAATTAAGCATGCTTCCATCTTTGCTGGGTACTGCAGTAAAGACTGAATGTTTTATCTTTTATTTTTTAAATTAGTTTCTTACTTGTTTTTTGTGTTAAAGTGACTTGCCTGTTTGCCTGTAGTAAGTTGATTTATCCTCTGTATTAAGAAAGTTGACCTACATCTTACCTGTCTGTTACAATTTGATTTACCTGTCTGACTGTGATAAGTTGAGTTACCTGTCTGTCTATAATAAGTTGAGTTACTTGTCTGTCTGTAATAAGTTAATTTACCTGTCTGCCTGTCATAAGTTGACCTACCTGTCTGCCTGTTATACAATGTAAGTTGACCTACCTGTCTGCCTGTTATAAGTTGACCTACCTGTCTGCCTGTTATAAGTTGACTTACCTGTCTGCCTGTTATAAGTTGACTTACCTGTTTGTCTATAACTTATATGACTGTTTTTCTCTATGATATCCATAACATCATACAGCAGATTAGCGGACATCACGATCAGGCCTGATATTAATGCCCGCATTAAAATCAAGAAGGTGTCTTTGCTCTGTTTTAAGAAGAAATCCAACGTTATTGTTTCTATCAGAAAAATTTTAACTATCTTTGATTTCTTTTACAGAATTTCAAAATGAGTTTATGATGATTTTTCAGGATCCAGGAATTGCAATAAAATCATCTTAAATCTCATTAAAAAAAATTAATTTTTTTTCTATTTAATATTTAAAAATTTTCCAATATTGTAGTAAATCAAAAGTGAATGTGCGTATATATGATATACAAATCTGTTTATACTCTGAAAAAAAAAAGTCATTCATTTAACATTAGATTAAATTATTTTTTAACACTAGCATGCTATTTTTGTAAAGAATGCAATATTTTATATTTACTTAACAGCATTAATAACATGATAGAAAAACTGCTCACTGAGAAAACATAAAATTAAATTTCATAACTTAAAGAATTTAAATATTTTTTTAATTATTTAATCAAATATACCAGCTTTCTTTTCTCTCCTCTCATCATCTTTAATGCATCTGGATAAATCATTCTATCCTTCTCAAAATTCTTCAGGGGTAATAACGTACGCTTATTCTGAAAAGATCAAAATATGTAGAGGATAAGTAATTTTTCCATTAGTTTGTATAAAACGTTCATTGTTTAAATATAGATAAACATACCTGGTAATGACGTCTTGCATCAATATGGCGGAAGTACTTAGAGATGTAGTTGTTATCAAACTTATAGTCTGTTAAATACTTCTTGTTGTATTTGTAGGAGCTGTAAAAAAAACCAAACTCTGTGGATATTCAGCAAATGTACATGTATTAGACATTCTGAAACTAAAACAGTGTCTATTAAATTTTTCCTAAAGGAAAAAACATCTCTCTCTGCTCAATGGCCCTCAGAGCCGAATATAAGTAAAAAAAATTGAAACTATCCACCGGTTAGTGATGGTGTCTCCATATGAGTGAAAAATTCTCGAGAAAGACTTTAAACAACAAACATACAGTAGAAAGAAAAGAAACAAAATACAGTTTAAGAGGTCGATCTACTGGCCTTTTTCTCCTGAAAGTAATTTGGTTTTTATTGTGTGTATACAGGGACGAAAGAAGTTATTAATTGATTGAAAACAACACCAGGAATCGGTCCTACTAAACAGAGAACCCCAGAGAACCTTAGAGAACCCTAGGTTAATATGGTGATTTTTTATATGTTTTTATATTTTTATGTTTTATGCGTAATTGAGTTGATTTGTACTAAATAAATAATATTTTATAAATATTTATTCATAGAATCAATGAGAAAGTTATTTTATGGAAGTTTTAATCGGAAAAAAGTAACAAAATAGATGGCAAAATATTTTTTGATATCCCGATCCCGACTGAATTTAAAAAAAACCATTGTTTATCGAAATGAAAATTTTTATCACACAATTTTCCAATTATTTTTTACATTATTTTTTATTTAATTGTAATGATATGTATAATTCTTAAGCAATTACTCTGATCTTAAACTTATTTATTAATTTCTAACTAGTTTTATCATAAAAGCAATGATGAAGTTATAAGAGATTATAGTACTCTTTTAAATAAGCAAAAAACTTGTCAAAATATATTTTTTAGAGTTTAATTTTGTTTTAACATGATATATAAGTTTACTGAAATATAAGTATTTCATATACAGAAAATAAATTATTTAAAAATCATTAGGGTTCTCTAAGGTTCTCTAGGGTTCTCTGTTTAGTAGTACCCCACCAGGAATTATTAAATTTCAAACCTCACGATCACTACTATAAATGTAAATGCCATGAATCTCGCGAGGATTGACGTGAAGAAATCAACCCAAGCTTGCTTCTTATCAAACTCGTGCATAGTTCCCTTCCGAACTTCCTCTGCCATTGTATAGTCTATGTCTTCTGGAGTTTGTATCATCTGTTAATGCAATAGACACCAAAATGGTTAAATACTAGTATTTTTATATGTAATATAATATACGAGTCTTATATGTACAAGCTTCACAATCAAATGACAAGAGGCCCATAGGCTTTATAGTTCAAATGAGTATCGTACGTGTAATCACTTTCCAGCAATTCAATTTGGTTTGTATTTTAAACTAAAAGCCATGAAATTCACAATTCACAACTACTTGTACCTATCAGCAATTACATTGGGATGGACCTCTCCTTCCTTCACCGTTTTTAGGACCATTTAAACGTAGAAAAAAACATATGGTGTTTAAATGAAATTGTACACGTAAATTCCTTGTATATTGTACTTTTATATTGACCTTATACTGTAAATTGACGTCAAAGTTTTCCTCCATGTCGACCATTGTGTCCTCTGACGTCACATATACGTCACCAAAGCCTGGCTCCATAACGTCCATAGATTTACACTCCATTCCTAAAGCGTTTGGCACCACTGACAAAAGGAGAAACAATGTAACGGGATTTTTTAAGAGATCTCATCCTTTATCTTTAGTTGTACATTTAACTGCACTGTACTAACATTATTCATATTAAAATGTTTTAAAATTTGCAATCTTAGCATTTAACATCTTTTTTTAGATACATCTTCACGTTAACATTTATACAATGTACATTAATTTTACTCAAATTGCAGTACCGTAGACAATTAATTTTTTTAATCAATTATTCACAAACTGATATTGTCTTGATTTGATTTTTATGTTATGTACAAAATAAACTATTTTTTCATTAGCAGTTTGAAGGCGAGTTTAAAAAAGGCCAGATATTATTATTTCGACAAATGTCTTACAAATATGAACTAACGTTATTGAATCATGTGATCAAGATGATGGGGGGTCAACAAATTAACCACAAGTTAAACACCATATTTAACTTAATTTTTTAAATAAGTGATACATGTATCTTAAGCTGTCAACTATAATTTGGCAAAGAAAAAGTTCATACAATTTAATCTTAAAATTTTATCATTTTTATATATCTTTATATGGAGCTCTTCCTCTAAAGGAGGTCAAAATAATCTGAAAATGAACACAACCCCCAGCCCCTTGAACCATGTTTACAAAGTCATAGAGTTGTCCCCTCCAAAAGAACTGGCTAAAAATAACGTACACGACTAAAATCCTTAATTTTTCTTCATGAAGTAATTATTTTTCTCTGAATCCCAAAGAATATATCTTGAATATTCAGCATTTGTGTTGAAATACTCTGGAAAAAAAGTCTCATCTACATGTACTTTCTGACTCATTCTCGGAAGAGGGCACGCAAACAATATTTAAAGTTAACCTTATTTTAAAAGTAACAAAGTTCAAGGTTACCTTTAGCCAGCTCGCAGAAGATTGTCAGTTTCAGTGGCAGACACAGAACAAAGCCAATGACAGGAATTGCGGACAGACACTTTCTCTCCAAATCCCTGAAGGCTCCTCGACACTTGATTACTGCCTTGTTCCATACATCTGATTGATTGATCGTTTATCAATTTATAAATTAATGATTAATCGAAGATTAAATGTTCGATTGATTGTAGTATATAATAAATTATTAATTGATGGAGTGGTCGATGGATTGATTGATCGTTCGATTGATTAATGGATGCATGGATGGATGGATTGATTGATTGATTGATTGATTGATTGATTGACTTTAATCACGCATTCTTGGTACGAGATAAATGAAACGTAGTGATATTACTTGTGTGTAAAAAAAAAATTACTACAGAGAAGAAAGACAATTTACAAAAATTCTTTTTACAAAAACGTGTACAGAAAACCACAACAACAACAAATAAATAAATTAATTGAAATTGACCTTCACATCTCATTTCTAGCTTTTTCCGGTATTTTTTCTCGGATTTCTCTGCTCTGTCCTTTGCTGTGCTCTCGTCGTTTTCGGATTCTATCTTCTGCATCCGGTTTCCGCGTCGATTGTGTGTTACTTTGTCGACCTGTCTCATTCTTTCCGCCATTTTAGCTTCCGAGTCCTCGTCTTCGATCTCATACTCGTCGCTATCTTCGTGGCTTTTCAACTAGATAAAAAATACCAATGAGCTACGCAATTAGTAAATTTAAATTGAATGTTAAACCTCATAGGCGTCGGAACCGAGGGAGGGGCTAGGGGAGGGGGGCTTAGCCCTCCCTTTTTTTGAAAATATATACATAATATACATTGTAGGCATTGAAAATCGCGGTTTATCTTTTTTTTATTGGTTAAGCCCCCCACTTTCAATTAGCCCCCCCCCCCCGAACAATTTCAATTTGCTTCTGACGCCTATGAACCTTAACTACAGATGAGTAGATATTTTAGATTCTAAATATTTTATGCATACGTTTATTTATTAAATAAGGAATGTGGGCTTTCCTTGATAATTACTTCGTAACAGATCAAAAATTCCATATATCCATACGAGGTGTATGGACTGAAAACTTTAACTCAGTGTAATTTTAAAAAAAAAATGTGGCCTATGGATTTCAGACGCATGCATCCATTTGCCGGTTCTTTTAAAGATCCTTTCAGCAGCTGCTCAGCTATCGACTTCAAAAATGAATTTTTCATTCATCGACTGCCTGTTTGATTTGTTTAGCTGATTGAATCGATCAAAAATAAATTTTATTGGCTGGTAAACATTTTGTACTCTGTTTTACTCTATGTACTGAACCAAAACTGATTTTTCATTGGCTGGTAATTCAGGTACCTCTTTTCTGATTGGCTGGTAAGCTGCGTCTATCTTCTTTGTCACCTTCTTTAAATGAGCGCCTTCATTCTAAACAACGTAAAACAAATTATCATAAGACTAGTAAACACACTTGAAAGATAAAAATAAATTGAAGATAAAATCTTTACGTCACTTTGGGACATTTTAAATTGGTACATTTTTACCGGCAAAATCAAAATTTACTATATATGACACTGTAGTCAGATGAAATAAAATTAATTTCATTTTCAATGTACATGTATGGTATATTAAATTTTCTATTTACCACAAACTGTGACATGATCCTGCGGAATGGTTTGGTCCTTAGCTCCCATTTAGCAGACGTCTGGTTAATGGCTAACTCCGCGGCACAAGTCAGGGAGCGGATCACCTCTCTTCCGTTTGTCGCGAGGTTATGAATTGGCCCTTAAAAAGTGTCATGTTGTCGCAATAAATACAAAATTTACAATTTACTGGGTAGCTGTACATAGAAAATTTACAATTTACCGGGTTAGGGTAAATACAAATTTAATTTTGATAATCATGGTTAATTTGTATTTACTGCCACTCGGTATATTCAAAATTTACAGCATATGATAATAGCATCAGGTCAACTTTTTAGTCAAAATGTAGAATTGATAGAAATAAATCATTTGGCGTCATTATAAGCCCTATCCTTTATCAAGTTCAAGGACGATACCTAAAGATACAACAACAAGATAAGGAAACAAAGAAAATGGAGAAAAAGAAAAAGAAAAATAAGTAAACTTATGTAGAAGTAACAGTTTGGAAATATTTTGGAAATATAAAGGTTTTTTTATTTTAAATAAAAGAAATTAAAGTGAAAATTATGTACGTAATTATGACACGGATTTAAGAGAAATGGTCTCAAAAACGGCATTTCTTTTATATACATTTACATGTATTTATTTTAATTTTTAAATGTTATATTTTTTTTTGATAAATATATTTATTTTCTGTCTTATAATGTACAAAATACTGGTAAAATACAGGTAAATCTAAGATGGGATGTAATTAGTCTAATTACTGTAAAAACCAATTAACTAATCAACACATCTATTGTTATTTGCAAGTGGGAATAGGTGGAATTGAGATTTTTAAAAAGTTGGAATAGCTAGAAGACACCCTTTTAATGTTCCTCAAATAATAAAAAAAAGTTATTATAACAAGTTTTGGTGGGGTGCATTTTCAGTGGGTTGATATGCAACTACAAGATTTTTTTTCTTCAAACGATTTCTTATAATATTGAACGGGGAAGTAATATTATGCAAAAGAACTTTAAATCTAATCTGTTAATTGATCCAACAAGGTTCATATTTTACCGACACCATATTTGTTCTGCAAGAAAAAAATGTGGCCATAGTAGTTTATAAAATGTGAAAGGTTAACTAAATGGTATATATAAGAAAAATGCTGTGGATGACCGCGTTATGGTCTGTTCTGTTTCTGTGGAACTTCTTTGTAACATCGGTATGTTCCTTTTTCCTTTTATTTAAATTCTTTATTCAAAACGAAAGTAGGAATTAAATGAAAACTTAACAAATTGCATTAAGATTAATTTTAGTATATCTGAACGCAATTACTGCAATTATCTCTCATATAAAATATATACATTTGTAAACGATGTTGGCAATTCTTTAACTTAATGATACACAAGGTCCTCACCTCGTACGAGGTATGTTAGTAGTTGATTATTTTTCCCACTCGTGACAGTTATAAAACGTACGTTCTTTGTTGCTAAGGACATTACATGTATTTGCCCCCCCCCCCCCCCCCCCCCCCCGGACATTAATGTATTGATTTAACTTAAAACATTTTTTCTCGAAAGTGTATTAGCATCTCTAGTACAACAAAAGGAAATGACGAGTTCTGAATCCAAACAGAAAGAAAGTTGAATAAATATTTATTGTGCTTTTTAATGGTTTGATCAGGACGAGATAAATTATCTTTAGACACGTATTAACTTGTGAAATTAGTAGCATATTATGCTTTCAAACCCTGTCTTTTAAAGCTGCTAACTTTAAAAATAAAGTATATATACTGGTAGTTGAATAAGAAGGGGGTATTCCTGGATCCAAACATCTAAAAACGTTTCCTTATGTATTTACGCTTACATATAATATATTCCACACGATCTTCCTTGTATTTTTTAAATTCACGAACAGTTTATTTCTAATATAATCATCTGTATCCCAGTGCAACGGGATTGAGAGGAGGGGTATAGTAACACCATCGTATATATTCGTTTGTGAGTAAATTAGTTAAGGTTTTGCCAAAGGTCAACATGTCCAAAAAGTTATTTAACCCTTTCGCTGCCAACGTAAATTTTTAAATTGCCAAAAAACGTAAGGTCACACGTAAATGACGTTACAATAATTGTGACGTTATAAAAATTGAGGGTTTACGTTGTATAAATGACTTTAATCGCACCTGCGTTATGTATAATTTTAACAAATTTTAGCAAGGCGAGGAAGATCCTGTTTCAGCGCATGATCAGAGACAAAGTATTTTTTTTAAAAGGAACATTTGTTGTCTTAAAGAGAATTGCGTTGTCTGAACATAACGTCATCTACAACACGTACAGGACTGCACAGTTCTTTATTCTTTTTAATTGAATTACGCACTGATTGATAATTTTGTAAATTTACTGTAAGTATATGTAGTGGAAAATGGATGTATACTGACACGCAAAAGAAACGCAACACCCTGTTTAAAGGTACTTGGACACAGATTTGAAGTTATTTTTTTCTCTATATAATATAACGAATTATATATTTTAATAGCATTACACACAAAAATTAATTAAAAATCTTATTTCATTTAAAAGTTATTAAAATTTCAAATTTTGGGCGGGTTTGATTGACACATCCTTCCACTTTTACAAATTTTAATTTTACTTTTAATACTTATGAAAAGTGGCAATCTTGTTGTGTATAATTGAGAAATATTAATACTATAATCCAGAAAATTCAGAGTATAGATATGTTCGAAAGCAAAACAAACACACAATATATTCTCAGTCCGTGCAGTTGTGGTGAGCAGACTTTAACAATTGAACGCACCCGGTGAAATCAAAACATCAACAAAAACAGAGCTCCTGTCTTGTTTACAAAAACTGTGTACATAACACGAGTGTGATCGATTTGCACACACGACTTAGCTCGGAATGACGATACTTGTGAAGGCGTTTTGCTTTCTAACATTTCTACTCCGAATAAAATTATTTTTCTGGATTAAAGTTCTAAAATGTCTCATTAAAACACAACAAGATTGCCATTTTTCTGAAGGATTAAGAATAAAGTTAAAATATGTGAAAGTGCAAGGATGTGTCAATCAAACCCGCCAAAAAATTTGAAGTTTTAATAACTTTTAAATGAATTAATTTTTGTGTGAAATGCTAATAAAATATATAATTCGTCATATTACTGTGTAGTATACAGAAAATATTAACTTCAAATCTGTGTCCAAGTACCTTTAAGGGAGAAATAATTATGTAAAGTAAAGAATTTTGTATCTTAAAATTTTAAATATCTTCAATTTGGTAAACATTGGTAAATTAACGGTTGAACGATTTCCATACCATAACCGGAAGTCAAGTTTGAGTCTGCTTAACAAAAATAAAAAATTGCATGTTTAAAAGAACATTTGGCAATATTATGGAGGTTAAAGGGTTTTTTTTACTGTTCATCATAAGTAATGCAGCAATATTTCAAAAAATAAACTCTCCTTTCGTTTCCCGTAACAATGATAAGGCTTCTTGAAAAGGGCTTATGTACGCATTTCCATTGCTCTAGCTGGAAAATTTCAATGTAAAAGTGATGGATAGTAGCTGATGCGAATTTCACTAGATTTCGCCTCAACAGGGTCTTACGTATCATATGCATTAAGGACAATCCTTGTACCAGAAATCCAAGGGTAACTACACTGCTCTAAGTTAGAGAAAATTCGACCTAAATATCTGAAAAACGGGCATTTAAAATTGTCAAAGAATTATTCAATCGCTGAGATCGCGATATTAATGAACCTATTGTATCGTAGAAATTAAGCTGCAGTTGTTGTTTAGGGCAGACTTGTACGTTTTACTTGAATGGCTTGGAGGGGGGTGTTTTAAAGGTCATAATTTACTTAGTAAAGTAAAGAGATAAACATTTAACATTTTTATCAAATCTCTGAGGTTCTGAAAAGTGAGTTTAGCCTTTCATTTATTCGCATTTGAAAATCATAAGATAAAAAATCAAACATTTGTAAATTACTGCTTGTAGCGTGTTTCTTCTGCGTGTCAGTATATTATAGCCATTAAAATTATTTGGGAATATGAATTGGTAAACTTTCCTTATGCATACTGATATGTATTTACAATGCACGGAAGATAATTTCATTGTTTAAAAATAAAAGTACTCTGAACCCATTCTGTATGAAATTTTATGTTTTTTTTCCTAAAGAAAAAAAAAGATATGCCCCAGCAAACTCGTTTACTTATAAACCAGCTAGTCTGAAACTCTATACTGATAAGACGATCGTGTAATATAGAGATTAACGCCGGCCTTTATCAAGAAAACCTAAAACAAATCATGCATATTTTATTGCTATACCTTGTTTAGAGTATTCAAATACTGTAGGAATATTTTTGTCTTCCTGACACGCCAAACCTTTATGCCATTAAATTCATGAAATAAATATCAAAGACATTTTTCATTACCTATTTTTTGAAAATGATTGTTTTCTAATACGAACTTTGAAAACTGAGAGTCGGAAATAGAATAGTCCTCACTTTGTATGCCTCTATTCTTTTCTAAAGTAAATTGTGAATGATTTACCTCAACCGTTATAAGAACTTTTACTTTATTTTCAATCTGTATAATACGAAGGCAATTCGTAGTATAGAGAACATACATGTATTAAACGTAAAAGCATGAATATACATTGCTTTTTGCTATATAGAATTGCTAATATGCCATATATAGTTATGGGAAGTGGATGCAAATTCTACATTTAACGTATGTAGTGACTGACGTTCTTTCGTTAACTTGAAAAAAAAAATTAATAATGGTAAAGCGCAATTTTTATGCGCCCTGATCGATAGATCCGAGGCGTATATTGTTTTTGTCCTGTCTGTTTGTCTGTTTATCTGTTTGTCTGTCTGTCTGTTGTCAACGTTAACCTTCGCCTTAACTTTTGAACCATTAGAGATATAGACTTCATATTTGGTATGCATACTCCACTAATAAAGTTCTTTCAAATGACATCAAGGTCAATGACCTTGTGACCTTGACTGTTACCTATATGCTAAAAATAGTTTTTTCGAACTTTAGCCAAAACTTTTGAACAAAGAGATATAGAGACTTTATATTGAGTATGCATACTCTACCAATAAAGTTCTTTCAAATGACGTCAAGGTTAATGACCTTGTGACCTTTACTGTGACCTGTATGCTAAAAATAGCTTTTTCGAACTTTTGCCATAACTTTTGAACCATGAGAGATATAGACTTTATATTTGGTATGCATACTCTACAAATAAAGCTGTTTTGAATGTCTCCAAGATCATAACCTTATGACCTTTACTGACCTATATGCTAAAAATAGCTTTTTTGAATTTTTGCCTAAACTTTTGAAGCATGAGAGATAGAGAGTTCTTATTTAGTATGCTTATTAATTAAGCTTTCAAATGACACCAAGGTCAATGACCTTGTGACCTTTACTGTGACCTATATGCTAAACTTTTTTTTTAACTTTGTTGCCGTCGGGCGCATAGTATTTCACAAACACATCTTGTTTTTCTTTTATTTTTCAAACATTTAACGCCCTCTCTGGCCTCAAACAGCGGACTGTCCTTGTGTACAATTTACAATATTTTCAGAAATCGGTAGCGAGATCCGATTTTTTTTGGTGTGGGATACGAGTAGCGGGTATACATGTATATGAATGGAGGGGAAAAGGGGAGGGGGCTTGATTACGTTTTTTTCTAAATACACGACTCTCCTTCAGTTTAATACTGTGTTGAGAAGGTTGGTTTTTCGTTACTTTTACATATAGATATTTAATAACTCGAATGGCCAACTCGCCTCATGAATCGTACGTAGTTTTTAGCTTACCTGAGCCGAAGGCTCAAGTGAGCTTTTCTAATCACATTTTGTCCGTCGTCCGTCCGTCTAGCTGTCCGTCCGTCTGTCCGTCTGTCTGTCTGTCTGTCCGTCTGTAAACTTTTCACATTTTCGACTTCTTCTCAAGAACCACTGGGCCAATTTTGACCAAACTTAGTACAAAAGGAGATAATCAAGAAATTACAAAAATAGGGTTAACTATAGTTAACTATAGTTTATAGTTTACTATAGCATTAATTTGTTAGGGGTAGCCCTGTATTTAAAATAAAAAGAAAGAAGAAAGGGAAAAAAATATCTTTCGCAGTTTTACTGCAAATACTACGTGTAATATATTATTAGAGTTGGGTATTGCGAGTGAAAACCATATTGCGATATATTGCAATATTTATGTTGAATATTGCAATATATTGCAATATATTGTAGATTAATTATCATAAATAAATTTGTGCAGAAAGTTTAAAATGCTGTCAATTTCAAAGACTATTTGAATTTATCTATAAATATTAAAGGGGGCGGGGGATAAGACATTAATCGCACACAAAATTATAATAACTTTTAATCGAAAACCAGGTAAAAAATTAAAACAAAATGTATTCATTTGATGTATTTTCAAATTGAAAAAAAAAAAAAAGTTTATGCATAGTATATTCTTTATACGTTTTTTTTTTTTTGGGGGGGGGTTGTTTTATTGAAATAGCATAAAATGTAACTAAATGATTAAAACAATACATAATATATATAAATTTTATGTGGTCACAGAATAAAATTAAAGCCAGAAAGAAATTGTGACCTATTTTTGGGCGTTTGGTGTTTTAGTCTGACCCGACCTAATTTCACATTATGACATACGATCAGGAACGGCATTGGCCTGTTTCTATTGTTTTAATATACATGCTACTGGTATAGCATGAAGGTGTTTAAAATGACATGAAACTTGTTAAAAAATAATAAAAAAAACACTGTATCAAGTGAAAACATGGATGGCCATTTACTTGTAATATGTATCTTGAACTTAACATTCATTGTCGATCGTGTAGATTCCATGAGATTTTGAGAACCACAGTACACATGGTAAACACCCTGTAGAAATGTTTTATGTATTTTCCTTTTTAATAATTTTATTTAAAAGTCTTTTTATTAATTATTTTATTTTAAAGTAAGAAATTTAAAATTGACAGTGAATGAAAAGCTTCCCGTCTCTCTCTCTTTTCTCTCTATCTGCCTCTGAAAGCTGACGAAGTATTTTTTTTTTACTAGATTGAAAAGGCCTGGGGAAGTTACAAGTATTATTTCAGCAGTTTCTACAATACAGGAGTTTTTTATATATTTTATAAATATCGTGAAATACCGGTATCTGACTTTCATATCGCGATATATTATCGTGATGGATAATACCGCAATATACCGATATACCGGTAATATTGCACAGCCCTATATATTATACTAAAATAGATTTGAAAATTTCACATTTTCCCCAATTGCAGTATTCTTGAAAGTACCGTATCAATTGTACAATAATGTGTTTAATATTATATATTTTCAAAAGTCCAAATATTTAAAGCAGAGAATGCTATTGATTAAAATATTGTTTTTAAAATAAAGTTTTTAGATTAAAATTAAAACAATTGCTGACGGTTTGTAAACATTCTGAAATAACAAAAAAAAGGTTATCTGCAGTTTAAGAAGTTATAATCCTTCTTTGCCAGGCAGTTGGAGGAGGACACATTTTTTTGAAATCATGAAATGGATGCTAAAATAGAAATGCATTTCATTTTACTCTACTGCATGTCAATCGGAGCCTAACATGTGTATTTCACCTGACCAAATTCTTCTCCAAAACTATTTTCAAATTCATATAATGTGAAAGGAATTCAGTGAACCAGGTAATTTTAGAAAAAAAACTCTCTCCCCTGATTGTCTCAGAGTGGGTTTGTTTTCCCTAATACTTACCAATTTTCTTAATATATTTTATTGAAAATTGAGACAAGTACCTTCTACTTTTCTCTCACGTCTGTTCATGTTTATTTCGCCTTATTTGTAGCTCTTGTGTCGTTATTTTGATTTTTGATAAAATGAATGATCTTATTAACAGAATGAAGGCAAGAATCTTCAAGTAAAAGAGGTTGATATTTGCCCAACCAACAAATCGTCATGGGAGAAGGCATCACGTGACTTAAACTGTACCAATCCAGATAGGTACCAGTGTACTCCTAATGAACAACGATCAGCGTTACTGCAATTCTGTTATGATCAACCAGCTACATCGATTGAGAAAGGTATTGTCTCATCGAATGTCAACAATTTGTTAGTTTGTTTGTTGTTTAACGTCCCTCTCTAGAATGTTACACTCGTACGGAGACCCACCACTTGCCAATGCAAATTTTGTTCTATACTCAGCACATACGGCCATTGAGCAAATGGGAATTTCCGTGCAAGCACCCACTGCCTACTGCGACACGGGATGTCGGTATATACAGTTTCATCCAAAGTACCGGTCTCCACGTCGAACAGTAGGATACAAAGTCATTGATACTATTGCGCGGTGGGGGGTGGGGGTCAAACCGACGCCTTAATCTTCAATGTCCATATTATTTTTTTTTTTAAAGTAACGATTTGTATAATTAACAATATATGTTTCTGGTTATGATTTTTTTTTAAGCTGAGAAATGCAGTAATTTTACTCAGTATTATAATGGACTTCTAATTTTAGGCGGTAAATATGATTTTTCTTCACGTATTGTAACAGGACAGATCTATACATGTTAAAACAGGTTTGTACGAGATTCAAATTTGCATGTTGTCTTTCGATGTCGTTGTCTTTCACAATTTCTTATTATCCAACAGAACAACTTTGCCAAAACGGACTATATATGTTAAGAGCCAATTTTGGCCCCCTAAAAATCAGCATTTTAGAATGACATTCAGATATGTTTAATTGATATTTGTTGTAGAAGAGATTATATAAGATATATTTCCGATATATTTTTCACATTTATATGCTTTCATTGGCTGTAAATGAGGACGGAAATAACACTTTTTTATAAGATTTATATCTAACAAAAAATGCCAAAAATGTCTTTTTCTTGATGTTTTTTCTTATGGGAAACATAGAGCGCATTGTAGAACATGCATAATTTTTCTGTCAGAAATTAGTATTAAATAGATACATCTTTGGTAAAAAATTAAAGTATGTTCTAGTTTGCGCTTAATATTTTTTGGAAGAAAAACTGCTTGAAAATGAGCAGTTTTATACAAAAAATGCTAACATTGCGGGAAAACATGAACTTTGTGATGTCATATTTCTATTCTAACGGCATTTTGATCAAATTGAAAATTAACAATAAAGGTCGCATGTATAGCCGTGCAAAGTAAAGTTAAAACTAAATTAAAAGTAAGATATTCATTTTAGGGGGCCATTTGAGACACTTACCATATATTGCTCTTTTTGACGGGAATTAAGACAAACGACTATTTGGTAGAGAGAATTCATGGAATTAAATTTTTTTTCATATGAAAGAATATAACTCTTTTTTTCAGGAGGGGATAGTTAACAGTTGATGAAGAACAAAATTCTATTTAATTTGTTCAACTCAGAACATTATTTGGCTTCCTCACATAAAACATAATAAGCCATTATCATTGTATTATACTTTTTTATAATGGTTTTTACAGCTGACGGTACGAACAAGTTCTACATTATGAAATTAAATTCCGTGTTTGCTCTGCTCAAATTTTGTATTGCTTTAAGAACTGTTGATCTTGAATTATATTTAAATAATATGGTTTGTTATCTCCATCTGTGTTTCATTCAGATAAAAATAAATACAAAAATATTATATATTTAAAAAAATGGCAAAATAACAAACAGTGATCAATAAAATCTACGAAAAAGTTATACTTTGTAAAAGAAATATATCGTACTTTTTATTTTAAGTCAAATGCTCGACGCTAATGATATTATTAACCCTCGCTGTTGATTCCTGTACATCTGGGTATTTAAACATAAAATTTTTTACTTAACGTAGAACCTACGTCGTATGACATCATAACTAGTGAGTGTGTTTACCCTGTGCTAGATCCATTATGACGTCATAATTAATTCAATGTCACTTTTCCCGTACTTTACAGCTTCAATAGAAATGGTAGAAAATAATGCATTTTTAATTCACAGAATTCAATTTAAAATCATGCCAAAATAATCTTAACTCAGTTTGTATATTTTTTGGTTATAATGCTATGACAATATATTTCTTGAATTAGAGAAACATGTAGATTCCTTTCATTTACTAGATCTTGACCTTAATTAAATTGACAAATCCAAGACTATCTCGTGTAATGAAATGACAATGTACACAACTTACTGTAATAATGTAAATGGTATGTAACTATTTTGAAGGAATGCAAAAATCCTTAAAAAAAATCTTCAGTTGCCAACTAAATAGTGTAATATCTTGATGAAATGTGTCTAAGTCAAAGATGTATGTGTTGTAGATTGTGTATACATTTTGTGATAACTATAATGAAATGATGTGCATTCCTTTTCATAATTATTTGTTACTTATTCATATTCTTGGAGTTTGATTACAATTTTTCTATTAAATATAATCTTTTTAAATTTAAAGTACAATTTTTGATAAACATTTTAATTCTTTAAGTAACCCCAAACAGTCATTTAATAAATCCCATGTAAGTGCAAAAAGGTCAAGAATTTTAGCATCTGTAAATAACCGTTCTCTCATTAGTTAGAAGGGAAAGGTATATATTTTAATCACTTTTTGTAATCATTTGGGTATGTTCTTTATCATATTAAAGATTGAAAACATTGTGACAAAGACTTCTGAAAAATATTTACAAATGTAGGGTGGATATTTGACTGAAAATTAACAGAGTTCATTTGCCTATGGTTTTTAAAATGTGGACTGATCTTTTATGTCAATTGAATAAAAAATAATTTATTCTCAGGAAATATTGTTTAATACTGTTCAATTGATAATCAATAAAAACAAAGATGTTTTAAGAAGTAATTTTGTGATTTTTTTGCCTACTTTGCATGACAAGTACCCCTAAAATGACTGAAATTTTGAACTCGCAATATGTAATTATCATCCCATGTTTGACTGGCTGTACTACATTAAATAACAAGGAAACATATCATGTACTTTCAACTGATTGATAAGCAAGTGTTAATTTATCATTATGAAAAGTTTGAAAATCTTGTGACAAAGACTTCTTCGACATAGGTTCTACCTTAAGGTGATTCGAACGTGACGAAATCAAATCTACCGCGCAACTCGTACTGCTGAAAATAGGCTGATCACTGCTGATGTCGTGATACTCGTTATTACGTCTCATTTATTTATAAGAGTAATTTAATGGACCACAAGCAACGATTTGATAGACAAATAAAGTAATTTTCAATAGAATTCTGATAAAATCATTCAAAATTGGCTTTTCGAATCTTCTTCCGACATTAGGAATTTACGACAATTCCCTGGCCGTTTTCCGCCACCATGTTGACAGAGAGACAGTCTCTTTTATTTTCAAAGAAAAAAAACAACACTTTATTCGGTTGTTTTTGTATCCAAGAAGTGTACCGATCTATGCTGTTTGGTACCTTGCAACAACCGTTCAGGCGATTTTATTTCTAGGTACAACCTGCACGACAAGATCAAGATGTACCCCATGATTTTCAGGTAAATACAACAAAACGTTCCGACCGAGCCTTCTTGTTCACTATGTTTAGTACGTAATGTCTTCTAAGAAGACACAATTTATTTACATCATGATGAAAGGTTAGCTCATCGAGTAAATGCAGAAGTATAATCTGATGTATGTACGCTTTTGTCTCATCTCAAAAATGAAGGGAAAAAAATTCACGTGGCTGCTATGGGCAGTGCATAGAATGAGTCAATGACACCATTGATGCAGTGAGTTCTTATTCTTTTAATACAGATATTTTGTACTTGTCCTTTAAAACAATATTGAATTTATTCACACCAATGAGAAAATAGCAAAACAAGAGGCCCAGGGGCCACAGCGCTCACCTGAGCACATTGGGCTTGAATCTACTCCCCCCCCCCTCCAGGCAATCATCATTTGAACAAACTAGAATCTACACTACTTGAGGATGATTCCATATAAATATCACTAATTATAGCTTTGAAGTACTTGAAAAGAAGATTTTAAAGGTTTCCCTATATATCCCTATGTAAAATTTGGGTCGGCCATTTGGCCCCACCCTTGCCCATGGGGTCATGATTTGAACAAACTTGAATCTGCACATGAGTTTCATCTTTCCTGGCCCAGTGGTTCTGGAGAAGAAGATTTTTAAAGATTTTCCCTATATATTCCTATGTTAAACTTGGGTCGGCCATTTTGGCCCTACCCTTGCCCCGGGGGTCATGATTTGAACAAACTTGAATCTACACTACTTGAGGATGATTCCACATGAGTTACATCTTTCCTGGCCCAGTGGTTCTGGAGAAGAAGATTTTTAAAGATTTTTCTTATATATTCCTATGTTAAACTTGGGTCGGCCATTTTGGCCCCACCCTTGCCCCAGGGGTCATGATTTGAACAAACTTGAATCTACACTACCTGAGGATGCTACCACATGAGTTTCATAATTCCTGGCCCAGCGGTTCTGGAGAAGAAGATTTTTTAAAAATGCCATTAATTTTTAACAAATTCATGATTATCTCCCCTTGGAAAAAGGCGTTGCCCTTCATTTGAACAAACTTGAATCCCCTTCACCCAAGGATACTTTGTGCCAAGTTTGGTTGAAATTGGCCCAGTGGTTCTTGAGAAGAAGATGAAAATGTGAAAAGTTTACGACGACGACGACAACGACGACGACAACGACAACGACAGACGACGGACAAATTTTGATCAGAAAAGCTCACTTGAGCCTTCGGCTCAGGTGAGCTAAAAATCATGCACATTTCATGATTTGTCAGTAGTATAGCCGACATATAGGGGGGGTAAACAATGGGGCCTATTGTTTGGGAGAACAATAGCTGACCTTTCCGTGACCTGTAGCTGACCTCTTTCTTGACCTGATAGTGACCTTAGTAAACAATAGAGCGTAATCCTTCTATTGAAAGTCGAGAGGAGGAAATAGCAATGGGGTAAAGGTGAACGATCTGATCGTGACCTGGAGACATACTTCCTTGACCGTGACGACAATAAATGGAAAGAAGGTTGAAAGCGTTTAGATAACATGCGTTTTTAATGATTTGTTTGTGATCTGGATGCATCTACGTGTCAATAAGGGGGGGGGGGACGGGTGAGAACAATAAGAAAACGTATGTATAGTTGAAAAAAGATACAAGAACTCTAACCACGGAATATTTAATCGTGGGTTAGCGATATCGTTAAAGTGCATCAGTTACGGCAAAACTTGGTGAATGGAACAGGGTTTCTCCCTGGTGTACGGTCTATTGTATGAGACGACAACGTATACGGTGAGAGGCTGAGGACAATAAAGATCTGATGTATGTATTGTATGAGAGGACAACAGGGTGTTATTAAAGGTTCTTAATCATTTGATGTCCACAGGAGTAACATGCATGGAAGAGCAGATCATTAAAATCAGTAACGGGAGAATATATTTACGGAATGGGCATTCCTTCATATAAATCAAAAAGTGGTTTATTCATAAAGAATTGAACATTTAGAGCATCGTTCAGATGTGTAAGAATATCTACTGTCGCGTAAACGGCATACAAAGAGCGGATTAAAATTTTGAAGTACATGTAGGTTTAATGATGCCCTGATTCGGTTCATGGATTACTGTCATAGTTTTCATGCAAGAGGAATCTTCTTACACTGTAAAGCTAGTGATGAGAAAGTGGAGCCAGGACATGAATGATCTCTTAGTGACCTGGAGAGGACATTTTTCATGCCCTAGAATATCTATCTCCTGCAATAAAGCAGAGGCATGGGGAAACGTTTTGTGACCAGGAAAGGATATCTCCCTGTCCTATGGTACGGGCAAGGTGTGAGGCAGTAATTTAGTCAAGGGATTAAAATGTCCAGAGTTTACGCAACGATAAATTCTTCATAAAGTTAGTTTATGGACAGTTGATACCAAAAACAAAAAAATGCATGGTTTGATATATATATTATTATGTGTGTTTTGAAATAAATAGTAAAGTATTTTTATCAAATTTCTAAAATATTAGGAATTTGTTTACCTTCTTCCATACAACTTTTCATCACAGAAAATACCGTTTTTGTAAAAAATTGAATGAAGATATTAAAATATGTGCGATCAAAATTATCATTATAAACATGATTTAAATTGTAATTTTCATGGTTTGTAAAGAAAAACAACAAACAAAATATATCATCTGTCCTTATTCCCACACGAAGATGGGAATAAGCATCTGAAGTAAAAGGGGGTTGGGTGATCTGGGGTCATGGTGTGCAATAAATGAAAAAGTTGCCTTACTATCGTGTGACCTATCAAATTGAAGGTCTCGACGAGTAGAGTTAAGCCCGGGGGTGATCTGGGGTCACTGGGTGCAAAATGAAAATAAGTAGCTTTAAAGTAATCGTATGACCTATCAAATGAATTTGTGGATGAGTAGAATTCAATCCCGGGAGGCATTAAGTCCCAAAATCAAAACTGGTTATGCAGGGTATCGCGTAAAGTATCAAACTGATATTGTCAATGAAAAGAGGTCTATGCACACGACAGCCATTTGATGAAGTGATATGCTCCGCAAATATAATGTATCCGGGGGGAGGGCGCGGCGCGGCAATCTTCTTCGCCGGTGACCTCGAATTACCGGGAACCTAGGATAACGGGAACTGGAATTCCGGAAAACCGTTTTCTCGCAATCTGTAGAGTTCCGGAATCCAGAACTTCCGGAAATGTAATTTCATTTTGAAAAAGATTTGAGGTCTGACAAATTATACACGCATCATAGATAACAAGAAACTCAATCCAGTGTCAGTAACATATTTATTGCAGATTCATGTATATAACTCACTAGATTATTTTTCTATACAATTCTTAGATATTCTACATCATTGTCAAAGGGAAAATGTCCATGTACAGAAGATATTTGTCCATTTGATATACATTCCCATTACCAAGTTTTTTCTGATGAAAAAATCAAGATTCTTATCATCACTCTGAGTCTACAGGTTCATCGACCGATTCTTCATCTGTCTCATCCTTGTAATAATCACCGTCAGCTTCTAGTAACTCCTCGAACTCCGGTTTATATTTCTTGAGAACGCGGGAAATGGCCTTATCTAGATCCATATCCTGTTCTTCCATGAGGTTTGATACTGCCTTCTTGATTTCTCGATGTAGTTTGCTTTTATTCAATTTTGCCCAAATGACCAGGATTCTTTTATATTTCTTCAGCAACAAAGCTCTGTCTTTCGGTAGCATCATCTCGCTAACGTCTTCCCTTGCTTCAGTGACAGAAAGTTTTGAATTTTCCTCCATCAACTGATGGATTTTTTTGTCAAACTGTGATTGGTTTTCATCCCACACTTCGTCAATTAAAGGAGTAAAACCTTCATCGTCATCTTCTTCACTGGAGTCAGTCATTATATCATTGTCATCTGTGTCTTCTTCCATTGGACAGCCGTTTTTGATGTGTCGTTGCAAATCATAGGAACTGGCAAACATAGTTCCGCATTCAACACATGTCGGGTATACATTTTCAGTATTATGTTTTGAAGGCCATGGAAAGGAACGTAGGTCTTGAGATACAGTGGGTTCCTTTGCTGTCGCAGGATTGAATTGAGGATACTCCTGGGTGGATTTCTGGTAGGCCATCTTTTGTATTTGATCCTTGATGCTTGGAACAGTCTCGTCACAGATTTGCTCTGGAGACGTTCTCACTCCTTGATGGTTTTGAATCAAATGACAATTCATGTTCAGTTGTTCTCTTATATATGGTTCAAATACATTCGTCTGAAATCGACTCCATTCAGGAGTGGATTGCTTCAAATCCACAATTAATGATCCATATGGTATGGCAACTGCTTGTTCATATGCATCAAGTAACTTCTTGGCATTGCCAGGATACATCTGCCTTGCCAGGGTTGCAATTTGCTGTCGATCTCTGGGATTTTTAAATAGAACTATGTATTGAGTGTTCAAACTCATTGTTCGATTTTCTTTCCCTTTGTTGAATAAGTTCTGCATGATGCAGATCACACTGAGGTTACGATGGTGTGCACCTTCGGTGAAAATTTCACAAATTTCTCGATCCTGGGTTGCATCCTTCATCATGTCGTCAATAATTAACAATGTTTTGTCACAAGGGTCAATGAATGTATCCGATTTTATATCTTCTGTGATGCCTTGAATAAATGTTATACATGGAATCCGACACTTCAATTCATCGTAAAGGGGCTGCCATCGCTTATAAATCCTTACTATTCTTCCAGGTACAGGACAAATGACTCCTTCAATGTTGAGCAGCATTTCCTTTATCCAGGTTGATTTTCCACACATCGTTGGTCCAGCAACAATCATTGTAAAGGGATGAACAAACTTAAAATGCTCATCATTTGCCATTGATCTTTGATGAAGCGGAGGAGGAGGAATAGTGACAATCTGAGGAGCAGATGTGATACACTGAGGAGGAAGAGTAGGTTGAAGACACTGAGGAGGAGGGGGAGGAAGCTGAAAACACTGAGGAGGAGGAGGAGGAGGAGGAGGAGGAGTGAAATGAGGAGGAGGAGGAGGAGGAGTGAAATCCTGAGGAGGAGGAGGAGGATGAGGAGTTTCGTCTTGCTTGAAATAGGATACACTTGTTGTAGGGTAGGGGTGGCTTCTTCCATGAGCAAGTTGTTCGTGCCTCCTCAAATTATCTTGCCGTGAAAATGTGCACTGACAAACAGTACACGATGTGGAGTGCATGGCGGTCCAGTAAGAAATGAATTGTTTACTTGACCTTACTCTCTTTTATACAAAATTTCGAATGAAAGCGAAATTTGATATTCATCAATCTATTTCCGGAAGTTCTGGATTCCGGAACTCTACAGATTCCGCGAAAACGGTTTTCCGGAATTCCAATTCCCGTTATCCTAGGTTCCCGGTAATCCGAGGTCACCGGCGAAGAAGATTGCCGCGCCGTGCCCTCCCCCCGGATACATTATATTTGCGGAGCATATCACTTCATCAAATGGCTGTCGTGTGCATAGACCTCTTTTCATTGACAATATCAGTTTGATACTTTACGCGATACCCTGCATAACCAGTTTTGATTTTGGGACTTAATGCCTCCCGGGATTGAATTCTACTCATCCACACATTCATTTGATAGGTCATACGATTACTTTAAAGCTACTTATTTTCATTTTGCACCCAGTGACCCCAGATCACCCCCGGGCTTAACTCTACTCGTCGAGACCTTCAATTTGATAGGTCACACGATAGTAAGGCAACTTTTTCATTTATTGCACACCATGACCCCAGATCACCCAACCCCCTTTTACTTCAGATGCTTATTCCCATCTTCGTGTGGGAATAAGGACAGATGATATATTTTGTTTGTTGTTTTTCTTTACAAACCATGAAAATTACAATTTAAATCATGTTTATAATGATAAATTTGATCGCACATATTTTAATATCTTCATTCAATTTTTTACAAAAACGGTATTTTCTGTGATGAAAAGTTGTATGGAAGAAGGTAAACAAATTCCTAATATTTTAGAAATTTGATAAAAATACTTTACTATTTATTTCAAAACACACATAATAATATATATATCAAACCATGCATTTTTTTGTTTTTGGTATCAACTGTCCATAAACTAACTTTATGAAGAATTTATCGTTGCGTAAACTCTGGACATTTTAATCCCTTGACTAAATTACTGCCTCACACCTTGCCCGTACCATAGGACAGGGAGATATCCTTTCCTGGTCACAAAACGTTTCCCCATGCCTCTGCTTTATTGCAGGAGATAGATATTCTAGGGCATGAAAAATGTCCTCTCCAGGTCACTAAGAGATCATTCATGTCCTGGCTCCACTTTCTCATCACTAGCTTTACAGTGTAAGAAGATTCCTCTTGCATGAAAACTATGACAGTAATCCATGAACCGAATCAGGGCATCATTAAACCTACATGTACTTCAAAATTTTAATCCGCTCTTTGTATGCCGTTTACGCGACAGTAGATATTCTTACACATCTGAACGATGCTCTAAATGTTCAATTCTTTATGAATAAACCACTTTTTGATTTATATGAAGGAATGCCCATTCCGTAAATATATTCTCCCGTTACTGATTTTAATGATCTGCTCTTCCATGCATGTTACTCCTGTGGACATCAAATGATTAAGAACCTTTAATAACACCCTGTTGTCCTCTCATACAATACATACATCAGATCTTTATTGTCCTCAGCCTCTCACCGTATACGTTGTCGTCTCATACAATAGACCGTACACCAGGGAGAAACCCTGTTCCATTCACCAAGTTTTGCCGTAACTGATGCACTTTAACGATATCGCTAACCCACGATTAAATATTCCGTGGTTAGAGTTCTTGTATCTTTTTTCAACTATACATACGTTTTCTTATTGTTCTCACCCTTCCCCCCCCCCCTTATTGACACGTAGATGCATCCAGATCACAAACAGATCATTAAAAACGCACGTTATCTTAACGCTCTCAACCTTCTTTCCATTTATTGTCGTCACGGTCAAGGAAGTATGTCTCCAGGTCACGATCAGATCGTTCACCTTTACCCCATTGCTATTTCCTCCTCTCGACTTTCAATAGAAGGATAACGCTCTATTGTTTACTAAGGTCACTATCAGGTCAAGAAAGAGGTCAGCTACAGGTCACGGAAAGGTCAGCTATTGTTCTCCCAAACAATAGGCCCCATTTTTTACCCCCCCCCCCCCCCCTATATGTCGGCTATCTACTTTTGTCATTGAGTGACTGAAAAAATAGCTCCCATGTTTATAATTTTTAGAATATGAGTTGATGTCTTTCCTACAAACTTGATGTAATGACACACAGTGTAAAATAACATGATAAAAAGTCTTTTTGTAAAAAAAAAAAAAGTTGACCAATTATTATATTATATGTATTCTCATTTAATGAAACATTATTGAGGACACTGATTCTAAGTTCTTGTTTACAGCACACATTCATTTATTAGTTTTTGTTCGGAAGTAATTTATTAAAAGGAAGGTCTATAAAATTTTCAGAGAAGTCTATAAAGTTCACATGTAAGTTAAATACTGTCAGATGATATGTTATCTCGATAGGTTTTTAATAACCGCCAAAGGAACAGACTGGAGTTTCCATCAGTAAGCAGTCAAAATGTACAACCTGAGTCAACACTTTGCAGTATAATCCCTTTGATCCAGATGTGCTAAAAAACAACTGTGATGCTGAAACCATCTGGCTGGGTATGAAAAAATTATAATTCTAAATTGATAAACTTTTCAAATTTTAAAAAGTAAACTTGCTAAAATAATTATAGTACATGTCAGACTGATAAAATGTACATATTACTGTATACCGGGAAATTTCGCCCCCTTTTATTGTTGCCCCTTTCACCCTGTCCTCGGTTGGGCGAATTCAAAGAATACAGCACATTTTAACTCCCTGTATCATCTGCAAAATTAATGTAATTCAGAATCCTTTGTATTATCTTTGGGGTAAGTTTAAATTAATGAAAGAGCCATGCCAAATCTAGAAAATGAATGTTAAACTCTTCAATTTGAGATTTTCCCATATGATGTTGCATGGTATTCAAGGTCTGTGACATAAACATAAAATTGAAAAAAAAACTTAATATTTACCTTTTGAGCTTACTGTCAATGTAATGTTGTATTATATGCCCCAAATTCTATGCATTTCATAGGCTAAACACATGTGGAATGTAAATATTATTTTGTAGGTATCATGCTATTTTTATTTCATTGGAACTATTGCTATTCCCGTTCGAGGCGAAATAGGCACGGCTTGGGCACGGCTAAGACACGGGATTCGCACGGGTTTTTTAAAAACCGCACGGGTTCTGCTTGTCCAAGACACGGACACGGCTTCCGTGTCTGAAAGTGAGGAATCCTCACTCACAGAAACTTGTGTGGAGGCACGGAATCCGTGTCCCAGGGAGACGGTTTTTAACTCAGGCTGGTTTTGCTTCAAACTATTTATTTAAATCTCACGGCTTTTTACTGAGCATGCTCAATCATAACTTCCTTTATTTGAATATTAAATTGGAGGGATTCATGGTCATGAGCTAAGTCAATGTGTCTTTTTGCTCTTTTTAAAGGATATTTAACTAATAGATGTCAGTTGGAATTGTATTTATGTCAGTCTGGGATAATTTCTTCACTTTGGAACTAAATGCAGTAAGTGTAATCTAGAATAAATAAGTCAATTTTTCAATTTTCATGATCTTCTTGTATTGTGTTGTTGACAATGAACATGATGAACTAGTTATATTAGGTTTATTTGAGTGACTTTAGTTGGACTTTCACTAATCCTTTATATAGTATATATTTTATGTGACATCACTGTGCTTAGCAGTGAAAGTTTTATTTAAACTAAATTCTTTCTTAGATTGTGCAAACTTAGCTACTAGATTAAATTACAACTGAATATTGTACATTATCATTAAAATCTTAATTAAAACTAGCATGGATTGTAACTGATAAAGTTAATCTTAACAGAAAGTAAATGGACACATTAAAAAGATTTGTAACTTTTGAAATTCTAAAACTAAGCATTAATGTAAAGCAATGTGAAGTTAGTTTGGTATCAGTCACCATTTTGGCATCCAAATGTACATCAGGAGATTCTCTAAAGACCATGATCTAGATCTAAACAAATGCACAGATCCTGTGACTCCTTATATGGTATACGGCACGGCTTTTTTGACACAGGTTTCCAAAAAACCGTGTCTCCATATATGGAAAAGGACACGGGTTTCAGACACGGGTTTACAGAATCCGTGAGTCTATATATGGAAACTAGCACGGCTTTCTGACACGGGTTTTGTAAAACCGTGTGTTCTCATTTAAATAATTCGGCCAATATCCCGTGCCGTGTCCGTGCCTCGACCACTTTTAGGCACGGCTTTCCATACATACTTTACATAGGAGCACGGAATGCTAAAGCACAGGTTTCTGGAGACGGAATCCGTGCCTGAGCCGTGTCTAAGCCGCCCGGACTGTTTCGTGCGGGTTAGAATATCAATAATCAGTCAGTAATAGGTAATTTTATAATAGATGTTACATTATTACATGTATATTCTGTGTCCAGCTGTCAATAAGGCTGTAACTGAAGTAAAGTTTTTTTTTCAGGCTAAGAATCACATCTGTGTTGAATTTGGCCACATGTCAACATACACTCAAGCTGCAATGAAAGACCTAATTGTTCATCAGAATTTTACCAATTGAAAGCCAAAGAAAGTCAAGACTGAAGTTGGAAAAATAAAGGGAAGAAGCATTTGTGTCAGAACCTCCCATAAGATTTAAAGCACTTCTGTATGAACAGACCTGCTGCATACATGTAAATGATATACTTCTTGAGGAACTTTTGTCATACTAAATCCGTCTTTTTTCCATTCAGTGTGCCCATTTATGTTATTTCTAAGTTTAAGCTTGCAAAAGTTAAGCAATGATACATTATACATATATTACATGGCTTCAAGGGCAGCATACCAGAATATTTGCCCCTCGGTGACAGGAAAGCCCTGGAGTGTTATGCCGAAGGCAAAGGGCGACATAACACTCCAGGGCTTTCCTGTCACAGAGGGGCAAATATTCTGGTATTAATGCCCGAGAATTAAGCCATGTAATATATGGTATACTATATAACATTTTTAATCATTGAACCCTAATCGATCATCGAACATATTTATTGAACACTAGGCCTATGTAAACATGTACGTTGAGTATTACGAGGGGCGTTCAATAAATAATGTCATTGGGGCTCAGAAAGAAACAAACGACGCTTTTCAAAGATTTAGTCTTCATGATTTTACTTATTAATCTCTTTTAATTCAAACACATGTCAGTAACATTTTTTATCCAATTTCTGATTGTTTTTAGAACTCATTTTTGGGTATGACCCTTAGTATACTGGAAAATAGCAGATCCAATGATTTCCTGGACTTGTTTTTTCCTTCTGAAAGGTGTTTTTTCAAGTTTGGAATTAGAAACAAGTCAAAAGGGCAAAGATCTGGCAAATATTGTTAATGTGAAAAAAACATTAACTTTCTGTTTATCCCGAAAACCCCTTTACTCCTTAGGGCATTCGGGTTTGAACGCTGTCATGAAGAAATTGAACTAGTGGATTCCTGATTCTGGGTCCTTTCTCTGATAAACCTTTCGAATTCTTTGCAAAAAAAAACTGCTTTCTAGACACCTCCAGATATTAAATTGTCTCCCCGAATACGAATTTGATCAACAATACCACTAATATTTAAGAAAACTGCTTATAAATCTGTCTTTGTGCTCTTGCAAACCTTTGCTCTTGACAGACCATCGCCGTTTTTATCAAGTACATCTTATGTTAAATTTTGTTTTAATGGTTTTAAGCAATAGATTCATGTTCCAATATCTGTTGGAATATAAAACAAACGTGGATTACTACAATTACTGATATTTTAAAATAATTGTTAAGACTTTTGTACACGCTGTCGTTTTCACTCATTTTTAAAAATACACGGTGACCTTAGAGTACCAAGCTTAATTACTGTCAAACGTTTCCTAAAAACAGTGTTGACTACTCCCGATATGCTGTCTATCAAATTTGCTATGTGTCTTAAAGTCAATCATACAACATCAAATATTATTTGTTTAAATTTGCCATACAGTACATAAGTTGTTATAATTTTTGTTGGCAAGGAGGGTTCCCATTTTTTATGCCCATTATATAATTTTTTATCATTGAAATTCACCTGCTCATTTGTCTATAAAACAGGCATCGGTTGCTGTAAATGTCACATATTTCAGTGAATATTTGTTTGGGAGTTTTAACAAGTTTTACAGCAGATTTAATGTAGCTTTTTTTTCACTCTAGTTTAATGATTCTTTACCATTCATTTATAGTGCAGTGTCTCGAATAGCCCTTGTTTCCCAGCTTCTCACGATAAAACTATGTGATGAAAAGTGGTCACATAAACTGTTATAAATTCATTAAAGATTCAATAATGAGAGAAAGTCAAGCTTTATGTCATATGACTACTATGTTGTATGTCATCGAGCTAATGACATTATTTATTGAACGTCCCTCGTATTCAGAAACATCCTGTTTCATGGCAGAGAGTTTTCAGTATACTGACAAGCTGATAACCTTTGTTGTATTTAAGGATTTATTTCTCCTCAATTAAATTATTTAATTCATCTTAATTCAAATAAACAAATCACAGATGTTGTCCAGACTTTTTTTTAATTTTAATACGCAGAATGATTGCACGCAAGGGAACATAAATGTGTTTGGGAGGGCAATATAACTGCTTCCGGTGGAACATAACTATATCCGGCATGATTAAGCAGTTTTTCAGGGCATATTGATAAAAATAATATATTTGTGATATAATGGGAAAACTTCTTCAAAAATGTTATAGCGAGCGCAGCGAGCTCAATAGACTAACGTGTATGAACAGAGGAAATTCGGATTGAAATCTGTACATACGTCAGCCAAATTTCTCTGTGCAACATTCCCAGAATTCCTGCACTACCCAATGTCCTTTGCGTGAATAAATCAAAAATAGTAAAAAAATTAAAGGAACATTGTTTCTTACCGAAATCTTAACGAAATGATTTTGCCTTACCTTGTTCAAAAAAATACCCCCTTGCCACAACACCGGCCTTCACCTTGCCCTTCGGAAATGATACAAATGACGTCACCGGAAACTTACGAATTTTGACGAAGTTATGTCGGTTGCTTCCGTGAAACTCGGAAAACATGTTGCAGTGCATAGCAACATGGTGGCTAAAACATAGCAACAACTAACTTGAAAAGAACGATTTCATGCAATCTCTTTTCCATAAAACTAGCGTTTGCGTCCTAAGTCAACAGAACTTTTTATCTTACGTCATACTTTCGTCACTTCAGCGGTTCGGGTATTTCCGATTTTGTCGGAAACTTCTGAGAAGTTTGGAATCTCGATCCCGATGCTTGGGAAATGATTTCTTTTTATTGTTTTGTTTTATTCTTTTTGCTTTCTTTTTCTTGAATGATAGACAGTACATGTGTAGGTTTATGATAGTAAACAAACTGCGCTCGCCCCAACGGTCACACCGTAAAACATATTATAAGTGTTTTGTCATTTTTGTCATTCGTTTTTCTACATCTTTAAAAAAAATCTTAAAAATTTCTTTTGTGTGTGTGTGTGTGTTAAGAAAGAGGAAATTTGGATTGTAAACCGTTGATCTTATTGTTAATTTACTGAAATTGGGCCATATGTACCGGTATATCACTATGTTCCACATTCCAATATGATATATAATATTTTAAATGGCAGGGAAAGATCAGTCCATGGATATGTATTTTTTTTATACCCCCGCTCCGAAGGAGAGGGGTTATACTGTTTTACCCTTGTGTGTCTATTTGTCTGTGTGTCCGTACAAAACAAATTTTCGTCGTAGTTTTCTCAGCAACTACTCATCGTAGATGCTTGAAATTTTAACACAATCTTCTCTGAGGCATACCATATGATGGGATACATTTTGGCTCAAATCCTATGTCAACTTCCTGTTTGTCTGTGCATCTGACCGTTTCATACATAACAAATTTTCGTCGCAGTTTTCTCTGCAACTACTCATTGTAGATGCTTGAAATTTTAACACAATCTTCTCTAACGTATGCCATATGTTTAGCTACATATTTTTTCAAATCGGATATCAACTTCCTGTTTGTCTGTGCGTCTGTCTTTCACACATAACAAATTTTCGTCACAGTTTTCTCATTAGCTATTCATAGCGGGTGCTTGAAATTTTATTACACTCTTTGTTGAGGCATGCCATATGGTGGGATTAATTTTGATATGAATCTGATGTCAACTTCATATTTTTCTGTGCATCTGTTTGTAATTGAACTTGTGTATATTAACATGATAGTGCTTATTTACATCACAGCGGGGGTGTTACTAGTGAGCATTGGCTCACAGATTTCTTGTTTTTATTAAGGCAAACATTTTACATTATTGATTTGTTATTTCAAAAAATTCAGAGGAAATTCGGATTTGTAATGTGCACTTTTTTCACCTAAATTAGGTATACATGTAAAATCTTTAAAAAATTATGAAAAATTTTGTATCATGATATTGTGTTATATGTTTAATTCGCCAAGAATCAGTTCAAAAGTTTAAGGCTAAAAAAAAGCATAGGAAATTCGGAAATTGAATGTTAATTTTAAAATTCTTTAAATTTTACTTTATTTTTTCTTCAAAAGTATTTTTTAAAGTTTGATTTTAACATATTTTATTAAATAAATTGACATTGATTAATTTTGATTAAGTTGTATAGCCTCAATTGCCAAAATATGTATTTGGGGGTAATTTTTAAAAATAGACCAGAGGAAATTCGGATTAGAATATCTTTTCATTTGACTCATGACCATACCAATTTCTCCCCTCTGTTACTTAGCTATATATCTCTTATTTAAAATAAAGTTTAGAAAATAAATATCCAATTACTTTTAATGTGTTTTCATAACCATTTTTGTTGTCAAGGTTAAGAAAAAATGGACAATTTTTAAGACGACAGAGGAAATTCAGGCTGTCGTAGAATGTTGTTGGAATGTACTATCTATGTATAAAAATGACAAGATGATGTTGATCTGTTACCCTTTTTTATACATGAAAATAAATAAATTCTGATTATAATTTGTAAGTTTTTTAATACTTTTTTTTTACTGGCAGTGGGATTTTTTTCACAGATTTTACATTTTCAAACAAGGGCATATTCAGAGGTTGTTGCCATGGAAACGAGCGCATTAACATATATATTTTTTTATGATTCTTA
Organism: Saccostrea cuccullata; assembly: GCF_032062105.1. Lineage (NCBI taxonomy): Eukaryota > Metazoa > Mollusca > Bivalvia > Ostreida > Ostreidae > Saccostrea > Saccostrea cuccullata. The sequence continues at coordinate 159,628 of NW_026928907.1, read as the reverse complement.
AACCACGAACTTGTCCTTTATCCGAAGGTAACCATCTTTTAAAATTCCAATTACTTTCGCGACAGCTTCGAATCACCTTAAAAAAAAATTGAGCTATTTTCTCCGAAAAATCCAAATGAATATTAGGTTTTATACAATTATAAAATCTTTTGATGGTGAATATGTTTTTATTCGCCATCGAAAGAGTTAATAATTGTAGTATTAAGGGTGTACAACACACCTACCCAAAAAAATCCTGTCATTTAATTTTTTGTTATTTTTGTATATTTAGTATATGACTATATTTACACCATGTATGTCCATTTTGGACAAAATCGCTCGAGTGGTTTTTGGACAGGAAATTCCAAAAGTTACACCCTTTAGTTGTTTACAAGGAGAGAAAATTTTTAATCAATGAACTACTTAAACCTTGATTTTCAAAAAAGCCAGGTTAAATATAGCTGTCAAATTTCATTGACTTATTCCATTAACCATTTAACACAAAAATATAGTCATCTTTTTGATATAAATATCCTCGAAACAATTTTTAAAGACCTTAAACTGAAAAACTATGAATTGTCTAAGCCTTGAAAATTGTGTATTTTTCAAATTCAATTTTTTTTTGTGTAAAAACCTGTCGTTTAATTTTGGTAAAAAAAAATCTTTAGGTAGCTGGTGTTAAAAATAATCTTCATAATTTTTTGTATAATTTTTGTACGACTAGTTTTGATTTAATAGCGGAAAACTATCCCCTCCCCCTTTCTCAATAAATCACGTTCCCGCGCGTCTTTCAGACGGGGGTCGATAAACTTTGCTATGAATCTATAAATACACATTTTATAAAAATCAAATTGGAATATTGCTTTTGCTTCAAATATATATATTAACTTACATATTTAAAAGTTCTCATATGTAAAGCGTATTTAAATGTAGACTTTTGGGCAATTTTTGAATACTCCTACCACCCCCATCCCTTAATTTTTGCGTCGCAGACCATTAGCGTTTGACGAAACGTCGTTTACAGTGCAAATATACTAGTATTTCGTCATTTGAATTCCAGAGCAATGCATTCGTTTTTAAATTCATGAACGCAGAATAAATATAGACTACTGGTTTTATATGTATCAGGAAAAATTACTGAAGGATTTTAATGTTGAATATGTTGATTTTTAATTTAATTTCTTCAATTTTATTTTAACACATAGTCTTTACCCATTGTTTAGAGAATTGGTTAAACTATGAATGTAATTCGTTTGACATAATGTTGTCTTGTAATTTCGTTGTAACGTCATATTATGTTTTCAGTTTTTTCCCATGCACACTGCTTTTTTTCGATATTAGTCCTTTTGATAAAATGTAATGATCTCACGAAAGTTTTAGAAATTTAGATATAGCGGCAATGAATTGCAATTTTCCCCGTTTATCACTGAATATTTACATTTCCAATGTCTTTGTCCGAGATAAAATTACCAATTGTAAATGAACTTTATTTCCCCATCAATGTTTTGGCGCGGTTCCAAAAAAAAAAACACGTGCAGGGCGGGACAAACAGCTAGACAGAAGCAGGGCTTATAACACGTGGATTGGCGGAAAGCATGTAAATATAAGGAATAACTGTCAGATTTTTCAATATCATGAACATGATCAATCGATTGGCTTGCGTGATAATTTTATGCATAAACGCCTTCGGTTGATCACTAAATGAATTCGAAAAATAAGACAGTTATTCCTTAAAGCAACTTAAAACACTAGTTTATGTATACTCTTTATCATATATCTATATCAAACTTAGAGAACTCGAAGAGTTTATCACAGTTGAACCACACATTATCACATTTTCTTTTATTTCTTTACATTTTTGGATATTTTGTCTCATATTACACGTATAAGCACAGTTTTTTTTATTATCGCTATTTTAAGTGCAACAGCTCTGACATGGAGTCTGTAGGAGAGTGATTTAAATTGTTTTCAATTATCTTTTTCTTTACAGAAAATTATAATAATGTCGTGTTGTCTCAGTTGTTTAAAGTATTTTAGCATTTCATGCTATATTTTCTTGTGATTCATTTATTTTTATTTTTAGAATAAAACTTCTGTGATAGATTCAATCTATTTCATTTTATTTCTAAATTAAGTTATTATTCTTAAAGTTTGAGACAACATTAAATTGTAAACATTAATTTCAATCGACTTAATTTTCAATTAATAAAGATTCTGTATTATTGGAAAAAAATATCTGTTTTTCAAGTTAATATGTATTAAAAATAACGTTGTTTATCTGTAGGATATTGTTGGATCTTATTGGATTCCCATTTTATGGATACATACAGCTGTACTGGATTCGCAGAAGGATGTCCAAATATTACCTACAGAAGCAACGAACTTTATAAATGTTCGTATACTTTTACCAGCATATTAAAAACTCTATATCTCTGGTCTGAGAACCTTGCAAATACCATAGTAGATAAAGTTAAAGATGGCTTTTCTATCGGTAACTTTAGTTTATTATAATTACACAATAGTGATCACTTTGACACTTTGAAAATTGTAGTAAGCTTCATTAAGTTATATCTAGGAAGCTTATTGAAAACTTCAACCACTTGAATTTACTTTGATGATTTACATACACATTGTACAACGTATGCTATTTTTTAAAACTTTTATTCTAATGCAATTGTTTTGTAAAACACTCTTTAATTGGCTAATACACTGATGTTTGAAGCAGTAAAACGATCATTAACTAGCGTGAAAGCTTTTTCATTGTGACGTCATAATAGAGCGACGCAAAAATACAATGCTCCGTGACGAATTTCATGTAACAAAATTCAACAAAATAAGACGTAAACAACAAACAAAGTGCACTGATTACATTATAATGGGAATACCTAAACTTCTAATTTGGTATTTGCGACCGTTAATGCGGATTTAACGGTCGCAAACATCCGTTTTACCGGCTCCGCTTACGCGTCGCCGGTAAAACTCAGTTTGCGACCGTTAAATCAGTATTAACGGTCGCAAATACGAAATTAGAAGATAGTTATTCCTTGATTTTCTGTGATGAGAACTATAGAAACTTTGAATCACAATATTTGTAAATATGAACAATAAAATTAACTATAGTGCTAACTGTCACAGGGGGAATAAGGAAGCATACAAAATATCTACCTTGACTAAATCAGTGCTACATTATGACGTCATAGTAGGCGAGATGACGTCATTTCTGGAACACAGTTTATGTAATATTTAAGAATTGAATTCATATTTTTGGCTGTCTTTGGTCGTCTAACACATAGGGCTGTGCAATATTACCGGTATATCGGTATATTGCGGTATTATCCATCACGATAATATATCGCGATATGAAAGTCAGATACCGGTATTTCACGATATTTATAAAATATATAAAAAACTCCTGTATTGTAGAAACTGCTGAAAAAATACTTGTAACTTCCCCAGGCCTTTTCAATCTAGTAAAAAAAAAATACTTCGTCAGCTTTCAGAGGCAGATAGAGAGAAAAGAGAGAGAGACGGGAAGCTTTTCATTCACTGTCAATTTTAAATTTCTTACTTTAAAATAAAATAATTAATAAAAAGACTTTTAAATAAAATTATTAAAAAGGAAAATACATAAAACATTTCTACAGGGTGTTTACCATGTGTACTGTGGTTCTCAAAATCTCATGGAATCTACACGATCGACAATGAATGTTAAGTTCAAGATACATATTACAAGTAAATGGCCATCCATGTTTTCACTTGATACAGTGTTTTTTTTATTATTTTTTAACAAGTTTCATGTCATTTTAAACACCTTCATGCTATACCAGTAGCATGTATATTAAAACAATAGAAACAGGCCAATGCCGTTCCTGATCGTATGTCATAATGTGAAATTAGGTTGGGTCAGACTAAAACACCAAACGCCCAAAAATAGGTCACAATTTCTTTCTGGCTTTAATTTTATTCTGTGACCACATAAAATTTATATATATTATGTATTGTTTTAATCATTTAGTTACATTTTATGCTATTTCAATAAAACAACCCCCCCCCCCAAAAAAAAAAAACGTATAAAGAATATACTATGCATAAACTTTTTTTTTTTCAATTTGAAAATACATCAAATGAATACATTTTGTTTTAATTTTTTACCTGGTTTTCGATTAAAAGTTATTATAATTTTGTGTGCGATTGATGTCTTATCCCCCGCCCCCTTTAATATTTATAGATAAATTCAAATAGTCTTTGAAATTGACAGCATTTTAAACTTTCTGCACAAATTTATTTATGATAATTAATCTACAATATATTGCAATATATTGCAATATTCAACATAAATATTGCAATATATCGCAATATGGTTTTCACTCGCAATACCCAACTCTAATTTTAGTTAACAAAACGAAAAAGAACCTCGGAATATCTTGGTATTTTCCTCCTGTAGTAAAGATAAAAAGCGAGGGTTTCCGAATATACACGATACACGATAGAACCTGATAAACGATCTACACGATAAACGCAAAACACGATAAACGAAAAAAAAAACGATAGAAAACGCAAAACACGATAAACGCAAAACACGATACGATAGGATACACGCACGATTGTAAAGAATAACGATGCGGGTACTGTATTTGGAGATTTAATTTAACTTTAGAAAATGAATAGGAACGTGTAAACATTAACAAAAATAAAATGTTCTTATTTTCTTATGCTGTATCTTTCATTTTGATTAAAATCTACCACCGATGACGTCATATGTGTACATCAAGTAACGTGGGAATTAATCATGCCGTGTAAAGAGAATTTACCATGGATGGGTCGCACGGCTTTCAAATTAAACGTATTTACACTGATAATCTTCATAAGTAGAGTTTTTTTTTATAATATATTCACTAAATCTTGCCCTATAACTAGATATAATATATGCTGTCTTAGATTTAAAAATTATAACAGTAAAATTGATAAAATTGAATATTTGTATCATATTTGTAGCATGAATTCGAAATACAGTTCATTTACAGAACACCATTTCCTGGTAAATGGATCACTCTTATTCGTTACATACCTGTATTCTTGTTTCAGTTTTAGCACGTTCCCGTCATAACTGATATTTGTTTATTTAACTCACGTTCTATCCTTTATCTTTATCAATTTAATAAAAGTTGTGTCCACCTAATGTTTAGGCTAAAATAAAGTTTTCTCAAATCTAAATTCGTAATGAATAATTAAATGTAAAACCCTTTGCTGCTTTTTTGCAGATCAGGAATGTCTGAAGGTGAATACAAAAGAGGAATGTTATTTGGCTGAACCAAAATGCCCAAACACAACGTAATTTTTCATCAATCTTTAAATTACGAATCAATCTAACAGTTAATTTAAACTATTTTCCAAATGTGAATTATAAGACATTAACAAAACCAAGGTACTTGTGTTTTTCTCTTTCTTGTGGGTTACATGATTGTAAGATCCAATGATTGTAAGATCAGTTAATTTTGTAATAAATAATTATGCAGTAAAGTAACGCTAACTGATGACAGATAATCGAAGTGTATGTGACATATTAGATAAAACAATTATGTAAATGTAATATAGGCTATTCTGAAAGTACCCGAATAGGTTGAACCGTTAAGATAAACATGTAGCATATGAATGTTCCTGATCAAGTTCTAGACGGTTATATCTGCAAAGTTACATAAATTTCAAATAAATGTTCATTCATTAAATGACATTCAAACATGTGAAACAATTTCAATGCTTTAATTTTGTGAATATGTATTGAGAAAAATTTAAGGTCCAAGACTCCAATAATTACATAAGTCTATGGAGAGGTTAGGAAAAATGATTTTGACGTTACGTTAAAGACAAAACAAATCAGATCTAGCTTGAGAAACAAAATATTATCGTTTGAAGTAAACTGTAAATTTTTACGTTACTACGCGATCCATTTGACAGCTGCGCTCAAGGTAAATAGTACACGCCTTCTTACTGAAAGCTTCACGACTGGAACTTTCTTCCTTTCCTTGATTGGTTGCTCGTGCAACAGACTATTTCCGTGTCAATATTGATAATATGAGATGACCAATCACGTGAATTGCTAACTCTGAATGCGTCTGACGAAAACGATCGTGACGTAACGTAAATCTTTACAGTTGACAGCAAACAATAATACTAAACAATTTAATTTCAAGGAATGCATCTGCTGCAAAGAAAATTAGCGGAAACTAAAAATTATGGACTATTTCACAAACAAATCTTGTTGTTCTTTGTAATTAGGCAAAAGAAATGTACATTTCTTTCCCTGTGACAATACAATACATAAACAAAAGTTCAATGTGATGGATTTTCCTATGACATTGACATATTTTAGATTTGTTAATGATGTTATTGTATTTAAATTCAATTTTCTTATTTCGGAGACCTATAGTACGAGGATTATATTTTTCATTCAAAGCAAAAGTCCACCAAAATTCACTGCATTGACAGCTCAGACAGCGAGGATGATTTCCAAGTGAGTTCTTACCTACTGCATGTAATAATAAAACCCACACAGGACATATTTTATTCATATTTGTATTTCAAAATGTTCTGATTAATTATCTTTTATGCACATAAAATTTATGATGCACTAGAATTTAAAGAAAATATTTGTATAACAATTATAGGAAAAAAAGAAGACAAGCACACCTATATGCAGTACACCTACTCAAATGGTAAAATTTATTGTGAATTCATAGGAATTTTAAATTAAAAAGACATTTTTCATAGTCCTCTGAAAAATTTTCCACAAAAATCTCAGATTCCTTTCAGTTAGTTAAACATCTATCCATTTTTAGCTCACCTAAACTGAAATCTCAAGTGAGCTTTTCTGATCACTTGTCTGTCTGTCCATCTGTAAGACTTTCACATTTTCAACTTCTTCTGAGAACCACTGGGATATTCAAACTTGATACAAAGCTTCCTTGGGTTTCCTTAAACCAAGTTCCTTAAAAGGGTAGATAAAAGTTAAAAATAGGGGTGGGGTTAATAAAAATTCTTCTAATGAACCACTTGGCCAGAAAAACTGTTACCTATTGTTCAAATCATGGGGTAGGGCAGGGCCAGCATAGGGATTCGAAGTTTAACATTAAAATTAAAAAGAAAACCAATTATGTATTACTGTGCTTTATTTATGTTTTTCTCTACTACATGCTTCATCACACTTATCAGTGTTTAACAAACACATCTTTTTTCTGTAATGGTTTCATTTTGCTAAAAGTGGAGATGAAATTGACTCTTCTAATCTCGTTTAGCTGAAAATATGTTTATATAACATTTCTTTTTTAAAATAGAAAGATGATGCTGAGCTCCCTTCATTGAATCCATCACAGTCAAAGGTAAATAAGGTTGTCTTTATGAGTGTTACATGATGACCTAATATGTGGAGATAAATTGTATTTGTGTTCATGCAACGAAATAATCTTTTTAATCATGTACTTTGCATTTCTTTGTTTACAGAGAAAAAAGAGAAACACAACAATACTGCCTAGTCCTGATCAATCTCCTGTAAGGTCACAGAATACATTACCATCATGCAATCAACTCTGCATATCAGGGGGGGGGAGGGGGGCATCACTGTTTTACAAACACATCTTTTTTCTGTAATGGTTTCATTTTGCTAAAAGTGGAGATGAAATTGACTCTTATAATCTTGCTGAGCTGAAAATATTTTTGTACATGTATTACATTTCTTTTTTAAAATAGAAAGATGATGCTGAGCTCCCATCATTGAATCCATCACAGTCAAAGGTAAATAAGGTTGTCTTTATGAGTGTTACATGATGACCTAATATGTGGAGATAAATTGTATTTGTGTTCATGCAACGAAATAATCTTTTTAATCATGTACTTTGCATTTCTTTGTTTACAGAGAAAAAAGAGAAACACAACAATACTGCCTAGTCCTGATCAATCTCCTGTAAGGTCACAGAATACATTACCATCATGCAATCAATTTTGCTCTGTTTAAGAAAAGAAATCCACATACAATAAAATTTTTTCAAATTGAGTGATTGGAATATAAATTGGAATTACCAATTTACATGTTGTAATGAAATATATTATTATTTATATTTTCACATTTTTACAAAAACTCTCAAACTAACATAACTGCCAGAAGTTATAAAGTTGTTTTAATTTAAAAGCTTCTGCTTTTACATGGGATTAATGTTTATTTGATTTGAAAACTTTCATTGCTAGATTGTAGTTGATACAATGGAATGCAAGAACAGCGCGCTAGAAAGATTTTGGCATACAAAAAATTATTTTGCAGATTAAAGATGCAAGTTTCACGGAACTACCTGATCCAGTAATGGTCAGAGAAGGTAATTTCCCTTTTTGAACATTTTTTAACAAAAAGATGTGAATATAACCTTAATTTAATATTATTATATTAATGAATATCCATTTTTTTCTTACAACTTTTCTTTTCTTTTCATTTCTGCCCTGTGAATGAAATTGACAATAGATAATGACAATGAAATTATTTCTGAAATGTTGCTGTAAAAATTTCTTTAAGGTTTTTTTGATGCACTTTAGAAATCTGTCAATGAAATTTAATGAACAGCGCGCTGTAGCTGTAAATCAGGAAACAAAAAACTTGGTTTAATGCCGATGGAATTCTCTCTTACGCTTTTCTTGAAATCACCTAAATTAAAGGGGATACAGTTATTTGAACATTAGTTTTAACAGAAAATTTACTAATATTTATGTTTTTAAAGCAATTAATATATTTATATTTCCATTTTTAAACAACTTTCAAACTGTGATAACTGTTTGAAAGTTGGGGAAATATTAATATAGAAAGCACAAAGAAATTCACTTTTACATGGATGATAGGTCAGCAGCCAAGGAGGTTGAAATCTCGCCTTCGTATCTGTCTCCTAGCATGCAGGAACAGCGCGCTAGACCGCTGTGTTTGAGGCAAGTGAAAAAACTTGCTTTCGAAATTGGCATGGAATTCTTCGGCGCTGTTTAAATCTACACGGTCATACATTTTAAATGTCATACAGTTATTTGAATTTTATTTCAACAGATGAAATGTTACCAATACATGTTGTAATGAAATTAATTATTATTTATAAAGCACATTTTTACAACAACTCTCAAACTAACATAACTGCCCTAAGTGAAGAAATATTAATATAGAAAGCACAAAGAAATTCACTTTTACATGGATACCCACTTCCGCCCCAGCCCGGGGTTGAACTCTCCCTTCGGAATAGATTTAATGAAATTAAGAAACAAAGCGTTTCAAGATTAACTAGAGGTACTGGCAAGTCAAAAAACTTGCTTTCGATGCCGATGCCTCCCTGGCTGTCCTACACTACACGTTCATCGTGGGAAAGCCAATAAGTTGTTTGAACATTAAAAAGTTGTTAAATACATGTTGTAATGAAATTAATTATATATTTATAAAGCACATTTTTACAACAACTCTCAAACTAACATAACTGCCCTAAGTGAAGAAATATTAATATAGAACTCTCCCTATATATATATATATATATATTTAAGTGTAAGAGATTTAAAAGAGGATATTTTTCTTTTTACATCATCACAATTGTTAATTCAAAGAGAAATGCTTAACTGCAATTCAAAATTAACTAGCAGAGACTTTATTCTTTTATGAAAAGTGGCATATAAAAATATCTTCTTTTGTGCTTCTCAAAATGATCATAGAACAATGAATTTAGTTATAATTTTTACATAATCAAATGTAAAAAAAACAAAATCACTAAAAGTACTGACTATCATTTGAAAATATATGAAATAAATATGATTTTTTTGAAAATAACAGAACTGTATTAACTATTATGTTTCTTTTATTTATCCAGATGATGCAAAAAAAGAGAGAGAGTATTTTTCTCTCTAAGTAAACAATCAAAATCATTTGTTTAAATTCCTTTATACATGTACATGTATATATCTATTCATTGTGAAAATAAAGTCAAGTTTCTTATTTTAAATTGAAATTAAATTATCAAATTTTGCAATGAGGGACAACAACAAAAAATGTAAAAAAACACATTTGCAATGTGTATTGGTAAAAGAAAATATTTCTTGACAATATCATAAAATAAGAATGAGTGTAATCAACTCCACAAGACTCTACACCATAATAACAATGGTAAATATATACAAGTACGAACACTCTTATTGCCACTGTTGTACCAATGTTTTGACTGTACTGGCATTTTCCCAGTATTTTAACATTTCTAACATTTTGTTTTCAAATTTAGCTCTGTGAAATAAGAGGAATAACTAAAATTTTTATTATTCCCATATGCAAGTGTGCACCAATTTTCATCTTGATTCGATTATTATTTTGAATTTTACATGTGTTTTTTCATTTTTATTTTGTGGTTTTGTCCGAACCATTTCTCAGAAACTATTGGAAGGATTAATCTGAAAATTTGTACACTTATTATTCACCATATGAAGGTGTGCAGCTTGAATTTTCAACTCTTTTTGTTGATTTTTTTGCATTTTACAGGTTTTATTTTTTATTTTAATTGACTTGTTCATTTTGGGCTCATGTATAAGGTTTGAGATATAGAATCTAGAATATCTGTTCAAAATACTACAACTTAAAACTACTCAAAAGAACTTATAAAAAAGAAACATCATCAAGTGTTAAAAACAGTTTTTACATTGCACAGAAGATAATGTAATTTCATTTGTCTCTTGGGAATAATGACTGGACATGCATCCAGTTAAAGATAAATTAATGAGTTTGGTGTTGGAAATTGTTAAGGCATATCTCTTATCAAGCGTGTGTGTGTTATCTATCTCCAGGGAATAAGGAACAAGAATTAAAGATCTCTCTTCTCTTATTCTCTTAATTGTAATTTATTGTCTGTCAAAGCACTTCATTACTGGATGACCAGCTCTTTATTTTCAAAATTCATTTCAAATTGATATCAACAATCAGTTTGCAAAGTGACATAACACATAAATGCAATATATTTTTTTAATGCAGTAATAAAAAAAAAATAAAATGAAAAAATAAAAAAAATGTTACAATGGAATTACAATGTATTAGTATTGATGTTTCATTTGGTTGCACATTTGTTTCATTTATTAAGAAATATTATGAGCAATTATATTTCACTGCAAATTTTTGTAAGTATATTGTGAACACCTCTAGATCCATAAAGTATTTTTGAATTGGCACCTTCTCTGAAAAACCCAGCTGGGGGTATTTGTCCCTATTGGACAGTTCTAGTTTAAATTCAAACTAGCACATACCCTCAAAACATGGCGATACAACACCCGGTCACTCATACATGAAATATCTTAAGAACTGTGTGAGTGGTCTCTATATTGAAATAAACAATATACCGATATTTATTGTATTAACGACAAAAGGATAAAATATTTGGTATAATTCAATTTTTATGAAACACAAGATTAACAAACATTCTTATAACCATAACACGCACCACTCTCAAAGTCAATTTAAATTGCATGAGTATTTTTAGATAAACTTGCCAAACCAGTTTAATTCTTAGAGATTTATTCAACAAAATAATAATTTTTAAAATTCAAATCACTGTACTGAAAATTAATTAAAAATAAAAACAACTAAATTAATTTTCACATGGAATTTTTATAAGGTTTTTAATAATGGAAACATCCCTTAACAAAATTAAATACCTTGCTCAAGGACAATCGCATCATCTCGGGTCTTTCCGTCAGAAGTCGGAAAAACAACCTCAAATGTATTAACATTACCGGATGTTAAAAGAAGATGGGCGCATTTGGCGGGTGATCTGGAGGAATCATTTGTACGAAACATTTATGGTTTAAATGTCCATGATTTGGTTGGCTGAACATAGCTGGTTAGATTTTACAAACACGTAATTGGTTTGTGTTTGCTTTTTCATTTAGTTTGAAAGACATTGTGAAATTGTATAATTTATGTCCATTTTTTAGGGGGTACTTTAACATAGTAATGTTTCACAAAAAATAAAACCTAAAACATTTAATGCATACATGCATAATACGTGTACATGTACATTATAGAACAGAAGATTAGAATTGATTTCGCTTGAGAACCAAACTGAACCAAAATTTATCTAATTATCTAATTTATCTAATTCAAAATTTTAATACATCAGTACATAAAACGAAACTGACAAAATAAATGATTGTTTGCCTGGAAAAAAAATTTAGCGCCCCATGCCAGGCTCGAACCAAAAAGTTTTCGTTTCAAGTACATTGAATACGTAGCCTAACTTACTGAGCTATCACCGCTACACATGTACAAATGTTTTTAAAAGGACAAAGAAGTATCACATTGACACATTTGGAATTTTTGGGGGAAAAGTTATTTTTTCGTGGTCTCTGGGTCTTCTCTCTATTTTTTTAAAAAAGTGTATTCGTTTCTTTGAATTAAAATACACACAAATAACGTTTCAAAATCATGGAGAGAAGACCCAGGCATAGAAAAAAATTAGAAAAATGTGTTTAAAAATGTACCATTTTGTACCAAATGTCTGATATGGCCAATTTCCAAGTTATTTTTTAGCAAATCAAAGCTCAATTTAGGGAAAATATTTTCCGTTTCTGTTGCACAGGAACCCGATAAACTAAAAAAAATGTTAAAATTTCATATGACATGTCAATAAAACTTTCACTGCCGAATGCCAATCAAAAGCGCCCTCGTTCTTTATTCGTACATTTCCTGTTTATTCAAATATAGGATAGACGGAGTTTAAGGTCCCTACGCTTCGCGGATTATAAAGCGTAAACTGACCCAAAGCAGATCATACTCGATAATTTGGCCAAGAATTAGAGTCTTTCCTTATAATTTAATTTTAAAATAATTTAACAACTTTGGATATAAAATTGTGTTGCTTTTAACGAGTTCATATTTACCGCGCATTAATACAACCGTAGTAACGGAAGTGATGTGAAGCGAGGGGAGGTAATAACTGATACATGGATCTAGCATCTATGATGTGTGTTTACATGAGGTAAAATCGAGTAACTGTTTGAAGTTAAAGATACAGTTACTAAATCTTGAATTTTCCATGGATTCCGAAGACTGGAAATGAGGGGATTGCATGGATAAGATGTTTAAGCTGGTCGTTAAGGGGGTGTGTCCCCATACTAACCAGATTATACAAAATATTTTGCGTTCCTTTTTGGAAATCAACCAATGAGAGGCGAGAATTTAAACAAAATTAAATTATTTCAGAATATGTTGATGCTTTATAGTCCGATTTCAGTCAAAAATATCGTCTAACCCCCATATTTCAAGAGCTGAAATTAGGGATTTTTTTTTTATTATTTTAGCACTGATATTGAAATTATTCATCAATTACCATTGAACTGTTTGTTGAATTAAAAAGAGATTTTATAGCCAAATTGACATCAATCTTGCATAAAATGGTTGTAAAATGTAGGCGGGAATCAAGAGTTAGCGCACCTACTTCTTTTGCGTTACGGTATCACAATGTAAAACACTTTTCCAGACTGACCAACGTGCTAAAACAATAACAACCTAAAAACATGTCGAAGGGTGTCGTACTTCATATATATACTTTTATCTAACGTATAATTCAGCCATAGTAAAAGCAAAATGCCCGGATTAACATCAATTTTTACCTCTACGGATAAGACGTTGAACCGAGTTGCATAAATCTGCATTGCACGATACTAAATCATCCTATATTTATGACGCATGAAAAATTAACACTAATGAAGCAACAGCAATTAGTGTTTTAGAAAAAAGGGTTGATTTTTGTATGATATATATGATAACAAAGAAAGGATATTAAATGCTTCCCGATCGTTGTACATGCAAAAACATCCCTGGTTGACGTAACGTTTGAAAAATGACGTAGCGTTGCATGTTTATTATATCACCGGTACTTATCTAATTATCCCATAAATTATAAATTGTATAATTTGTATAATTGTTTCATTCTTTTAATAAAATATTAGCAGTTTCCTTTATTTATCTCCGCCCTTTATGGAGTAAAACTAATTGTCTCAATAATTTCTGAACAGTCCTCATATATCCTGAAAATTGAGAAAAAAAGAGAAATATATTGGTAATATCATCTCATTGGCCCCATTTGGTAGTCTCTTTTTATGCAAAAAGAAAACCATTCCCTTTTTTGAAATACAAGTAGGGATGGTATGATTGACAACATGAGTTATTTATTCTTAACTTCCGGGGAAAAGGTAATGACCTTGACCTGACCTTGCCTTTTATATAAAAAGGTCAAATTTAATCTCACTGGTACCATTACTTAGTTATATTGTCTTTCGATTCTGTGAAAATCTCATTTATTTTTAAATACATGAAATAAGAGAAGAATCCTACCTTAAAGTGTTTCATTCCTATCTGTTGTTTCAATCATAATTGATCAAAATAAATTCATTTAATTTCAGAAAGGGAATCTAATTCAGGTGCACAGGATCTCTCCGTGACAGGTATATTTTATGATTTCTAACTGCTACTTAACGAGGTTTGCTTCTCAGCTTTTCAGCAGATTTTGTCTTTACCTCCATAAAAGATATTCTTAATATTTTTTTCTTACGATGAATTTGGATTTTATAATGCTAATTTTATCTATCTTTTTGGGGCGGAAGATTTTCTAGAAAAAGGTCTCTTTTTTTTCTCTTTTGAGGTATTCAGTAGTTTGGTAGGCTAGGGTTAACACAGGTTAAGTTAAGTTGTCATTAGAATGTTTATTTTAAATGATTTGATTGAAGGATGGATCTATGAACATTGTACTTTTTTAAAAGCAAGAATACAGTATTATCCACCAGTATAATTTCTAAAAAAGTTAAGATTTTCCAGAGAATATTACAATATAACTGTAAATGTATTATATTTAACGTGAACGATATTTGGTGTAATTTGACTTTTAAATAAGTTAGCGTAGATTTGATTTAGCGATTTCTTTTTATTCATATTGTGTTTACGTGCAAGACATTTAGCTACAAGGGGTTATCTAAAAGTTCGTGGACTGAGGATATCAAATTAGTACTATTTAGTCTGGGCTTTAAAATTTATATGGAACATAAAACAACAAAACGTAAAGAAATGAAAATATTAGCCTGATGCGTTCATTATTTGCCACATTATTATAAAATGACAAAGACATTATATGATCACCCGGAGCTGTCATCGTTTATTTTCATGACGTCCGATAACGTCAATGTTTTTTTCAATGTCCGCTTCATCTACCTCATACACTTTTTTGATGAGATTCCCTGGAGCTGAGTAAGGACTTAAACCCGTCTTGTTTATATGACTTTACAATGTCATGAATAGTGGCCTTCAATGAATATAATATTCCAAATGGATTAATACCTTGGGAGAGATCCGCGCTTCATTGTGCCGGCATATTTTCCTTTTGGGAGTACAATGTCTACAACACATGATCAACGTCATTTTTTGACGTGATAGATTTTTCACACCTTGACTGCAAATCGACATTAACTGTGCATCCCTTTTCTCTCTGAATCATTTTGACAATAACAGACAAATACTCTGGATGCATTTTATTTATCTGTAGCCAGTTTCAACATATTTTAGGTCTATACCAGTTTTTCAGGCGCAAAACTTTATAGAACGTTGGAAACAAAAAACCCTCCCCATTTTGACGTCACTTTCAAGGCCTCATTTGTTTTGACATTCAATGTAAAATTTACGATAAAATTTCATAGAATTTCGAGAATGAAGTGAAACTTTCTGGTACAATTGTTTCCCTACACATACCTGAATTAACGGGAATTTTGGATGTCAAATGATCAAATCAAAAGAATTTTTCTCAGTTACACACAAGTCGCAAAAACGTCGTGTTCGAGGCTGCGCCGCCTGGACATACCATTGCTTACAAAAACATTACTTATTATTGAAAAATAAATTCTATGATTCATGGTTCATTCTTTCGATAGAAAAGATGATGCTTACTAGATATTTAACTAGATATTTTACTAGATATTCATTGATATGCCTAAAGCGGTTTTTTAACTGATTTCAAAATGCCTAAGGGATTACGCTGTTTGTGACGTGCTAACGCTTTGCTTGTCGAGAAGTTTAAATACTACGTCACATTGTCACCACATCAAAGGACGTAACCGAGATCGCGTCTCTCCCACGCTATAGTCGGTTACCTGCAACATACAGCTCGTTTGTTGGATTAAAAAAAGAGGAGTAGACAGTCCCGATTTCTTGAATATCACCAGCATAGTTTAAACTCTTTAAAACTTGAATTAATCAATGAAAGCATTTATGATTTCTTCAGTCCATTACGAATATTCAAATTGGTCGATTATTTCATTCTATCACTAAATTTATCTTTTTCATATTTGCGTACATGTATAAAAATCAAATAGTGCATAAGTCATTGATCATTGCATTTATTGGTTACGCGTATCAATCAAGCCATGCATTCTGAGATTGTTGCAATTTCGTACAAAATACTGCTGAAAGAGAGAGAGAGAGAGAGAGAGAGAGAGAGAGAGAGAGAGAGAGAGAGAGAGAGAGAGGGAGAGAGAGAGAGCCCCTTCTATGTATAGAAATGGTAAAGAGGGAGGCCTGGGGAAACGCTCAAATTTTTTTGATTAAAAAATGCGGATATTATAAATAATGCTCTTTTCCAGTTGTTTAATAAGATTTGACCTGTCTGTCCCCTTTTGTAAACTGTTTAACTGTGTATTGCAGCTGACCGACTTTAGCGTGGGAGAGAAGCCATCTCGGCCACTTCCTTTGATGTTGTGACAATGTGACGTAGTATTTAAACCTCTCGACAAGCAAAGCGTTAGCACGTCACAAACAGCGTAATCCCTTAGGTATTTTGAAATCAGCTATAATTTTACGTGGCTAGTCCACGAACTTTTGATAATTCCTCCTATGTACTTGATAAAGCGGTTGCTGCGATCCGCCAAAGCCGCTAAAAAGAATACACAGCCAAATGTAATAGGTTTACAGTACTCTGTGCTTTTACTTCTCTAAATTACAAACGTATGATGTCATAATTAAAAATGACGTCAAGTCTCATCAAACTTGAACTGTTAAGATGGGGATATTGCCATAATATTTACACCTGGGGCTTGTTTTACAAAAGAACTTACGACTAAGACCAAAATTCAATTATACTCTTAACCTTTCTCTTTTGATTGATTTGAATATTGTTTTATCCCCTTGTAAAAGAATTAAATAAAATATTTTCATGATAGAAATTTCAAACAGAATCATTAATTTTACAAAACTTTAAAATAAACGTAAGTTTTTGGTCTTGGTCGTAAATTCTTTTGTAAAAGGGACCCCTATTTCAATGAGCATATAACACGCATTCTCTGTAAGCACCAAAAATCTTGGAAACTACATATCTCGGATTTTGATGAAAGAGCAAGAGCCATCTTATGCATAAAATGGCCCTGTACTTATATCAATTACTTAACTATCAACCCCTTTCCATTTTCATAAATCAAAAAATTAGACACTTGGCGCTTTCATGTTCTATAATGAAATTTTATTTTGAGAATCCAAATATTTGAAAACAGGCTTTGAGAAATTGAAATGTTCTTGAAATTTGCAGAAAATATGCGTATTTGACTACCTTCAGCAAAGAATTAAAATATGAGCACAGCCCACGATCCAAAAAATAAAACATGTTTTTGATCTTCAGAAATAGGCCTTTCATTATTTATTGGCATATTTTGGATCAGAGGTTGTGCTCTTTATGAAATATTGAAAAAACGCTTGAACTTTAGTTAATTTTCAAAGGAATTTACAGGATATGAGGAAAATGACGCATTTTATGACGTCATAATGCATTGAATAGATGTGAAATTACGTCACAATTAATAGATACGTGGTCACCAACAGTCCAAGTGAAAAATACTGCATTTGCAACCTAAACTGAGCGGTTTTGAATTTTCAGAAATTCTCAGGGCCTAATAAGACCCAAAGTGGCTGTACCTCTTTTCAACATAGGAGACAGATCAATTTAATTAGGCCATATTTAGCCCTATTTGACTAAACGAAAAATGAAAAATTTAGGAAATGTAAAATGAATAATCACAGGATCATATAATATCATGAACTTTTAAGGTACACAGGGCATATAATCGTTTATTCTAGAAATATTCCTCCCTTAAGAAAAAGTTCATGCAAACTGATATGGTTACAGAAAATTTGAAAAATGGTGAAATTGGCATTTTTTAAGATAAGGATATGAAGATAACGAGCAGTATCTCGAATCCATTAAACAATACAAAATAGGAGCAGAGCAAACACGGACCTCCGAAACATCAGAGGTGGGATCAGGTGCCATGGAGGATTGAGCATCCCCTGCCGGCCGGTCACTACCGCCGTGTGCCCCTAGTCATGATCAGGTAAAAACAAGAAAATCCGTTGTCACTTCGATGTATAAATAATGGACTAACAATAAGTATGAAAAACGTCAGTCAGCATTTGACTCAATGATAAATTGTATTTGTTGCAAAGGTCATTGTATCGATCATAGAACTTACGAAATGATGACTCTAAACGAGTCTGCTGATATTCTTGTTTCATCAACTTGCTTTTCAATAATTTATCTCGTTGTAGAAATTGTTCATACGTAGAGCATGCACTTGCGTATCGATACAACTGAGATATATATACTCCGTATGCAGGTGATAAAGATATATTGCTGCATAAGAAGGGAAGTTGACGATAGAAAAGTTAAAGTCATCATGTTTATCATATAGCTTGGTTGTAAGATTACCATTAACATCTTTTTTAAGTTAAGTATCCAAGTATGAAACAGATGTGTCAGACTGGTATCTTTTATATCAAGCTCATTTGGATATATCGTATCGACATAGGAATGTAAATTACCATTGTTAATCGACAATACAATGTACGTCGTCGATATATCTAAAAGTCGAGTTGAAGGCAACAGCAAGTGTTTTCTCATTTTCACGCATAAGATTTTGCACAAATTCTGCTTCATATGAATATAATAATAGGTCTGCTAATAACGGAGCGCAATTGGTACACATTATATCCGGGTATTTTAGATAATTTTGGTTTTCTCTCTTGTTTAAAGTCAGTGGTTCAAAATATACACAAAGTATATACAGTAATTGGCCATGCTCTTAAACGCTATTAAATAAGAAAAAAATGTCCACGGAAAATTTTCAAATCTTACGTGTATCATTATTCCTGAGAAGTAGAAGAGTCATTTCATGAAGAAAAAAAACTTAGTGGACTTTTGATTCTATTTCTAGAAACATGCATCTATAAATAGATTCATTTTAGAAAAAAGTGAAAAATCAAATTTTAGCAAAGTTTTAAATGTCGTTGCTGCATAATTAGGAAGTATATTGTAAATTTTAAGATTGTGATTTGCCCTGTGTACCTTAAAAGTTCGTGTGATCCAATGATTTTTGTCAGAGTATAGTAGAAACCGAAAATTATTCATTTACATTCCTCAATTTTCATTTTTTCATTTAGTCAAAAAGGGCCAAAAATGGCCGAATTAAATAGATCTGTCTCCATTGCCCGTGTTGAACTTCCGACACCGTATTAACTACTACTACTACTACTAAATACTTACCCATGTTGAAAATTTCATAAAAGGCCGAGACAAGTCGTTTCCAAGTCGTATAGTAAAGACTCTTTGTTAGTGCTGTTAGAGAATGTGTGATGAAGTGTTAGAGAGCACTTGATATATAAATGTCTTTTAATACTTTTATATTATGCAGGTATGTTAAGGTTACAACCAAAACTTCTACTTGCCTTTATGATATGACGTCATAGTAAGCTATATGACGTGAAGTTTCAGAGAGAACAATTTCTTTAAATCAATATCAAAGATTGATTTTAGGTCGAAAACTGGATCAAAATATGCAGAGGCATAATATAAACGGAAATTTGTCCTTTCTGGGTCTCTGTATTTATCACAGGGGTTAAATACCAAACCCGTGACGTCATAACTGTTGACCATGCAGTAGCAGAGTGAAAGTGAAACCTGACGATAATTCATGTAAAAAAAAAAACACGAGAAATCGGAGTTTAAAAGCATTTAGAATGAATATCATGTGTTATTCAAGTGGGAATAAAGCTTATGAATAAGGTATGCTATTATAACTCTACAGTTTCTTCGTGAAATAAAAACAGAAAGGGTGTTTACCTGCCGATCATCCTTTCCTCTACGTTCGTAACAAAAAAAGATACAACAGTTTAACACTACGCCGCATACTTTGAAACTTAATTTTTGTTTATATCTAAAGTTCTGATTCTATTGTTTTTGGAAAGTGATGCTAGAATCGTATGGTATACGGGAATTGATACCTTTTTTTTTCGATGTTATGAACAAAATGTAAAAATTTTAGGAAGCTTTCCTCCGAAAGTGTTGAATAATTATTTCTGTGATAGGACAGTAGGATTCTAGCATCACTTTTCATGGTACAGAGATGTTTTTACATAACTATGACTACAAATTGAAATTAATTATCCCCGGGGTAGTGTTGAACTTTTCACTTTTTCAATAAGGCATTTTTTCTAAATATAGACGTTACGTGGTGACGTCGTGATGTAGTGCCTCTTGTAGTATATGTTCTCATTATAGAATGCATAATGATAGTAAAAGTTTTATCCATGACTGTTCCGATTTATAAGTGTTACATGTAATAAAAAAGTGTTAATTCGACGAATTCTGGTCCATGTGCTGCCTTAACATACCCGTGTACATTTATATATCCGTGTATTATAGATAATTTTAATTTTCTCTGTTGTTTCAAGCCAGTGGTTTAAAATATAAACAAAGTAAATACAGTAATTGGTAAGTTGACCTCATAGACATTTCTTCTACCAGAGTAATAATATAACTTTTCCCAAGCACATTTCAAGAATGCTATTAGTTTATATATGTGACAAAATAATAAAAATAGTCATGTTTATCAGCTTAACCGAAGCGATTGATATGAAACACTTGAAAAGTTGTAAATTGCCATCACCTGATCATTAAAATTATGTGAGTTCATAAAAATATTTTCTTATATAGTAACTAAGAGAATTCTTTACATAAATTGGCCATACATAGGCTAATGCATGTAACTTTTAAATAGAAATTAGAACCTTGCAATGAAGTGTCAATTTTGGAATGTAATTAAAGCTTCGTGAGGCCGTGCTTTTGTTTTACTGAACTGATGATGTCAGTCACATATAAAAAAAATTATTGCTTTAAGTTCGCTATTTTCTCTAGAAGTAGACATCTTTTTAAATATAGATATTTACATTCGCAAATATTTTTCTTAGATGAACCAACTGACAGAAAATATGTTCAATTCTGTAAAAACTTATTTAGGGGTCAGAAGTCATACCGCGACCGAAAGGGGCGAGAGGATATTGTGTACATTTTTTTCTGTCTGTGCGGTATGTTAAGGAGGTATATAAATCAGTTCTCGGGAAATTTAGACTTTTTTAAGAATATTAAGTTTGATAATTTACCAAAACCGCTTATAAACGTAAACTATTATAAACTATTGCATAAAGATAAAAGAGTGTCCAACGCAAATACGTGCACCACCACCACCACAGCATCACGTGACGTCTATCCATAACAAAATGTTTCTTTCTAAAAAAGCTAACTGAATGACAATACCCCAGAGATAAATAATTTCTCTGAATAAATAATATAGTCGGAAAACATCTATATCTTAAAGTGCTGCTAAAATCCCACTGTCCTATCAGTAAAATAATTGTTCCACACATTTGCACGAAATCTTACCCGATGTTTTGAATTTTATACATACGGACCGAGATTTTCGTAAAACCATGTTTAACTCGGGATTTTACCAGCACTTTTCAAGTATTTTAGAACGCAAACTTCCCATCTGTACAAATATTATTTTAAATATCCAGCTTATTATTGTTATCCTGCATTATTTTTGTCACAAATAACAGAGAAAAAGCCGAATGGGATACGAATGTAGCTGACTGTCTTCGAAAGAGAATATGATTGATGAAAATAAATAAGCATACTTGTTTAATTAAATGAACTTTATATGAATTTCAGATAATATTCATTATAGTTGCTTTTAAACTCCATTTCACGTATCTTTGTACACACCGCCATAGCCAAATTCTCTTTACACGACATGATCAATTCCCAAGTTACTTGATGTACACATATGACGTCATCGGTGGTAGATTTTAATAATTTAGTTTTAGTTGTAACATGTCATTTGATTTGATTAAAGATTCTTTGCATTTTGTATAACATAACTTGCCTACGTCATAATGAGTTATGTCAAAAACATATTACTCCGCTTGACGTTACTTTTAAAATATTGCTCGATTTGAAGCCTTTTTCCGGAGGAAGTATTGTCTCATTGTTTACACTGAAATTAAATTATAAGGAATGAAGCTAATTTCAGCTTATGTTATCCAATATAACAAAACTTGGGGCAGTTTACGCTTCTTTCGCTGTTTATAAAGCGTAAACTGCCCCAAGTTATGTTTTATCGGATAACATAAGTTGAAATAAGCTTCATTCCTTAAATGAAAATCTTAGATACAGCTTAACAAAATAAGAACATTTTATTTTTTTTAATGTTTACTCGTTTCTATTCCTTTTGTGGAGTTATATCCATCTTTAATACCAATATAACGAAAACTTCTGTTCTAAAATTGACGTCATCTTGCCTACTATGACGTCATAATGTATAACTGATTTATCAAGGTAGAATACATGTATACTGTATGCTTCCTTATTACCCTTGCGTGGTTTCGGAACTACCAAGTTTAAAGAGTAGAAAAAGATAAAATAACTGAAACATTTAGATACTTTATATCACGCAGATGTTAAAATTCCTTTAAAGTTATGTAAACTCAAAAGGAGATATCGCCCCTCTTGACTTTAAATATATCAAGAACTCATATAATATAAGATTAATTCAGTGGGTATAATTGTTCCTGCATCATAAACAAAAAATTCCTGAACTGGACAGCTGAACATCATTGTAAATACTCAAATGTTAGACCGAGATGAACTTTGAAGACAAAAAAAAAACTTCAAGGTCATTGCGTGTCACAGCAAATCTGATGAGAAGCTCTTTGAGCAACAGAGGATTTGATCACGTGACCATATCAGTTTATTTCCAAAAGGAACTTTTTACATTGTTAATTATTTCTTAAGTTCTGGCAATTGCTTGTCTTGGCTTTAAAATACATGTACTGGATTTGTCTATTATTTAATTTAAAAAAAGGCATTATTTTTGTAACAATTCAGCTAATAAATGAAGGATATTTTTATCGTTATTATTTTCTAATTTCTTTTTATAATACTCTTTAATGATATTCATGTTTTTTCATATTTTTTTAAATGCTGCTGAACATGAAGGTCAATGAACTATATTTTTCTTTTTAGAATAGTTTTAAGACATTTCCTGATTATTTATTTTCTATTTTTTAATTACCTCTTAAAACTTACAAACATTTTTTTCGATGGAAGGAATGACTTCAAATTGTCTGTAATCATGTACAATTTTTTATTCAAATCTGACTTAAGTATATTCTGTTAAGTTGTAGCACCGGGCGACATAAATGAATCACATCCTCGGGAGTTTATCTTGACAGGTATGTTTTAATGCTGAACGTTATTACATGTAAATAATGTTAAAAAAATTTCCATTTTTGACTAATTTTTATGCATTTTTTTAAGAGCATACTCGATCTAGGGCTTTCTTGAATCTTTTCTAACGGTGTTTTTTTGTTTACTTTTTCAAGAATACAATATGAATTCTTTGATAAAAGGTTAATTTAAACCTCCTTTACATACGTAACAAATCATTCTCAACTGCATATACAGTTTTTTCCATCACGTGATTTGATGCACAATTCTGTGAAAGTTTTTTTTACAAAGAATCTGAAAACCAACGTTAACTACAGATGATTAAGTTGACAAAAGAAGTTCTTGCATAATCAGTTTTAAATAGACCTGTTCGTTATGAGACAGCAGTTTCAGATTTTTCTGTCTTGCGCTCTGTATTACTTCGCCACTTACGAAAACCCCGAGATTCCTTTTTTATATAAAGAAAATGGTACAATGTTGAGCAAATATCATTTGAACTAAAGTTTTTGCTACATTTAACAGAGAATATGACATCAGATTTCAGTGTAATGTTTGTTGATTACTAAATTTTGACTTGCTCTGTGATCCGATTTTTGCCTCTTAAATTAAATCTGGTAAATTTAAAATAAATCGTTATATTTTAAAATTTTAAATACAAATCATTAGAATTTAATGTTTAAATATTTCTTCCAAATTTGAATAAAATTCGAAGTAGAATAAAAAAGATGTTGCAGAACTGAGCAAATTTATCGAACAACCTTCGTATATGTACGTAAGATAGAAACTGGTTAGGATCTATAGGAGCAATAATGCTTATTGCCTTAGGAAACATTTACCTATACGATAAAACATTTACCTATACGATAAAAACAATAATTTGCATAACACTAATTATAAAGCACTTATCCAAAAGATATTTTTAATTCTTATTGGAATGAATTTAGATTAATAACAATTTTAATAAAAACCCCTGACATCATAAGCTGATACGATTAAGTTTAATTAGAAAATAAGGTATAATTTATATACATTTCAAAAGGTAAGTCTGTAGTTATTGACTTTTGTCCATTCAGACCATTATTTTTTCGAATTTTGATTGTTAAAAAAATAACCAAATTCCATGTTCTTCCGTAATGTTAAGATGCAGAAAATTAGACATTTACTTATGCAACTTTTCCGCAAAAATTTAAGTCTTCGCTAGATTTAAAACTGAGTATATCATTTCTAATAACCGTTTTACAATTCTGAGAAGAAAGAATAATATTTTTATTATCGTTTCACAAACAGCGTGACAGTTTGCTTGATAGGGCGCGCTAAAATCTTTTATGCCCATTATCATTTTACTCATCGATTGGACGATTGATTTCAATGGAATCAATAAAACTTTGCATATGAAACAGAGAACCCAACAATACCACTGACAGTATTGACCAATCGTTTTGAATGACATGTTTACGAGTATGCAGTAAAGAACAATTACATGTGGACGGACAAAGCAAGTTTTACAACCTATAATGATAGCTACATTAGTACAACAGTAGCCGAGTAGCCTCGCTTACTAATTCCATTCCTTGAGTTTTCTTGTACATGCACGTAGGCCTACATAAAACCCCATGCGGTCAAATCACAACAAATATATAACACGCATTTTTATGGATAGAAAGCGTTCTTCGACAGACCACGTGTTGCTGGTGAATACAATGCCGCACTGGTGAACAATCATTTAATGTGATTGGCCAACATTATCAGGATAGTGTTGTATTCAGGGTTTCATATGCAAATTATCATCGATTCCATTGAAATCACATATCCAATCGCTGAGTAAAATGATAATCAGCACACAAAATTTTAACACGCCCTATCAAGCAAACTGTCACGCTCTTTGTGAAACATTAATAATTGTAGTATATACGACCCATGAACAATACACTTTGAAAATTTCAAGACAAAGACAAGCCTTGATGGCCAAGACCTTCTGTCTCTGTTAATTTGTTTTAAGAACAGCATAACACTGACAAGTTTAGAAATTGTCAAGTTTATATATTCTTTATAAAGATAATTTTTCTCTGTTAAAGAAAATAGTAAAATGGTTTAAAAAGGCTGAAGTATAAGTAAAAAAATGTTTAGTACTGGTTGATCTGAGAAAAAAAATAGGTCTAATTAAATATAAGTGTGAGATGCGTAAGTCTGTCATCAAATTCACAAACTAATTGTATATCAGACGGCCTACTTCGTTTCCTTGATGCTTTGTTTGTTTATCAGTCAGAAAATAGCGTCTTTGTCACCTGATGCATTAAATTTTAAATGGTGACTGACTTTTTTTTATATACCATTGTAAGTCCCGTATTTATATCCTGAATTAACGATGGATATTTCCGTCTTTTGCCGAGCATGACAACGAGCACACGGCGGGTGTGACCGGTCGGAAGAGTAGGCTCACTCCTCTATGGTACTGATCCCACTTCTAATGTTTTGGAAGACTGTGTTTGCTCTACTCCTGTTTTGTATTGTTTTATGGACTATTGATCTCGAAATTTTTTTGTTAGACGCATTTACTTTCAATTATTAATATGAGTATTGTCGTCACTTTAGTAAAAAAGCAAAATGTATAAATTATCGACACTATTGTAAACTGAAGAGTATATTCTTTTAATTTCAGAACCTCAAACTAGGAAAACATGTATATCCTTAGATTTAGATGAACATTTCGTGTCAGGTATATTTTACTATAATGTTCTTTTGAATCGCTGATACATGTACAGCCGAAGAATAATTGACTAAATTTATTTTTGATACAAAATTACCTTCAATTTTTTAACGATAAAATAGAAATAAAAAAAAACTTTATGATTATTTATGTTCTAATTTTAAGTACAATTTCAAACTAACAAATACCATTCCAAATTGTCTACCATCATTAAGCTTTTTTTATTTCAACCTTTTGTTTCAATATAAATTCATCAAAGTATTTCTTTCTTTTTTTTCATTTTAGCAAGGTCTACCTTAGATAAATCACATTATCTGGAACTCCCCAAAATTGGTAGGTTTTTATAACTATTTTTCAAATGCTGTCTAACACAGGTAACAATGAACTGCCATTTTGGGGTCTTTTTTTTAGTTTTGTTCTTTTGTTTTGTTATTTGTTTTTGTTTCCAAGACTTAAACTTATCTTCTGTGTTTTCTATATTAACAGTATTAACAGTAGACTCGGACTTTGATACATGTTTAGCACTTTTTTCAGTTTTATTATTGTTCTAAACCTATAAAAAGAAACCTTCTGATTAAAATGGACTTTTACTTGGCGTATACAATAATCAACTGCATATAATGTTTATATCCCCCCGCTAATTCGATTATTACTCTTGAGAAAGTTATTTCTACGAACCGTTTTAAAAACAAGACAGACTGCGAAAAAGAAAATTATTTTCCTGTTTCGATTTGATAGATATTCTTATACAGTGCTAAACTGTACAGATTCTAGGGTCAGTACATGTACATTTGAAGACATAATAGAAGGTTCATACACAATTTTAACGGATGTGTATTAAGTAATATTTGTAAAACGTGTGTTTTTGCATATAACATGGATAAAAACTATAGATATGGCGTTCAAAACATCACAACACGGAAAAGGGATCAAAAGATTTAAGGTTGACGTCAAAATAACTGAACACCGAGGAAGACCAACGTCGTAAAGAAAAATAAAAAAAAAACACGTTAACATTGACCAGAAGCTGTTACTTAGGCTTTTCGATTCATTGCTTAAATGTTTTCAGTTTTGTCTGAGATATTATTGTGTAAATCACAACCTTGTCATGTAGGTATATTTCATGAAATATTGATCATTTTTTTTTATTATTATTATTCAATGAACAATGTTTATAATATATTTTAATGAAGCGCATAACTCCTGCGTGCAAAATGTGCCTATATGTGCACTTGTGATATGCACGCTTATAATTATCACAAATTCTAAAAGCGTTCTTTATAATAAAAATTCATTAAAATTCACGGTGGTCTATTATCATTATCCGTTTATAGCGTCTTGTTGCCTTTTCTAACGTCTCGTTGGTGATTATTTCTCCATGTATATTTCTACGCGTGCCTATACATATAATACTTTTCAAATCAATTTCATTGTTGATTAAAAAAGAATCACAATATATATAAATACTTTATATTAAATTCTAACGTGTAGGACTTTAAAAAGCATTTTTGTACTTTGTTCTGCGAGATTTGCAACTATGTTTCAAAAATCAATCCAATGATTTGTCCAATGGTCATTCTCATGTACCCGACCATTCATTATTTAAAATAGCAATATCATGTAACAAAACAAAAAAAAATCTTTATGCATTAAACACATTAATCCAAACAGCTAATACCAAGCAATGTTGAATACATCGACTTTATGAAAAATAATAATTTAAGCAAACGATTGCAGTCACAATGACCACTTTGTAATATGTGAAATAAGATACTGTACCCTACCGACAGTAACACCGGGATTTCACGACTGTATTCATTTTGACAAGTCTTTCCTCTGTTAACACGTTACTTTTTCACTTATACCTAGAATATAAGCCACCTTATTAAAAATGCTCTAACGCTATATAGTGAATGATTTCTTCTCGACAAAAATATATCTTAAGGTCTGCTGACACATGTATGAATTTGTTTTACAGTAAATGCGTCATACACTCTTTGCTAATTTCTATCTCTCATTTTAAAATGATCAAAGTTTAAAAAAAAAAAATTTCAACTCATAAACTCAGGGATCTAGTTTTCTGTCGAGCTTTTCGAAACGATGTTTTATAATTTCCTTTAAACATGCTCAACACAAAGA
Source organism: Saccostrea cuccullata (assembly GCF_032062105.1). NCBI lineage: Eukaryota > Metazoa > Mollusca > Bivalvia > Ostreida > Ostreidae > Saccostrea > Saccostrea cuccullata. The sequence continues at coordinate 131,170 of NW_026928907.1, read as the reverse complement.
ACAAAGAATAAATATTGTTTTTTTTTTCTTTCAATTGTTGGGATAAACTTTTTTATGTTTCTTTATTTACATAGACTGGAGACTTTTTTTACTTGTAACTTACCTTTGTTCATCATGTTTTCATTCAAACTGCCTTTAAAATTTCATTGATCAAAGAGTATTCTTTCAATTTTAGCAATGAGAACCTTACGTAAATCAGACGATATTCAGGAAGCTTTCAAAACAGGTATATGTATATATATATTTTATTTATTTTGTTTTGAAAATCTTCTTGAAACAATGAACAATGAATATATGTATATCAGCCAGAGCAAAGTCAGAAAAGCATATTACTTTTTTTTCAAATATCGCTATTTTCACAATTTCTCAAAAGCAATAATAAAATTTGATAAAACTCCACTGACACACTGATGAGAAACTTAATATTTTGAATCTTTATCCCATATATTTACCGTTCATGGTAGCTCAATCGGTACAGATCGAGCTCGCTTCGTGATCGGGAGGTCGTGAGGTCGAATATCGGCTGCAATGAACTTAAGCCGATAAAGATTGGTAGCGACAATTTCTTCGCAATGCGCTCGGCACATTAAGGTGCAGCATCGTAAATCCAATTTTCTAGATGAAAGGTCAAAGTCAGAAAACCTTTTGCATAAAATTCCACAGCATTTTTTTTTATTTTATAATGATTGATTGATTGTGTATTGTTTGACGTCATTCTCTAGAATTATTCACTCATATGGAAACGCAACCAATTGCCGATGGAGAGCTATAAATTCTGTCATATACTCAGCACTCAAGGATGTTAATCAGAGGGGGATCTTTTTTGTGCTAACACCTACTGCGACATGGGACCTGGTTTATACGGTTTCATCCAAAGGACAGGTCTCCACGTCCGACAATGGAATTTGAACTGCGACGTAAGGATTGACTCTTTTCTTCGCGAGTCTAGACCAGACGCTCTAACCACTGCTTCAATTTTATAAATGGAGATAAAAGTAAAAAAAATCTCTGCTTACGATCCTTGCCCAAGGTTTTAAATTCTCTTCTCATTTTGACGAAACTGGGATGCAAGTCCATTTTCTAGGTTCGTGGTTAAATATATGGAAACCTCTATTTATAAAAATAATACGGAATATATACTCAGTAACAGAATTAAATAATTCACATAGACCCTCATGTTGCTAGCGTGGAACAGTGGATAGACTATCTGCTCTAGAGTCGCGGAGTTTTGAGTTGTCCATTACCTTGTTGGACATGGAGAACGTTCTTTCGGATGAAACCGTTTAAAAAAATTGTCAAAGGTCACAGTAGGTGCTGGTTTGAAAAATTTTCGTCTTTACTCTATTGCCCAGAGTACTGAGCAGGTAAAGATTACAACTTTCAACTGAGGATTGGCGCAATCTTTATACGAGGGGCGTTCAATAAATAATGTCATCAGCTCCATGACATACCACATAGAAATCATATGACATTAAGCTTGACTTTTTCTAATTATTGAATCTTTCATGAATTGAGAACAGTTTTTGTGACAACTTTTCATCGCATAATTTCATTGTGGGAAGCTGGAAAACAAGGGCTACTCGAGACACTGCATTAAAAATGAATGGTCAAGAATCAGTAAATTAGTGTAAAATTGAACGCGACATGAAAGCTGCTGTCAAACTTGCCCAAACTTCCCAAAAATATATTAACTGAAATATGTGAAATTTCAAGCAACTTATGTCTGCTTCATACACACATGAACAGGTGGATTTCAATTAACAAAAATTATATAATGGGCATCAAAAATGGGTACCCTCCTTGTTAACAAGGACATATAACAACCAATTTATATTTGTGATAATTCAACAAATTATCACAGATTATGTTTTATTGACTTTAAGTTACATAGCAAATTTGATAGACATCATATCGGGGGTAGTTCACACTGCTTTAAAGAAACATTTTATTGTAAAAAAGTTTAATACTCAAATGTCACCCTATATTTATAAAAATGAGTGAAAACGAGAGCGTGTAGAAAATCTAAATAATTATTTTTTTTAAAAAATCAAAATTGTTCTTATCCACGTTTTTCTGTAATTCAAACACATCATGAAACTTGAATCCATTTTGCGTTAAACCCTCGAAACAAATTTAGAATGAGATGCACCTGACAAAACTGCAAAGGTCGTAGAAGAGCAAAAATTTGCAAGAACACAAAACAATTTTATACGCTATTTTCTTAAATATTAGCGGTCTTGTTGTTCAAATACATATATAGGGAGGCAGTTCACTTTCTGGAGGAGTCTAGTAAGCAAAATATTTGCCAAAAAATTGAAAGGTTCATTAGAGGAAAGAAAGAGAATGAGGAATTCACTACATTAAATTTCTTCCTGACAGCGTCCAAACCAACAGGCCATGAAGAGTAAAGAAGTTTTGGGGTAAACAGGAAGTTAATGTTGTGTCACATCAACAATATTTGCCAGATCTTTCAATCTTTGACTTGTTTCATTTCCCAAACTTAGGAAAACACCTTTCAGAAAGAAAAAAAAACAACTACAGCAAATCATAGGATCTGCTATTTTCCAGTATACTAAGGGTCATAATCAAAACTGTGTTCTAAAAACAATTAGAAATTGAATAAAAATGTTACGGACATGTCTTTTAATTAAAAGAGAATATTTAAGTTAAATCATTAAGACAAAATCATAGAAAATCGATTTTTGTGTCTTTCGGAGCCCTGATGACATTATTTATTGAACGCCCCTCGTATAAGGGCAAATTTTTTGAGAGAAACGTTAAAAAACAAAGAAACAAGCAAAAATAGATTTTTACTTATGTTACATACATAATCCCTCAGGGCATTAAAAGCCTACATGAGCCTGTACAAAAATGGAAAAGGCAGAATTAATTCATCATATAAATTCTTATTAGAATAAATAGCAACACACTAGAGGTGTAGTTAAATACACCGTATATAGAAAAAAAATATATTAAGCTACTTTCTCTCGTAAAACATGATATGTTGTATGCTATTAGACTTTTCCTTTGAATTGATTTGATCCGTCTCTTTGAAGAAATCAACGTCTTTTTAAAAAAAGAGATTACAATAAATCTTTTCAAGCACCACTAGCAAGAAAATTGTCAACTCAGTTGAAAGCTTATTAACAAGGTGAGAAATCGACATTGTTCTTACAAAACACTACTCCTGCAGTTTTCCTTTTTTAATTTAGGTTTTGTTTTGTTTTCTTTTTGTTGTTTTGAAATAAATTAAAAATCTCAATATTGGGCAAAAAATTCCTCTTTTATAAAATCCAGTGTAATATGATTTGTATCATCAATTAAATTCTGTTATCCAGACTGGTAATGAATTTAGTACATAAAACACTTATTACATCAAAGGTATATAGACCACCAGTTCACCTGAGCATTTTATGCTCGTTTTGATAAATACGTATCCTGTGTAAATTTGAAGCAACATCTTAATATTAATGTGTTAGTTATTGCTGACTTCAGCAATATATGATTTTGTTTCCATTCCGGCCTGCTGTTTAGAATAAGAATTAACTAGTCTAAGAGTATACTCTTTTGATTTTAGCACCTCAAACTAGGGCTCCATCAGCAGTTATGACAGAAAATTGTAAATCAGGTATGTTTATTTACTTATTTTGTTTTATTGGGAGGGGGGTGTTAAAGTAAATATGTGTTTTCATGAATTAGAAATTCCTTTGAACAAGTTAGTTTTTTGGTTGATGAATGAAATATTTCGATCGGAAAAATTAATAATTTGTTCAGAAAAATACTAATTCGTGCGAACGAACAACTTTCTTCCGACAACATAATTATTTCTTAGAGCAAGTAATAATTCGTTCGAACAACAAATAGTTCAGTTGTACAAACAATTCTTTGTTCGAGAAAAAAGGTAAATATTGATATATGGCTATACGGTCCCGTGTACACTGTACATGTATTAATTCATTTTATTGAATATGATTTTCAGAGATCCTATGGGGGAATGGGATAGGGATTGCAGATAGAAGGATTATTGTTTAAAAAACGTACAATCTTGAAGAGACAGTATTAAATTCGATGTCTAGTTCCACCTATAGTATATTTAAAAAAAAAAGTAGAGAGAGAGAGTGAGTGAGAGAGAGAGAGAGAGAGCATATTGAACGGAGGGCATATCCTTGTAACCACACTTTCTAAAGAAAGTTCTGGTATATTGTTGGTACTCATGTCCGTCCGTCCATCCGTCTGTTACCCTTTTCTTCCCGGAATTCCTCCTACATTTTAAAAAGTAGCCTAATCATCTTTTGGGAGATGGTTGGTTGTGTCATGTAGATATGCAGTAAGATTTGGAATTTTCATTTTTCCCGGAAGGTCAATTCGGAGTCAAAAAGCCCATTCTTCCTTGAACTCTTCCTACATTTTACACAGTAGCTCAGTCATCTTTTGCGGGGTTGTTGGTGGTGTCATGTAGATGTGCATTTAGGTTTCAGAATTTTCATTTTGCCCCGAGGGTTCAAATTAGGGTCGAAAAATGACGTTTTTTATGCAGAAAGCTCCGTCTTCCCTGAAGTCCTCACACATTTTAAACAGTAGCCCAACCATATTTTGGGTGATGGTTGGTTGTGTTATGTAGATGTGTATCAAGGTTTCGCAATTTTCATAATTTTCATTTTCACCGAGGGGTCAAATGGGGGTCGAATAATGACGTTTTTTAATGCAGAAAGCTACGTCTTCCCTGAAGTCCTCATACATTTTACACAGAAGCACAATCATCTTTTGGGAGATGGTTGGTGGTGTCATGTAGATGTGCATTTAGGTTTTAGAATTTTCATTTTGCCCCGGGGGATCAAATGGGGCTCGAAAAATGACGTTTTTATGCAAAGGGCTCCGTCTTCCCTTAACTCCTCATATATTTTACAAAGTATCCTAATCATCTTTTGGAAGAGTTCAACCTTTTGAAATTTAGATAAAACATCAAGGTCATGGAGTACAAAATCATAGCATGTTGGAAAGCATCTTGTTATGGGTAATTTACACGTCAAATGTGAAAGGCATGTCTCTTCTCAATCAAAAGGAAATACATTTTTGAAAAGTTAGTTAAATTTCAAGGTCAAGGTCATAGAGTCAGAAGTAATAATACATTTGGAAAGCTAGTCTTATCACTGGTAATACACATGCATTTATAATATGAATGCCCTATCTTTTCTCTTTCAAAATGATCAATTTGAAAAAAAAAATATTTTTTTTACAGTAGGGCAAACTTCAAATTCAGAGAATGGTATTGTCCCAAGTAAATACTAATAGAGTACCAGCATCGTTATTTTCCACAGGATACACGATACGATAGGATACACGCACAATACGATAAGATACACACACGATACGATAGGATACGCGCACGATAGGACAGGATACACGCACGATAAGATAAACGCAAACACGATAAACGCAAAACACGATACACGCAAAACACGATAAACGCAAAACACGATAGACCTGATAAATGATCTTCACGATAGGATAAATGCAAAACCTGATAGGATTGTACCTAAAAATTTATCTACAAGTACTAAGTTATTTGACGGAAGAAATTTGCGCAATTGATTAAATATTTGCATTAATTTTAATGTCTAAAGCTTACAGTCTGCGGTGTATCCAAAAATCGCGATTAAATATTAAAACCCTAGGGGAAAATACATGTAGAAGACCGGCTGAAAGAAAGGTCCAAAGAAATCGGCTTTAAAGAACAATATACTTCAAGAAAATTAATTCTTGAGTAGAATTGTTAATATAATGGCGCTCTATTTTTATTATACATGTAAACTGTGTCAGCAGAATATGAATCTGCTACAACTGCACGTGTGCATGTACGTTTACGCTAAACTCTAACTTATGTACATATAAACGTTGATATATCAGATAATTAAAACTACGTATTAACTACAGCAAAACTCGTTGCAAAGCAACGAGTAGGTCTTGCGTCCTGTTTTGACCGGAGGTAGCGTCAACAAAAGTAAGCAATGAGCTAAGTCGTCTCCAGTCACTTTATTATTTCAATTTTGCATCAAAACCTTTAAAAAATAAGCTATTTTTGGCTACTTCCGGTTTGACCGGAAGTGATGTTGACGGACAGAAAATTATGTTTTATGCTTCCAGTGACATATGTTACCCAAAAACTTGTCAAGAACGGCAAAATTTTGCATATTCTGACGACTTCCAGTTTGACCGGAAGTGACGTCGCCGAATGCATTTTGACGACTTCAATAGATTAGGCTAGACATTTTGAACAACATTGCTTCTTGGACGTATTACAAATTCTCAATACTTTTTGAGATATCTGGAAAAAACTTTTGGCCCCTCTAGATCCTTTAATTTAGGGGTCAGCCCTTTTTTGAGATATCATTTGAAAATTCTTGTAATTTTGCACAAATTTTGTTCTATATGTTTTAAGAAAAATATTTTCAGTTTAGAAGATAAAAAGCAAAATATGTGTAAATTTCCGCTCTTTAAGGCGTTCTAATTTTTGACCCCTATATAGCACCACTTTGAATAAAGATGTCGAAAAACAAAAACATTATGCACAACTTCAATCCTTCTATTGTGTAAAATCAGTAAAATTTCTGCTTCAACTTTTGCCATCTCCGAGCCTTTCTATGGAAATGAAAGCCTATTAATTTTCGCTTAAAGGGAAATAACTCAGAAGAGGAAGTGAATTTTTGGAATGCTAGACAAAATTCTGATAGAGTTTATAGTAACGTCTATAAGCTCTGAAAATTTGAGAAAAATCCACTGAGAAGTGAGTGAAATATGAGGCCTCAAAGTTGGCGTCTAGGAAAAGGGAAAAAAGAAAGAATTATACATGTAAGAATAATATTCATCAACAGAATCAGGAGAAGGTCTTCCGTTGCAAACGGAAGAACTTAATTAACGAACATTGAATGATAATATCCTTTTTTCTTTAAAATACAAACCACAAAAATAAATAATCAAATATTATAAGAGTGAAATGCGACTTTTCCGGCTAAATAATTATAAATCATCGCTATTTTACTTTGTGTGTACTGTTTCTAATGCAAATGTATTATTAAACCCTGAAAATTATTTTAGAAATACCCGGTTATTTCATATAAGAATTCGAAGGGCGGGTTGTTGAAAGTCCGTAACCAATTTAAAATTAGAGCAACATGATCTAACCAAATAGCCAAAAAATAATATTAACTTCTTAAATTAAGTTAGAAACGTATGGATTGAAATTGACTAATACTATAAATTGGTTTCGTGCAATTCATTTACTCGTCTTGCATGGTCACAGACTTCTTTTATTATTATCATAGTAAAATACCGTAAAAAAAATAATGCGAGCAAATTTTCATAGTTTAGAATGTTAGAATTATTTCATTCTTTTCTACAATCCAAGAAATTGTTTCCTAGAATTAATTTTGTCTGTAACCCGATGAAAACCCGGTGATCCGAAAGAAAACCCGATGATCCGAAATGTACCATAATTGCAGTATTTTTTTTTTAAGTTTATTAAAAGACATTAATATATTACATAAACATTATGGAAACATCGTACAAATAAAATAAATCAGCGGATTGCGTTAAGGGACTCTGTTTCATAAATTGATTTATATGATTTTTTATTTAACGAGGCTAGGGGGTGGCAGCCATTTTTAGACTATTTCAATCTCCTTTAAAAGGAGAGCTCCATATAAAGATATACAAAATGATCAAATTTTAAAACTAAAATATATGAATTTTTTCTTTGCCAAATGATAGTTGACAGCTAAAGATACCGTATCTAAAAAAAAAGTTAAATCTGGTGGTTAATTTGGGATTAAATTGTTGACCCACCAGTCTCCTTAAATTCAAGCAAGGAAATGATTTTTGTTTTAAATCCATAAGTTGAAAAATTAATTAATTGATTTAGAAAAAAATCTTTTATGAGTTTAGTTCACACAAGGTATGAACAGAATCCCGAAAATAGATACTGTTTTACAAAAAGTGAGAGAGCAGTTTAGGTATGTTGACGGGGAACACACACGGGCCAGGCTGTCATTTAGGGGGATAGGGGAGAAGGGGGGAGGGTGTGTTGACCGCACAGGAAGGCAGTGTGCTGATTAAAGAGGTACATGTACACATACGTTTCAGTTTTCTAGCAAGGAAAACTCTTCGATTTGACAATCAGGTGCATTATATTTTCAGTTTATTTCCACGCCAAAAAGGTAGGCTGCTTAAAGTCATCATGTTTTTTTTTCTGTATATTATTTTTAGATGATCTAATGCCAGATAAAATTAATGAAAACCTTCTATTTTATAGTAACTGCCATGGTTTGATAAATCAGGTAGAGTATTTTTATGCATTGAATTTTATAATTTTGTTTTATTTTTAGACATATTAAGAAATTTAACATATTAAATAGTTATAAAAATAAATTTTAAAGAATTTTGCCTATACGCACAAAATCAGTGGTATTAACGTTATCTGGATCAATGTCTTCAATGTTTCGTTATTATTTTTTTTAATCAAGATTTTATATGATTGTGCGTACATGTAGTTCGGAGGCGGAAACACATCCCTGATAGTACCAGAAGATTGATCGGGAGAAAATGAATAGTGCATTTTAAAAAGATACATATTAATCCCCTGCTAATTATTATTATAATTTTTCGCCGGGAGAGGGGGGGGGGTTACGTTTACACCGTGACGGAAAATCTTATTAATGTTTAATTTTGACCAAGAAATTCATACAATTCGATAAATTAAAAATAAAACCCAGGGAATCGATTATTTCATTTTCAAAAATTAATGTTGATTCTCTGCTTGTCTATGATATGATTCTTTTCTTAATTATTATTTATTATTTAATTTATTAATTCTATCATTTCTATATTCATTTTTTTTTCTTTCCAAGCTTTGTTTATTTATTTATTTTATGATGAAAAACTAAGAGATAAAACTTTCTTTTCTCTTTCTTGGTTAAAATAATCTTATTTTAGTTAACAAAACGAAAAAGAAACTCGGAATACTTCGGTAGTTTCTTCCAATAGCAAACATAAAAAAGAGGATTTCCGAATATACACGATAAACGCAAAACATGATACACGATAGAACCTGATAAACGATCTACACGATAAACGCAAAACACGATAAACGGAAAACACGATAGAAAACGCAAGACACGATAAAAACGAAAACACGATAGGATACGATAGGATACACGCACGATAGGACACGGTAGATTTGTGAAGAATAACGATGCGAGTACTGTACACATATTTAATATGAAAGTCCTTTCTCTTCTCATTCAAAATACATGACCATGATGACCAAGGTAAAATTTATCGTGACAGACGGACAGACTCACATACAAATGAAATTCAATGTTCCCTACATTTCGCAAAAATGTGGGACAATAAATGTCCTTGCTGCTCTTGAGAAGAAGATTTATGATGGAAATAATCCCCTGCCTATTTACATGTAAATTGGTTGAAAATAATTGGCCCAGTGGTTGTAAAGAAGAAGTTAAAATGTGAAAAGTTTGCAGACCAACAGATGGATAACAGACAAAATGTGATCAGGAAACCAGAAAAGCTCAAAAGAGTCAAAACATATGATTCACAAGTATCTGGAAAGGGTCACAATTTCTGAAAAGTTTTTTCTCCATGCATTTTATGAAAAGCTGTTAATGTATGACTTGTATTCATGTTGAAAAAAACTGCACATTTCAGAAAACAGTATGATTGAAAATAGGTGATCAAGGTGCTTTGGGTAGCTAAACTGGTATGGCTAATTCATCCGCAGGGCTTAGTTAATAATATGCACAACATTTTGAACTCTTTTGATTATTAAATTATTTTTTAAAATATTTATTTCATTAACTGAAGGGGGAACTAGAGATATGAACAGAAGTATATTTGTTCAATATGAGATATATATGCATATTGTACATGTACTGTATGTTTTTTTTAGTAATTTGTTTGTTTGTTGTGACATCAACTGTTATGGCAGCTTTTGTCGAAGGTTAAGGTTTCTCAAATGTAAATCAAACTCAAATCAAAGTTCCATGGATCAAAATTGTTGGTATCAAAAGGAGGGTCTTGTCACAAGGAAAACACATGTGAAAAAAGAGAGAATTCCCAGGTACTTGTTGGAAGTTCACAATGAAATGTTAATGTGTTAATGAATACACGTATGAAGCAGGAAAACCCTAGCACCAACTGTTCAAAAATAAGGCCAAGGTTAAAGTCGGCAAAAAACTTATCTAAAGTCCTTAATGTGATTTTAAAAAAGGAAGGGGATCACAAGCATGTGCTTGATATGAGCAAGTCGAAGAATTGACTTTTCTGTTAAAATTTGTTGATATTTTTTAACATTAAGGGGAGGGCTTTTTACATACAAAAAATAATAATATGTTGACGGTGCAATTGTTATGGCGAGCGGAGATATTTCTTTTTTATTATTTAGATCGTTAACCCTCCCATTGCAAAAATTTTAAGCATTTCTAGACAAAATACAGTCTCCACCAGTTAAAATATCAATTTCCAAAAGGAAAAAAATTAACTATGTACTCAATATACTTCCAGGCTTTCAGTTCTTTTCCATACTTTAATTGATATTTCATTATTTCCACACCTCTTTTCCCATCTTTTCTATAACTTTACTTCTGAGTAATGCAGACTACTTGTGCAATAAATGAAAACTTTTTCAAAAAATGTTATCTTATCTCGCTTGCTACGAAATAAGAAAGAAATAGGATTTTATATATCAGTAATATGCTTAAAAATCTATATTACAATATGAGAATTTATTTATGTAGCTTTTGTTTATTTTCTGAGAACGTCACCTCCAAATTCAAAATGATCAAAAGCAAGAATAAACTCATAACTATTTTTACTACATTCTTTTAAATTGTAAAAGAATTAAAACCTTCAATTGTATTGTTTGAAATATAAGTAGAACTCACATATCTTTAATCACGCGACAAGGCCTTTGACACATAGAGAAAAAAAGTAAATGCAATGCAATTAAATTTTGCATTTATTTGAACTTGTAGTATAATATTCATGTTTATCGAAATATTTTCCTTTAGAACAGGATCCATTTCTCGGGCAAAAGAATGGGATTTCCCCTTCAGGTATATCTTACAATTACTTTTAAAAGACTTTCTACACATTAAAGATAATTATATAATAACAATGTCTATTCTGGCTGGATTCTGGCTAGATTTCTATGCATTTCCGTATAATCGATATCTCAAATTTTGTTACATTTTTTTCATTATGTGTTAAAATGTCGTAGAGAAACTAATGACGTATTCTTTCGTTATAAATGTGTAGAAAAATGGCATTATCTCTTGAAAATTGGGCAAATACACCAAGTTGATCTAATACGCAAGAAAATGATTTCGTATGAACAATCTCAAAAACTAGGCTGACTATTGTCAAGTCAGTTCATGATACAATCATATCTTAATATTAATTTTAAAGAGCGATGGAATATATGTAAATAAGGAACAGTATTCAATCTCAAATTATGTCCAATCATACAATTTCCTAAAGAATAGAATAAAAAAACAGACCTCATTAGAAGTGGGATCTGGTGTCATCGCCCGCCGAGTGGTTACAATCGTCATGTAATCTTTGCCATGATCGGGACATCATGAAAAAAAAAGAAAAGTAGACTTTTAAAGCTGAACACTACTGGTAAATAGGCATACATATAGTTCGCCATTTTTCCCGTTGTTCTCCACTCTCCCTACAACCCGTATAATCAGTACAATGTATTTTACTCTAGAGATCCAACGAGTGAAGACGTAAAACTTACACTCGTGCTATCTAGATGAAATTATCAAAATTTACATATTTTTTTTTCCAAAACAGGACAAAATTATTATGAAAAATACAGGTCAATACATCATTTACAAACAGAAAATGCACATGAAAAAAGAAATAAACACCAAAGTCTAAGACCTCGAAGGGAGTAATATATGTCGGCCACGAGTGTCGAGTGTGCAATCTGATGTAATTAAATTGAACTGTTTATATTACCGTCTGACAGTGCCTATTTATGAAAAAGTGTTTAGCTTTAACTAATAATGTATAAATAAAGGCCAAATAATTGGCATGAAAAACACCTGTAGGCATTTGGTCTGTTGTACCGGGGTATTTGATGTCAACTTTGCTGTAATTACCTTTAACTTGCCTTTTTCTTTTCATCAAATGGTTGATTTACGCCCCATCTGCGAATTGCCGGAGGGTATAAAACATTGGCACAAGTAATACTTGTTCCTGGCCTTTGAAAGCCAATAGGAAATATTCGTATTTTTTTTTAAAAGTTTATTTATTCACTGTGTGTATAGATTTATAAGGATAGTAAAATAGAACCAAAAACTGCAGAAATCTGAAAGTGATGTATCAAAACTTGATTCAAAGAATCTAAAGAAAGCAGTTTTCCGGCAAAGAGGTTATTTTGTGCTCAGAAGGTGTTCATAGTCATGGATATATACGTACACATGTACTTTTCACTAGCTGCCTTACCATTGCTGTGTCACCTACATTGGTAATTTTTATTGACCCAGTCCACTTCTCCATACTACAAAAAATTTCACCTGAGCTCTTTTTTCTTGTTTTCTTCAGAGTTTCGATTTTATTGCTATTGGTCAAAATCCTTAAAAGAAATGTATCTACGTTCAAGAGCTCAGTATTTATTATATAGTTTTGGTTGACTTGATTGGTCTATTCCGATTATATCCATTAAAAAAAGGTTTGTCTAATTATATAGTTCACTGCACCATCATCAAAAAGCGAAATTTTTCTACCAAATAATTTAGTTCATGAAATAAAAGTCTTTTTTACAATATAAACATGGTACCCTATTCATGTTTATCCCTCTTTAAAAAACTTTTATTTCATTTTTCTGTGACTAATACGTTCAATATAAATAACTAAAATGATTATGAATCAAATATTGCAAGATTAAAACGTTCAAATACAATACTTATCTAAACCCTTTAGATTTATACTAAGCAGTCGTCACATTTACAGAAAGGACATGAATCGGATGAGAATTTAGAAATTGTAGAAACTTCGTGTCAAGATAAAAATCCCTAACTATCCCATGGTCCTGATGCAAATCTAGGTTCCATGTATGAAGTTCTTTGCTGGGTTATGGGGACTTCTCTTTAGGAGTTATAAAATTGCTGAACAAAACGTAAAATAAAAAAAGTTTAAGTTCATTATTTCTTATAGAGTTTACTAGATAAAATGACCTTGTTTGTCAAAATTAAAAAAAACAGGATGATTTACTGAAGCCTTTCATTTAAATAACAACGTACTATGCATTTTCCTTTCTTTTACATAATCACGGTAGCTAGGACAAACATGGTATGAGCCCTCGAAATGGGATGCCTACTTTTCAACGGCACCTGATTTAACATGTATTTATTTCTTATTGCGTATACTGAAGGGAAAAAGAAACGTAGGGTACCACAATATCCATTTTTACCGCATCACCGAAAATTACAAGAATTGGCCAGATGAGAAAGATAGGTAATAGTTACCAAAATCGGTGTTCAGAATTACATGTACTCAACCAAAAAGGTTATTGACGTCACGAAGTGAAAGTGTTAAGAAGCGCAAAAGACATGTAAAATGATGACGACGAGTTTTTTAAAGAATCTTGTTGTACTATTTAATGCACCTGAGGTAAACACATTGTTTTGCAGTATTTACAAACGATATGAATTTCTTGCAATCTTGGAACCGTTTACTGCATTTCCATAGGGTATGGTTTTCGAATTGTCTGAGTAAGAACAAATTTATAAAGCAACAGCCGGTTACTGAGCAGTTTCATGTACATTTTCCCCCATAGACCGTGTTACCCGTTTTCAGAGAGGGCCTGGAATGGCTTTCAACCAATTCTGACGATGACCTTGACGCAAAACAGAGTTACGTGAAGATTGGGTTATTTATTCGTCTTGCCACTTGTTAAATCGCCACCTAGCTACCACAAAACCGATAAATTTAATTAACCTCAAAAGTTAACTTTCCAACAAATTAAAGATTTATGTTTTAAACCAGAGGCCATGGAATTCTGACTCACTTTTGAAAGAGGCACCATTGCTTATCATAATTATACACTCAGCATGCTAACTTTGGTTACTTAATACACCGAGGTAGATCAGAGTAACAAAGAGAAAATGCATTTCCACTTGATCAGTTGTGCACCCCATCCCACAGGAACCACTGAACCTGTTGCCGCATCTTTCAAAATTTTATAAATTTTGTTTCATCATGTTGTTGATTAATACCAAAGAGCAGATTTCAAAGCATTTTAAAAATAATTTTCAGACAATGTAATCCCTCCCCCCAGTACCTCTGTCCCAGGGGCCAGGAAAATAACCGTTTTTAAAAGAAGCAGCTTTCTTCTTCAAAGATATATACTAAGATCATTGGCATAATACCCAGGAACAAAGGAAACATTTTTAAAGAATTCATGTATTTTCACTAAACATTAGAGCCTCGCCCTAACACAACAAGCCCTGACCCAGGGTCCCGGAAATTCAAAAATCTCAAAGAGGCATCCTTCCTTCTCATAACTATGTAAATAGTTCATTAGTAAAATACCCAGGTGAGAAAAAAAAAAGATTTTTAAAGAATTTATGCATTTTCACAAATATTATCAATAAAGCCCCACCCTAACGCCAGAACCCCCAACCCCAAGGGACATGAAATTCACAATTTTGGAAGATCAAGTCTTATTCAAATTAGCTATGCACTTGAATAGTTTATTTAATGCCCACGAGCAGAGAAGAAGAATTTCAAAGATTTTTTGCATTTTCGCAACTAGGTTAAGGGCTACCCAAAGGTAGATCAGTGTATGCATAGCCTCGGGAATTCGATTATGACGTCACGGTGAAATTGTATAAATGAATCTCGGCGAAAAAAATAATAATTTTCTTTTTCATATACTCTTACATACTTTGATTTCTCATAATTATTGTAAATATAAATCGATGTGTAACTTATCTTGTCATTATCAGGTCGAGGAAACTACCTTATATGGATAGTGTTGCAATTGCGCACAGAGGTGCTTACAGCAAACAACGGTCCAATGCAGTGAATGAGCCGAAAAGCATGATGGTCTACTACATGTTTATTTTTACTACAAACACGTGGGTCAGGGAACTTTAGGACGCGATTTCAAACGACTGCAGGAAAGTCAGCTAACATTTTTTTTGAAATTTGTCATGAAAAATACGAAAATTGGGTACTAATTAAGATTTCTCATGCTAACATTAACAAATAAAGTAAGTTTTTCTTGTTAAATGGTACTTTAAAATACCGCTCACAAAAACTTCACTAGTAAATAAGACTCAAGTTTTTTAACTCGATTTCGTTAATTTGCCATGTTACTGGTTAAATCTAAGTAGTTGTTGCTCAGTTATTTGTTACCAGAAATTAAAAGTTGCATTTTATAAACAAAAAAAAGGGATTCTTAAGTTGCACTTTTTTTATTATTTATACCTGTTATATAAACCCTCATGCCCATTGATCACAGAACATGAGTAGCATATATTTCGAAGTTGTGTACGTAGTAAACATTGACAATACGTGAGCACACCTCAGAGCTGATTGTTTTTGGACCAAGGAATAGTCACGTGAAATTGACTTTTCACTGACAGTACAGCTATAAGCACGGGGAAAGCTGTCAACAAGCGGACTTGTACAATGGAGTTACTGGTTAAATCTAAGTAGTTGTTGCTCAGGTATTTGGTACCAGAAATTAAAAGTTGCATTTTATAAACAAAAAAAAAGGGATTCTTAAGTTGCACTTTTTTTTATTATTTATACCTGTTATATAAACCCTCATGCCCATTGATCACAGAACATGAGTAGCATATATTTCGAAGTTGTGTACGTAGTAAACATTGACAATACGTGAGCACACCTCAGAGCTGATTGTTTTTGGACCAAGGAATAGTCACGTGAAATTGACTTTTCACTGACAGTACAGCTATACAGCAGGGGGAAAGCTGTCAACAATGATTAACGGACTTGTACGATGGAGTGGAGAAAACCCTAATTTTTATCATTGCAAATCATTTGTATATAAATGTAAGCATGGAATCAGTAGATAATGATGTTCATATTGTATTAAATGTGTAAAATGCTTGGGAAAATGCATCACGTTTTCCCGAGAGCGATTTAAAAAAATTGGCCTTTTAGAAACACACATGTAGTATTTTTGTAGTAGACCATAATGCAACTCCTTGAGCTGATTGGTCGATTTGTCAGTCACGTTGGTTCCTCACTTAACATGTAAATTGTATTCCGACGTCACAGAAAATAGTTTCCTCGACCTGATTATAACCATATTTAAATGTAAAATAAAAGCCAACTTGATCTCGCTGTACTGACAGGGATGACGTCATGGCTAGTTTGACACGCAGTTTCTCTGTACTTGAGACGCAGATCAAGCTATAAGTGGAACAAAAAATTATGAAAATTAAAACTAAATAAGCGTGATCTGACTAAAATTGATTCATATTTTTGAATGCATTAATCAATAGTTCAAAGTCTTATTTAATTGATAGCTATTAGGTCGCTTATAAAGCCGCAGTCATGCACTTTTATACAGAAACACACAACAATCACAGGTACTACCCCTCCAAAATCTCAAAAGTTCAACGATATACGCTTGATTATAAATTATAATATTTTATACACATGTAGCTACTGTCCCTACTATTTTGAAAAGTGCTGAGAGCAAAACGTGCGCTGTTGATGTTTTTCGTAATTTTCTGTTTCTTCAATGCGTGTAGTGTAAATGCACATAGTTTATCAAAATTCAGCTAAATTTCATATAATTCCCGGGCATGGAGAAGCTGCTCCCAGCACTTTTCGGGTTAAGAAATTTGTCTTAAAGAAAACACAATCAATTTCATAGTGAAAAATTATCCATATATCGTTGAACTTTTACGATCTTTGTAGCCGTACATATTTTTTTCTAATTTTATACATGTCACGTGACAAACAGCTGATGTACGTAAAGTCGCTTTGGGCGAAATCGGTTGACACCCCTTATATACATATGCATTAGGATAATTCCTATTAAATTAAAACTCTAATGCTAATAAAAACATATCAACATTATATTATTTTTTTTCGGAATATTTAAAGGCATATTTCCTGTGGGCGGCCTTAACCTAGCTGCGTTCACTAATTGTTCTATATAGCCCCGCCTTAGCACTAAAACCCCTCGTCCTGGGGCCATGAAATTCACAATTTTGGAAGAGGAAGTCTTTTTCAACTCAACTATGCACTTAGTTTATTTAATGTCCAGGAGCAGAAAAGAAGAATTTCAATGAAATAATGCATTTTCACTATAATTATTATAACCTATATAGCCCTGTCCTGCCACTAGAACCCCTGACCCGGGAGCCATTAGATTCACACAATTTTAGAATGGGCAGTCTTATTCAACATGTCTATGCACTTTGTTAGTTTATTTAATGTCCACAAACAGAAAAAAAGACGTTCAAAGAATGTTTGCATTTTCACTATATAATCTATATAGCCCCGCCTTAGCACTAAAACCCCTTGCTCTGGGGCCATGAAATTCACAATTTTAGAAGAGGCAATCATTTTCAACTCAACTATGCACTTGGTTAGTTTATTTAATGCTTAGGAGCATAAAAGAAGAATTTCAAAGAAATAATGCATTTCTACTAACCTATTTAGCCCCGCCCTAGTACTAGAACCCCTGACCCTGGGGCAATGAATTTCACAATTTTGGTAGAGGACTTAATGCTGATTACTATCATACCAACAGTTTGACTGCTTGATGTCCAGGAGTAAAAAGGAAGATTTTTAAAGATTACACTAATTTGAGTGGTTTTTGCCCCACCCCAGGCCCTTTACCTATGCTCTATTTCAAATTTGGTTGAAATTGGTTCAGTGGTTTCAGATAAGAAGCTGAAAATGTTCAAATTTTAACGCACGAGCAAAGACGGACGACGACGGATAGCAATAGGTCACCTGAGATTACTCAATTGACCTAAGAAAAAGAAAAACAAAATAATATATTAGGATGCCCCAAAAAATATATTGTCGAAATTTGTACAATTTAGCACAAATACATAAAGACATAACCAGATTAATGAGATACTATTGGTATAGGTATATTTTTCAACATGGGATTTAAACAATGACAGATTTGGTGCGCAACTTTTACTTCAAGGCAAATTGTTCAAAATACAAACACCAGAAAATTGGAAGGCAATTCTTAAACAAATTAGTTTGATGCTTTAGTAGGCAAACTCTAAGTTATATTCTTAATGTAAAACGTGTAAGTATTAGAAATTTGAAAATTAAATGTCTCGCAGGGAAACAGCTTTGGGCTTTGATATATTTGAAGGAAATTTGAAGTTGAATGTTACTGAAAGAATAACATATATGTATAGTTTGTTCATCACAGCGACTCTCAGTTTTTATATTTTTGTTTGTATATTGATAAATAATTTGAAATGTTAAGAACAAAAGAATATAGTATCTAACAATGCAATAGCAAAAATAATTCTTTATATATATTCTTTTGTAGAGCTTATAGAAAAACTGAATGAAGTACAAGAGAGAACCACACGACCGTCAATATGGAAAGGGTGTCTGAAAAGAGGGAAAAAAAGAAAATAGACATGGACAATATTTATAGTGCACATTCTTAAAAATCATTCGTCATGTTTTTTTTTCTATATGAATCGTTCAGAAATAATGGATTGAGTGACTATGGAGAATAAGGGTATCCAATACTGCTTTTTCAATAAAAATGGAAAATTGTAAATTTACTTACCTTGTTATTGGTCATTTGTAATATAATTTTGTTATAGAAACATTATGGTTGAATACACAATTACGAGGGTTGATACTAGTATGAATAATTGTGGCTTTGTTGTAATGTAAGATTTTAATGATTTTTTCCGATTTATTCCTACGTGAAAAATTGACCCTCCCTTGTGGTCCAACCCCATCCCAAGAATCATGATTTGAAAAAAAATCTTGAATATACACTACCTTTGAATGCTTCGATAAAAATATGACTAATCATGGGTTTTCTGTTCCTGTGAAAATTTAAATAAAAATTCCATATATATTCCTATGTAAAAAAAAAACAACAATATCGTCCATTGTGGTCCCGCTGTTCCCCCAACTGTCAAAATGTGAACAAACTTGAATCTACACTACCTGAGGATGCTTACATATCAATATGACGAATAATAGATTTGTTGTTCTTGAGAAGATTTTTAAAGATTTTTTTCTATATACTTCTATGTGAAACTTGATCGCCCCTTTTCTCCCATCCTACCCCGGGATCACGATTTGAGTAGATTTGAATCAACACTGCCTTAGGATGCTTCCATGTTAATTTGACAAAACATATCTTTAGTGTTCTTAAGAAAAGATTTTTTTTTAAATCCTTTGAATTCAAAATTTTGATCGTCCCCTGTGGCCCCATCCTAGACCAGAGACATGATTTGAGCAAACTTGAATCTACACTACCTAAGGATACTTTCATATAAATATGACCAATCATAGTTTTCCTGTTCCTAAAAGGAAGGATTTGAAGAAAAAATCTCATGTAATCCCGTGTAAAACTGATCGTTGACAACGTGGATGAAACCACTTGCAGAACTATGTACAATAAACATAAATCCATGTTAAGGAATTCTGCACGTAAAAATCAGTTTCATGTCAAACGTGAAGTTTACTTACTGTTGGCGTTTGTGCGGAGATTACGGGAAATCACGGAAAATGCTGATACATGTACTTATACAGTTCATTAAAAGGGCCCTCATATCTTCAGTATGAAAATGAAATTTTTCAAAAGTCCACCGAAACACATGTCTTTGGTGTTTGAAAAAGCAAAGAAACCACAAACATCATCATCTTGGGACATCAAAATTAATACATAAAGAGCACAGTAATATTTCCTCTAAGGAATGCATTATATTACCTATGCTCGTTTAAATAGCTAATAAAATGGAATTTTTTTCAGTGTAACCATAAATTATCTTTAATATTATTTTAAAGTTTAACACAAGAGACACAGGCACTTGAGGTGAGGGCCAAAACCCTTACCTTTTCCATTTTTTTTTTCTTTTTAAATCTGAGGTCGACTAATATTTTCCCTATTTTTGTATTTTTATAGGCACTATCTGATATCGAGAATATAACCCTTTTTGTCTCAAAAAAGCTGTTATAAATTAACCGTTTTTAACTGACACATAAAAAACAGGCACCTTAGGGGTTGACCCCCACCAACTAACAACCACACAAATTTCATTTTTTTTTCTTTTTAAATCCGGGATTGACACGCTTTCCCTATTTTTGTATTTTTATATGCACTACCTGCTTTCGACAATGCTGTCACAATAACTTCTTCTTCTTAATATACATGTCTATCGTTTTCGATTTACATGTATCCATTAAAGAGAACTCTCTTCTTATTAATCAGTCGAAAATGTTATTTAAAAACAGCTTATTGGGACAAAAAATTACATTGTCGACATAAGGTAGTGTATATGATAATGCAAAAATAGGGCTAATATGTTTCAACCCAACATTTAAGGTAGAGACTATGCCGGAAAAGTTTTTGCAACAAAATTTTCTTAATTTTTTTTTATTGATAAATTACCTCTTGCTTATCAATTATTTAAAAGCACATTGCTTTTTCCTTGTTATTATATGAAGTGCAGTCTCTGAAACTTGGAATGGAAATAACATATTGATACTTCATAATTTAAGCCATTTTAGGGGTATTTTCAGGAAAGAAAGACGAAAAATACTTTTTATAGACTTTATGAACTGAACAATATTAAACAATATTTCTCAAGAAATGTTTTTCATCTAATTGATATAAAAGATAATTTCAAATTTAAGACAAAAACCGGCAATTGAACACCGTGTCTTTTCAATCTACATGTACCACTCTTAAGAAGCACTTTTGGCCTTTTTTGGTCTTGTGAATTTCTGAAAAAACGAAACTGCTTAGTTTTAGTAAACAATGCATGAAATATCATTTATATCTTTGGTGATTGTGTATCTATCAAAGTGGCTAGTCAATGCATTATGAAGTCAAAGAATGCGTAAATTTCCTCTTATTTTGAAATAGTTTACAAAAACAGCCAATTTTCAAAGCTGTTTTCCAATATTTAATACAAAGCACAACATCCGATCTAGAATATATAACAAGTCAATGATAGAACTCTTACTGAGGATCACAGGACATGCTCTATGTTTTAGATCAGAGGATGCGCTCATATTGTTTTATTTCACTCAAAGCACTCACATAAACATCTTTACCTTAAAATTCAAGAACACTGCAGTTTCATAGATTGATTGTATACTGTTTAACGTCCCTCTCCAGAATATTTCACTGATATGGAGACGTCACCATTGCCGGTGAAGGGTTGCAAATTTAGGCCTATGCTCGGCACTTAGGGCCTTTGAGCAGGGGGGATCTTTATCGTGCCACACCTGCTGTGACACGGGGCCTCGGTTTATACGGTCTCATCCAAAGGACCGCCCCATTTAGTCGCCTTTTACGACAAGTAAGGGGATACTGAGGACCTATTCTAACCCGGATCCCCACGGGGTCAGTTTCATAGAGCCAGCTCTCCAAGACCTGGACGTTTATAGAAAAAAAATTTAATAGGAAATAAAAGTACTTATTCTCTATTCTATTTAAGTGTTAAAAATGGAACAACAAGTTTTTTAATCAGTCAGTTGGTATATCTTCAGAGCGATTTTATGTATGAAGTGAAGCTCTTTGTAAATATTTTTCAGACGTCATTGTCAGAATTTTTGCAATTTTTAATATGATAAAGAACAAACCCAAATGATTACAAAAAAGGATTAAAATATTGAAATTTCCCTTCAAACTAACAAGAAATATGTTATTTACCAAAGCTACTTTTTCTGAACCTTCTTGCACTTACACAGGATTAAATCATTAAATGACTGCTTGGGGTAACTTTCAGATTTACTGTGTGAATATTAATCACGAATTGTACTTTTCTATTTAAAAAAATCTTATTCGATAGAAGATTTGTAATCAAACACTAACCATTATAAATGTACATGAATAACTTATCAAATGATTATGAAACAAATGCACATCATTTCATGTACTTGTATACATAATAAAATACACACAAACTTTAACACATTTGACTAAGACACAGTTCATCAAGATGTTATACTATCTAGTTGGCAACTGAAGATTTCTTAGACAGTTTGCATTCCTTCAAAATAGTTACATTTATTCACATTATCACATTAAGTTTTGTCATTTCATTACATGAAATTTGTCAAATTAAACATTTAAAATTAAACGCATAAAATTTAACACAATTTTAGATTAAATAAAAGCAATAAGAGTATTTTGGAATGATTTTATATTGAATAGCAGCATGGATCTTGAAATGTTATATTTTCTTAAATAGATATTGAAGCTTTAAAGTACGGGAAAAGTAACGTTGAATTAATTATGTTATGAGGTCAGAAAGGATCTAGTACATGCTAAACATAGTTACTAGATATGATATCTTACGAAAAAGGTCTACATAAATCTTTCATTTGATCAATCCATAGTTATAATAACGTCACAAAAAAGAATACCATGCCTTATATATTCGATACATCTGTAGATCAACATCATGATATCTGTATAATATCAAACAAAAATTAAAAATGAAAATAATTACAACTTCAAAAAATGCTCTTCTGCTAAATTAAATAGATTTTTTTCTTCATATTCATGTACTAAGAATTCTGAAATGGAACATTAAAGTTAAAAATGATATTAATTGATATTTTCTAAATATTGGAAATAATTTTCCACTTTTTTAAAATCCTATCTCTTGACTGTCCTTTTTTTAAATTGCTAAATTCGTATAAAGATGTACCTTACTTTGGAAAAAAAACAATTAATAATGCACATGTTGATAGAAATTATTCAGGTTGATTTAGTTGACATATTTCTGTTAAATTATACCACTTTGAAATGACTGTAAATGAAAGAACAAGGTACGGTTACCATACAAATGTGTTTCTGTACTTATTTAAGATTTAGAAGTGATGTAAGAAATAAAAATTATGCTCACGTTTTCATACTAATTATTTACAGAGTCAATGAATTGCCAACGGATGTTCCCCTTATTTCCAAAAAAGAGAAGTACATAGCAGGTGTGACCGGTCGAGAATGCTCACTCCTCCATGGCACCTGATCCTACCCATGATGTTTTACAGGTCAGTGTTTGCTTTGTCCTCAATTTTGTTTGTAAAAATTTGAGCATGAATACTGTTTGTTGTTTCCGTATCTTTCATTTACTGAAATAGTTGGTGCACAGTCATTCATTGATTGAATCATAGGAGTACATTCATTAATCCAATATCTAATTAATGCGTCATTTAGGTGTTCGGTAATACCTTAAGAGTTAAAGAAACCAGGTTACAAGATAAAAAAAAAAGAAATGTAACATATTTGATATTCATCATAATAAGGATATTGAAAGGCGAAGTATCAAGGAAGTTATAAGGAAAGCGTTAAAATATTTAATTGTATATCAAAATGTATCCATGCAATACCGATGTTTATTATTTAATCACACATTCACATAGACGAAAGGAACCGAGATGATGCGATTGTTTATTAACTAAGTATTACATATAGAAGCTTAACTTAGTTTCGTATCAAATCAAGAGGAATTTTCTGAAAAAGAAGAAGGGATTTGCCTGCTATTTACAGAAAGTCTAAGAAGATATATAATACATATCGAATCTGATGTTTATTTGTATAATATAAATAGTAGGCTTAGAACGAGATACTAGAGATGGTTCCATCATCATTTTTCACAGCGTGGTAACTGTCCAAGAGTACCCTGCCCTCAAAATGTTAGACCTTCTATGTTCCCGAGCCCGATGTTTATTCATATTCATGTAGTATAATATACATTTAGAAGGCCTAGAAACTCGAAAAACTAGAGATTGTACTATAATCACTTTTTCATAGAGATGGTAACTGACCACTAATACCCTACGCTCAAAATTTCAGAACCCGGGGCAAGAGACTTTGATGTCCCTGAGCCTGATGTTAAATTATATAACATTATATAGTAGGACTAGAAACTGGAAGCTAAAGATGGTATTATCATTTTTACAAAGAAGTAGTAATTGATCATTACAATGTACATGTACTACCCTACCTTCCAAATTTCCGACCCCGGGACTTATGTTAAAATTTTGAACACTGCGTTCTAGAATGCAGTTCATTTTTGAATTGCGAATTGCAAACTGCGAGCGTTCTAAAATTTGACTGTCCTAAAATAGAAGTAAATCATGAAGAATAGTATATTATTATTTGTTGAATAAATCACGTATTTTTATATATTTATTTTCTTATCTAGGATATTTCATTTTTCTTGTAATATTTTTTAATGATGTGTGATGATCATCGTCGCAAACCACGGCCAAAATGTACGATCCTCTCCCATTCTGGCCGTGGTTGAACAAGGAGAGAATTCTTCGTAGCTCATTAAAATATTGACCAATGTGAGAAAGCATAGTCAGAAGATGAACTTTATCGCGACCTTTCAATATCCAATCGCAGTAAAGGAAATATTTCTTGTATACTGTTGACGTCAGTTGTTGATTTCAATTACGATGGAAACAAAACTTGCCACTGACTGAATATGACGTTACAATAGAGAGGCGTAAATATTCAAGATTACTACAGTTTTTGTGATCAAACAGCCACGGGTAGGAGAGAGCTATATGCGGACCCCGGACCGTGGCTTGAGACGATGTGTGAAGATCTTCATTGTAATTTATGTACAATATATACATGTATGTCAAATGCTGCGACTATTCATTTTCACATATACATACGTCTAGTTGGGTTTTGAAATGAAAGATTGTACAGGATAATGGGTATATTGCTGATTTCAAAAAAGGAACACAAATTATTCTATATAATCTGGTTTGGAATGGGGACACAACCCCTTGAGAACTAGCTGAATCACCTGTATCCATGCAATCCCCTCATTTCCAGTCCTCGAAATTCATGAGAAAATCCAGGTTTAACTTCAAACAGTAGCTCGATCTTACCTCATGTAAACAAGCATCATGGCTGCTAAGTTTGTGTATCAGTTATTATCTCCCCTCGTTTCCCATCACTTCCGTTACTACGGTTGTATTATTGAGCGGCAAATTTAAGATCATAAAAAGCAGCACAATCATACGTCCACAGTTGTTTAATTATTTTGAACTTAATTATAAGGAATGACTAATTCTTGACCAATTTTTTCGAGTATAACCTGGTAACCAGTTAATACGAATAATTTGGCCAAGAATTAGAGTCATTCCTTAGAAAAACACGTAAAACAAAAAGATGAAAACACCTCATTTATAACGACCCCCCCTCCCCCTTTCGATTTCCGTCCTCTAGATAATGCTAACGTTAGATGAAATTCTTTACTGAAATGTTACACAAGCCATTCTGTAAAGTTTGCACATCCATTTGCTTCTGTAAAAATTCCTCCCAATAGCATATTTACTGAAATAAAAACTCAATAAAATCTTGTTAAAGCAGTTTACTTTATATTAACTTTGCATTAAAAACATATTCTAAATTAATCGTTAGTCGAATTAAGTATTTAAGAATACGTTATAAGTTAATAAAAAACAAAAAAATATAGATAATCTGCTCACGAAGATCAGGAAAAATTTAATCAATTTTTTTTAAAATCAATAACTGATTTCATATTCCAGTAAGAAATGGATTTTATGATAAATGTACTCAACTATACGTATAAAAACTGTCAATGGATACATTGTAATGAATGACCTATAAATATTGTACTTTGTCATGTAGTGATTAAGCTAGCTAATAAAATTTATTATAGGGGCGATGATATCAGTATTTCATTTGGATAAGTAAATATGAAATGACAATTATTAATTAATTAAAACTTTCATAGAATTGAATATTTCTATCAGTTTATATGATACAGGTGTACTAAATTTAGATTTAAACAGCTTCTTAACGTGTTTTGAGAAATTGCGATTTAATTAATCTATAATGAAACCGTAATATTATCTTCGAGAGAAAAAACTCAATTGATACCAAAGTTTGTGAGAATCGTGTACAAAGCATTTCGTGCATTTTTCCGTTTAAACCGTGTTGTGAGCATGTACTGTTCGTGTGGGGAAGCAGCCCGTCTTAGGATCTGTACTGGTAGGTAGAGGTTGATAAAAGACATAGAGAAAAAAGCTTCCCAACCAAGCCGATCCCGCCGTGTATCTTTATCCTGATTTTTGAAATAACTAACCGCGATGATACATCAAATCGCATTGATCCGGAAGAATTGTATTCCAAAACGAAGAGGGATCGATTTAAAACTATCTACAAACAAATCAAATCTGTAATCAAGTCATCAACACGGAATTCTATAAATCCTTAAAACGGGATCTGGAGCTTTGGATTTTTTTTTTCTGTTTTCATACAAAAACTGATATCTTAGATAAAATCTGTTTCTTTGAAGACTGGACTTCAATCAAAAAGATAAAATAAAGCAATGTGAATTGATAATTTGTTTTAAAGTACTGTCAATTCATGTTTTTTTAGATCAATTCACTGAAATAAGGTTTTTTTAAAGCTTGATGTTGGTATTTGAATTGTTAATCACACATATTTTCACGAAGACATTCTCATGAAGCACTATGAATAACTTTCAAGTCTTCGTACTGCTCAAACAGTCAAGGTGGAATGCCACATCATTTTTTTATTTTAAAGATCTTTGAGTCATCCTTTTTAAACAATGGTTTCAGCATTGAAAGGTCGATATTAGCCCTTAATTATTTTATATGATTTTTTTGTTGTATTTTTTCAAAGAAAATGAAGAAAAATTATTTATATCCAAATAAGTTATTTTTAAGTTAAAACTTTGCTGTAAACGAATGCATCATATGAATATCTAATAAAATATGTCAAGAAAGTCTGACTAGAACTTTTGAATTTCTTTTTTTAATTATTTATGAAAATAAAACACATTATTTGTGAATATTTTTTAAACCTATCCTTAAAAACACCATAAAACTAGCCAAGTATCATATTAACTGAAATACATGTTTTAAAAAGAAGTTGAAACGAAATTGAGAAATTTTAGAAAAATTAATTTTTCAAACATTTTAACCTAACCCGATCAAAATTAAATTGATCCCAGTCAAAATTAACTCAAAATAAATGAAATATTCATTTATTGCCTTTTCATGTATTTACAATGAAGAAATCGATATTTATTGTCAAGTTCAATAATGTTTTAACCCTAAAACCACCTAATCAGACCTGTTTTCTTTGGGAAAGTTATCTATTTCCAATAAATGTACAATTATATTCGGGATAGATTTAATTTTGATCGGGATTGGCCAAAATTAGAAAAAATAAATTCTTTAAAATTTGGCTATTTCGGTTCAATTTCTTTTATAAATATGATAAACGAACATGTTTTTCCCAGTTGTGTCTGGTTTTCAGAAGATTTTTACCACAAGTTATACCACAAGTTATATCACAAGTTATATAGCAAATTATGTATTTATTTTCATAAAAAAAATTTATTTAAATTTTTTAAAATATCTATACAGCTTTTCTTTACATATTTTATTAAGTATTCATGTGATGCATTCATTTACAGCAAATATGTAAATTTTTTTTTTTTCATTTTCTCTGGAAAAATACAAAAAAAATCATATAAAATGATTGAGAGCTAAAGTCGGCTTTTCAATGCTGAAACCATTGTTTAAAAAGGTTGACTCAGAGATCTATAAAATAAAAAGTTGATGTGGAATTCCTCCTTAAATGCCAATTAATCAAATCTTATCTTAAATACGTCCTGATATAAATATTATCACATGTTTAAATGTTTCAAATTTATACTCAATCTTTGAAGATGTGATTGCCGTTTATCAATATATATTGAAAAAGTCACTGAAGTTAAATCGAATTTTTCTGGGTATATATCTAAGCAATGCTAAAAAATATGAAAGAAAACATAAAAATCCTTAGTTAAGCTTGTGTGCTAAGATCAGAGTCATGACAGGTAAAGGAAGAGTGTAGATAAGACGTGTACAGACGATTTCGAAAGGTACACAACAAAGGAGAAAGGTATTCTAAGCAATACTATACATGATGTACGGTTCCATTCAAAGCAAGTCCATAGATAAAAAAAAATAAGAACCGAGCAAGTGTAAAGAAAACAATAACTTGTCGCCTAGTACATGTATCTGTTGTTTAACATAAGTCATACATGTATATATCCTTGATCTTCTTCTTTCGTCTTCTAGGGAGTGTTGTCTGGGCAAATTTGTATTTGCATTTCATCCATTTTTTTACTGTCAACTGATGAACCCTCTTTAAGGAAATTTTGGGCTTTGAGGTAAAATCTATGTATGTCATCAGCAGCTTCATAATTTTCTTCACATAGATAACAATCGCGACTACTATCAGCAAAAAGGATATCCGTATAATCTGTTATAATGTTATTTTTCGGAAGCATTCCTTTTTTAAGTAAATCAGCTTTTATAGTTTTTTCACAGGCTTGCAATGCAACCAGTAACACCGGAACATTATCTGAAAAAAAAATGGAAAATGAAATTAATAATTTTATTTTAGCGAACTATTTTATACACTTAATGCGTCCTTTCAGGATTTTTCAAGTCCTAGAAACACGATGAAAAATCGGGCTATAAATATTTAAAAAAAAAAAATTAAGGTATTCTGGTACATTCGAAAATTCAGAAAAAGACATAAAATTTGCAACTACTCAACATTGTATATTTGTGCCCCACAAACTGAGTATGCCGGTGTCTTTCTATTAGTGATTAGAATTAATTTTAAAATTAAAATTAAATTTGTATTTAAAGCATTATGACAGCTGTTTTATGTATGTATAATATTTAATATATGGTTTGTAAGTTAAAAAAAGGTATTGTGGCGTAACCTATTTTCGATAGTATCCTAATTTCGATAGGCTAATGTTTTTAACCATAAATCAGAAACCCTTTCGTAATTTTTCGAACCTCTTATCCCAAAATTATCATCAGATGTAAAAAGTTTAATAAAGCCAAAGAGATCGAAAATTATGCCATTTACAGAGGTAAGATTATATTTTTCTCTTTATCTATTCAAATCACGCCCTTTTCTCATAATGCAAAAAAAAAATCACTCTAAAACCCTATCTCCTAAGCCTGAAAACAACATTTGATGATTTAATTTTATCGTCTGGTAAAAAAAGCTCTGTGTTATGCCCAAAAAATACATAAGCCTCACTTTGGGCAAACTTCCGCTTATAAAAATAAAGTATGGAAGCCTGTTAAGGGTATTTTATTTTAAATTTCGATATCTTTTTAATGTGTCAGATTTTGTTTCTGTTGCTTTATTGTTCGTTTCTTTGTAGATATTTTCCATCAAAAGGGGAAATAACAAGAATTGTCAAATGCAGAAGGCCGTGGATCATGCTTTCCAAGCAGACTATGGCTCCTGGCTTGAAATTTCAATTTTATAAAACTTCAACCCCAAAATTAAGAATTTTTATGTTATAATTAATTATATTTAATTTGTTTTTAAGATTATAGTTGAAAACAGGACAAAAAATCCAATACCATAAAGAGGACAAAAAGCAAATAAAAGATAGCGAAAACACACACAAAATAACATTATTCGATGTTTTTATGACAATAACTGTGCGCTATACCTGCTATCGAAAATAGGTGACGTAATTCAAAACAACTTAGATTATGGCGGATCCAAAGAAAGTTGAAACAGTACTGAAATTCTTTATTTCAAAAACAAATAAATGTCTGAATATATTTATGTATTGTTGACTAATAATACATAAATTATTGAGGTGAGAAAAACATTGATGTCTAGATTAAATTTTCAACTTAAGTGTTATACTATCGAAAACCGGTAACCACAGGATATAATAAATCATACCCACAGTGACCATGTGATTATACATTCAAAAGTCTCTATCAATTAAGACTGTTGCTATTCTGGTGTGTACTTATTACAACTGAAGCCATTAGTAGCAGTTTGACTTGATAAAAATCCAACATGTGCAGCTATAAATACATAAAAGGTCCTCCATTCAATCTCTTTATGTGCAAATTTGCAAAATTAGATAGCAAAATCTTTACAACTGATGGAGCATTGCATATTTATTGCTGTTGAATTTTGTATACAAAATAAGACTTCATCAGATATTGCTGATATTCCTGTTTCATCAAGTTTTAGATGATTTACCTCGTTTTAGAAATTGTTCATACGAAGGGCATGTTGTTGCGTATCGAATCATCTGAGAAATAGAAACCCCGTATGAAGGTTTTGAAGTCATCAAGTTTATCCTAAAGCTTTGTTGTTAGATTACTATTTAGGTCTTTTTCAATAAAATTTCTAAATATAAAACTGATGGGCCAGACTCTTTAGTTCTACCTCATTGGGATATATTGTGTCAATATTACATATAGAGTGGAAATAACCATTGTTTATTGTCAGTACATGTAAGTCGTCCATTAATCTGAATGCAAACTTGAAGACCACAAGTATATTAATATTTTACGTAAAAGAATTTAGACACAAAGTCAAAAAAACCCTGTGTTAAGAGGTTTGATTGATACCAATGGAAATCCCAGTACACCATTCGAAAAACCATATCTCTAAAAATACAAGGATATTGTCAATCAGAAACTTTAGCATATCAATTCCTTGGTGCTTGTTTGAAGGAATTTTCTTCGCGAAATGATTCTTCAAAGGTTTGAAAGTCGAACTTTTTATTAGTTTTTTATGCTATTAGAGATTGTTCTATCTGACGTATCCGTATAAGTATACGTATCCGTATCCGTATCGAGATATGAATGGCATCTCGATCCCGATGTCTAAACCATTTAATACATTTTCCATCTCTGTTTGTGGTTAAATAGGCCACAGTCCATGCATTAGAAAATAGCAATCAGCAATTTTTGTATTAAAAATAATAAACTGCTGTACACCTCTATCATTTCGAAAAAATATCTATTTAAAAAAAGAAAGAAAATGAAGTCAAGTATAAAATATTTTGTTTTAATTATATTGTTTTAAAATTAATTTCATTTTGCTTCAAAATATTTGTAGGAAATCTCATTTCTCTTATTGATTTTGTCTGTTTTTTTCACATGCCATGTAACGGCTTAGCAATTACCCCCCCCCCCCCAACACACACACACACGCTGAAATACAAAATACGTTATCATCAACGCGATCGATAAAACGTTGTAGCTGTTTTTAAAGAGACTGTTCAAACTGATTTTCATAATTAGCTTCAGGACCGTTATAAGTATTGAGTATATGCTTTGAAGAGCCCGTGTAACTCCCTCCTTTTCCCCTCCCTCACATTGGCGTCAAAAGCAAATTAAAAGTAGGTAGGGGGCTATTTGAAAGAGAAAAAAAATCATCCCTGAAAAACCTTGACAAACAAAAAAGTACTTAAATACTACTATGTGTGTGTGGGGGGGGGGGATGTCGAACTTTTTTCATTGCCATTTTTTTTAAACACTAGTGCTACCACTTACTCTTCTTTGACTGTAATACAACGTGCCTGTTGAAAGTGGGGAGGGGGCTTATCCTACCCACAATGTTCAATGCATATATTATGTCTATCTTTGCAAAAAAAGTGGGGGGACTCCCCCCCCCCTCAGTTCCGACGTCTGTCCCTCACTGTGTGCATGCCTCACCATGTGGACACACAAAATTTGATAAGTTAAACGTCTTTTGACTTTCATTCATTCAACTCTCTTTTTTATGCAAAGAACAAAATAATTATGGCTCAAAATTTTCAAAATAATACATCTTATTTTGCTAAGCCTACTGGTCCATCGTGATAATTTTCTTTTCTTTTTTATCCTATTTTCTTTTTATATATATACGTATAATTTGGCCGAGATCGAGATCAGTGTGCACAAATTGTAGAATTGAAGAGAAGGAACTGCTTCAATGTAGCCGAGAAAAAAATCACACATTAAAGAAAAATTACAATGACAAAATATCAAAGTTTTCAGAGCTTGCTTTGTTCACTATAAACTCGATCATGTTCAATTCCCAAGCTCCTTGAAACCATAGATACGCATAGGCGTCGGAACCCGAGAGGGGGGGGCGCTTAATTCCCCCTCCCACTTTTTTTTTGCAAAGATAGACATAATATATAGGTATTGAAAATTGGGGTTTACCTTTTTTGTTGGTTTAGCCCCCCCTTTTCAATTAGTGCCCCCCTTTCTATTTGCTTCCTCCGCCCATGATAGGGATATCGACCTACAATTTAGAGAGTGTATTCAAACCGCCCCAGAATGAACAGCTATCCAAATTTTTGGAGGGAACTATGACCATTAAATACCTGATAATGAATGACATAGAAGATAATAGAAAAGAAAAAGAGGATGGACATTTTCAGTGAATCGCCCATACACATTTGTTTGGTCCTACAATGTGTGGTTAAATCTTTCCCAGTTAATGTACAACTATATGTATTTACAATTTACAACTTTGAGTTTAAGTCGTTTAACTGTATATATAATTATTGAAGATATGTCGTGTTCTTGTAAATGTTAATTCGAGAATTAACAATGCATATTCTTATATTGAGAGAGAGAGAGAGAGAGAGAGAGAGAGAGCGAGAGAGAGAGAGAGAGAGAGAGAGAGAGAGAGGTGAATCTAGGAATATTTTCGAGATTTTTTTTACACGTTTAAATTTAAAAAAAAAAACATAGTTGTTTTTCGAATTTTATTTTTAAACTTTAAGCCCCCCACCCCCTCCCCCATAAATAGGATGCACAAGGCGTGTACAGCAACTGATATGTTTTTATTAAAAATATCACACTACATATCATTTCTTAGTGAATGAGGTTAAAAATCAAACAAGAAACGATGGAAATGTAAACAGATGGTTTAAGCATCGGGATCGAGATGCCTCTCATACCTCAATACGTATACTTATTCGGATACGTCAGATAGAATAATCTCTATTAATATATAAATAAATTAGTGATTTCATTTTATCCAGTAGTTTTTGGGAATTTATACGAGTACAATGAATTAAGACGGGTAACACCGAGAATAAACATTAGGGTTTTAAAACTAAACTTCTTTTTATAGAATGAGTGAATACACTAAATAACGTCCTGTCAGAGCTCAATAAGGAGGCGGAACCTAATATATACTGGAAATGTTTATTAAGACGTCTCACAAAATGATCAGACTAATAAAATTATAACAAAAGAAATCATTTTGTTAGATGGCTCTAGACCACATAAAAACATACTTTTATGTGTAATTTTATTTTAATTAAAATTTCAAACAGCAAAAAATATATAATTTATTAATTGCAATGCACTTGTCAATATAACATCTAATCATAATAGTTCATGCATATTGTAGTACGCAGTGGGAGGCTTCACTAACTCTAAACGACGAATTTTATTTTTTTTTTTTAAATCATTTGTTATAATCTGCTGATATATTAGAGACCATTTACTTAAGGACTTGAATATTCCTTTTAAAAGTCCTTTGTGGTCAATTTGGGGATATGGCAGGCACGTACATCAAACAAATGCTTTTTGGTCATCATTGAGACCCCCCGGGGGCGTCTCGGACGTATGTGTTATTCAGACTGTTTAAGATTATACTGGACTGCTATGAACACAAATTTTACCTTATTTTATACCACTGAACAGGGTTCTCAATCGTTTAAAATTCTACTGTGTTGCAGAGATATTTCGATTACACGAAGCACTAAAATATGGCGGTATTTTCGCGATCAAATTTGGAACTGAATCATTATTCATTATAGTTACAAAGGAATAAATTACACACTTTTTTAATCGCTAATTCGTTATACAAATGATATGGTCGTATATATTGATAAATAAATGTAAAAACACACGTTCTAAAAGCAGAGGAAATTCTGGTCGATACAGTCAAACTACTTAACTTTTTTGAAAGTAAATTTGCCGTGATTATTTGTTAGTTACCTTGATCGAATTACCGAATTACAGAAAAAACACACTTCAAAATAATAAAATAATTTTAAAAGTTCCTTGAACAGGGTGAAAATTTTAAGCACTTTACATACATCAATTGAATGACTTCGGTACGATGTTATGTTTGACTTACATTGCGAACATAATTCTAGAGCCGTTTTCTATAGGAAAAAAAACATATCTAAATTTTTTTTTTCATTTAATACAATCTATTTTAATACAACTGCCAATTCATCGTTACAAGGAAGTGTGAAAACAAAATATTTGTTTTTGTTCCTTTGTTCCTTCATGCGTAAAGTCTGGCGATGGTCTAGGAGATAATTGATATTATGCAAGGTGAAGCCCTAATAACTTAGTGTTCTACCTTTCAGAATTGAAAGACGGTATAATTGTTTGATTCAAGTTTCCGTCAAAGAGAATTTATATGTTTTGATTTTCTAGTTATCACAGAATTTACTGTCTCGGCAATATTTTTACTGTGTCGCACGCATAAAATTTGAATCATTACTGTCTCGGAGAAAAGTTTACTGTGTCGGGAGCAACATCGTATCACACCCTCGCGTAAGATGCGTGTGCTTGTCAGTAAAAGCCACTAGGGTGGACTATTTAGTAAATGAAGATGAAGCCGCTTTACGATTTGCAGACCTTTACTTCTCGTTGGGTCGGACAGTATCAAGGACAAGCGCGTCCCGATTCCAACTCCCCGAATGTTAACAAAAAATTTGTATTTATAGGCATGATTGATAACTAACAAGTTTGGGAAACATATGACATGAGTTAATTTGATCTACAAGTAGAGTTAAAGATTATGAGTCACACAAAGCACAGTCCATCTGGTCATATCACTCATGGCTAATTAAGATAATTAAACATGTTAAAGTAGATACATGTGACAGATTTAAGCAATTATGACAAACTCGTTAAATTAAATAACAGGTATAGAATTTTGAATTGAAATTGTCTAAAGTAATTGTCAAAACGTCCGATGGTTCATTTTCATCTGTGACAATAGTAAATCAGATCATGGAGAACCCTGACTGAAGGTGCTGATTGAAATGTTTCTAAAGTGGTTCTGATCATGCAAAAAATTCTTCGAAGCTGGATTTGTTGCGAAACATTTGCCCAGACGAAGATCTAGAGCACTTCCTGTTATTAAAATTTTATTCAAAGATTTAAAATTGCGATAATTTGACGATAACAAATGACTCAAACCTTTTGGGAGAATGTGTTAAAATGTATTTTGATACTTGTTGTTTATTTTTAAAAGTAACAACAAGCTTAAGGACAAATTAACACTAAAAAAAGTTAATATATAATAAGTTGTTGATAGAATGATCCAGATAGCAACATTGTAATAGCTCTTCCTCCTCTATCCATGGCCATTCAGCCCATGTTTTATGTTTTACGGTTATACAAGTTGTAAAAAATATAATTGTCAAAAAGGAAGCCGATTAAACAAAATACGTGTTGCAAAGTACAGATTCATTGATTTTGTATTGTAAAGGGACATTAATTTTCATCGGTGATCATTTCTTTTCTTTCACCAATTGTTGAAAAGACTCATTGGTTGTAATAATTTGATAATGTCATAAAATTCTTTTGTGTAGTTTTCATAAATAAATTTTCTAAAGTGAACACTTTAAAGTTTTGTTAAGTGTATATTGTGTTGTTTGAAATTAAGAAGTACAAATTCTCAATGCCTTGTACTAATGAAACTTTACGTTGTGTACAACTTGTAGAATTACACGGTATGCAAAACGTAAATCGTATTGAATAAGGGGTTTTCCCAAACTACACCCACATGGTCGTCTGCTTACAACTGTACCTCAGTATATTTCAAAAAATGACTTCGACATCACGTGACATGTTTAAATAAACATTCTTAAGGTTCTCAAAATGAAGATTTGAACCTCTTTAAATTTGTCCTATATCAACAAATTAAAAGAGTTACAAATAATTGTAAAGAATGTATGTTTATCCGAAAAATTGAACGATTTTTTAATGAGACATTAACTGTGCTACGCTGTAACGTTTAAATAATTCATGAAAATTAGCCGTAAAATGTTGAGTATTCCAAAGTTCTTGTAGGTATATAATTAGTAAAATAATTCTTTAACTAATAATTCAATTGCTTTTAAATTTTCAACATCCAATTATAAAAATATTGTAATGTTTAAAAAAAATATATTTAATTGTGAGGTAAATGATAAGAAAATGGAGATGTGAAAAAGTAAGAGAATTGTATGAATCATTTAAAGATTTTACCATCTGCATTTACGCCTTGTAGAGATATGGCTATGTCCTCATATGCTCTAGTTGAGTAAAGGCAAAGAACAATGCAGGGGCACATTTTCTTTGTTATTCTCACCATTTTGTCATCAATTGATTGAATATTAAAATCTGCAAAGTGTTTCCTCATGAAAGTATCAAACATTGAGGTGCACAAATTTTTATGGAACCTGGATAAAACTGAAAAAAAAGCAATTTCAAAAAGCCAGACATATTCAATATTCTGATATGTTAAAATAAATATTTTACACTTCATGATAAAAATCTACAAATTGCAAAGAATTTAGTATAATTTATTTAATTTACCGTAGACATCGCCAATGCTTCTTTGTCTCGTTTCTACAATAAACATTATTATCTGCAGATAAACTAAAATCTTTCAGATAATGCAAAATTCAGCCACCCGAAAAAAATATGCAATACATGTTATATACACAAAATAAATTAATTTTGTTTAGGCTTTCAAATAACGAAGAATTTACGTAAACGAAAAACAAATAATTAGTCTTGAAATAATTATTAAGATACATGATATGTGTTCTAAAAAAAATACTTCCTCTTTTTTTTGTTTCATTTGTTCCGAAACAAAGTGTTAAATTGAACTTGCATTTTATAAGTAATGAAACAAAATTCAATTAGACTACGGTCCCTTTCCAAAGAGAGTGAAACTTAAACTTCAATAAAGTATTGCAAAGCTTAAATATGAAAGTGGGTTCAGAGGAGGAGAGGGAGTTGGGTATTTGAATACACCTCAGTCTATACTTCCTACGGATACTTATAAATAAATATGATACATGATAACTTTCCTGTTTATGAGGTGGTTTTTTTTATTGATATAGCCTTAATACTTCTTTGTATGATTATGAACCACTTTTTCGAATCCTCCTTTTTTTTGTTGGTCATGATTTGAACAAACTGGAATTTACACTACTCGAGGATGCCTCCATATTAATATCAACATTCACATCTTTGTGGGTCTTGAGAATAAGTCTTTTGAAAGATTTCCCCTATGTATTCCTTTGTTAAACTTTGAAACCCGATTGTGGTCCAATCCTACCTCTGGAGATCATGATTTGAACAAACTTGAATCTCCACTAACCGAGGATGATTCCAAATAACTATTACCAATTATGGCTCGGCTATTCTTGAGAAGGAGAATTTTAGAGATTTTCCCTACGTATTCTTATGTTAAACTTTGTACCCCCATCGATCATGGCCACACCCTACCCCTTGGGGTCATGATTTGAATAAACTTTAATCTACACTACCAGGAGAAACTTCCACATCGGTTTCATTTTTCATGGCCCAATGTTTCTTGCAAAGAAGAATTTTACAGGTTTTCCGTATGTATTCTTATTTTAAATTTTGAATTTGGACAAATTTGAGGTTCTTGAGAAGAAGATTTTAAGAGATGCCATTAAATTTTCACTCATTTTTATACCTCATTATCTCCCCCTAGAAGAAGTCGTGGAAGCAATTTTGGTTAGGTTAGGTTAAGGTTAAGTTCGGTTAAAAATGGTCCAATGTTCTTGAGAAAATATGAAAATGAGACAAGTTTACGACAGCAAACATACAACGACGACATACAACGGGCAATTTTTTATCACCTTAGCCGAAGACTGGAAAAAGAATAAAACGGCGTTCTGACTCGTACATATAGTTTATAATATGATGTGAAGTCAATGTCACGCCAAACCCCCACACTCAAGTCTGTAACGATCGTTTTTTACGAGTTGATGGTATCAACTCATGTTATGTTAATAGTAAGGGATTCCCCATGTATCGAAACTAATCACATTTTCGTTTGAGTATTTTGCGTACAGATTCTTGTATAATATTCGCTTATTTACAAATTCATGATCTACAGAATAAGAATATATTTCCTGAAATGCTTTGAAGTGTTTATAAACTTAAATATTTATTATTTATTTTTTTGGAATTTGTGTCAATCCGCGAGAGGAAATAGTGCAAGAGGCATGCAGTCAAAAATTGTGATATGTCGTGCAAACAAAGTTTTGATTTTGAAGTCAATAAATATTTTCTATTATAAGTCTGTAATTTGAAAATAGATGTTGAAAGAATATTTACAAAATTAAATATTGTACAAACCAGGTTATTTTTACAAGACTGACGTGTTAGTGGTATATAAATAAACTAATCCTTGCGCTGATCCAGTATGCTAATGACCAGTGCAATTTTTCCGCGATAACTAGTGATGAAGTGTTTACATATAGAACACTACTTATGTTTGTAAACAAAGCGAGAAACACCTAGTAAAGATGGTCGAAGTAAATCAAATATTAATCTTAAATGGATGAAATAAGCTCTAC
Source organism: Saccostrea cuccullata (assembly GCF_032062105.1). NCBI lineage: Eukaryota > Metazoa > Mollusca > Bivalvia > Ostreida > Ostreidae > Saccostrea > Saccostrea cuccullata. The sequence goes on along the minus strand of NW_026928907.1, from coordinate 92,438 downwards.
CAGTTGATAAAATATTTTTATGTACATGCCATTACTTCTTGTGCAAACAATAAAAGAACTACTGTTTTCCACAATTTAGATCTGTATCACAGCAAGCTTTAAATACAGTAGAGGTCACTTAACATGCCTGTGATTCTTATCATTAATTATCTGCGCTACTCTGGAAAGAGAGTTCCTTTACTATATCCAGCTGTGTCTTACTATCAGATGCTAGCAATGTGATACAGTGAATTTAAAGTACAGAAGACAGTGATAAAATAATAATCAAAAAAATACAAAAAGATTAAATCGGGTGTTATTTATAAATAAAATGAGAAATATTTGTTTATAAATGTGAATGAAGAGACTGAAAAATCGAATATATTCAAAAGTAAATAGATTATATAAACGATTAATATACCATGCTATTGTGATAAAGTTAAAGTCTTCAGTCAATCAAAAAGCAAAAAAAAGATTTGAAATATTAATTCTGCATAGATTTATCAATGAAAGTCATGTTGTTGAATTATTGTTGAATTACAAGAGAACTAAATTGAAAGAAATGTAATATTACATGTGCAAATCAATTAATTGAAGTCAGGTAGTCAAGATATATTTCAAAAGTGTCTAAACCAAACGAAAAAACATAAAATTAAAATGTTCATTTCAATTAAAAGTCAAAAAGCGTTGAATCTTAAGAGCAGCTAAATCGGGAGAATTGGAGTATTTTTTTTTTTTGCATATCAAAGATCATACAAAACAAGGAGTTGAATTTCACGAGTGGCTAAATCAAGAAAATAACAAATATACATGCAAATTTTGAAAGACATGGAACGGAATTTCAATCACCATAGTAAACAAATCAAGAATTTTGAATTTTGTAATATGCATATCAATGAAAATAGAGGATTTGAAATTTAAGAGTGGCTCAATCACGAGAAATGAAACATATTGATGTGCACTGAAAATGTCAAATTATTTGTCAATTTATGAAAATATATATATATAGTGAAAATATTTGATGTGCATATAATATAAATGTGCATATTAATGAAATTATTCATTTGCACTCTTTATAAGTTATAATTCTCTATTTTAATATTGTTGAAGATTGGTCGTCTTAGTTTGAAATATTTGTGTGAAAAGCTGCTTTATTTATTTTTTCATTATAGCACATAACACATATAACCAAAGTATGGATAAGTGACCTCAACTCATTTTAACAGTAAGTAGTTGATCCTTACATCGTGCGTTCGAATCCCACTATGGGACGTGGCGACCGGTCCTTCAGATGAGAGCGTATAAATCGATGTCCTGTGTCGCAGTATGTGCTGGCACGAAAAAAGAGATCCATCACTGATCAATGGCCGTAAAGTACCGAGTATAGGGCAAAATTTGCAGCTCTACACTGGCAAGTGATGATGCCTAGCCATATGAGTAAAAATTCTCGAGAGGGATGTTAAACAACATACAAACAATACCATCAACTCGTAACAGTACTTTCAGTACTTTGATTTTAATTGTGGTATCATGTAATATTCTATTCAAAGCTGAAAGCTTAATCTACGAGTAAAGCAAAATGACGAATATTTATAATATGATAACGGCAAATTCTGTGAACAGTGAATCCTCAATATCAACACATAGAAAAAAGAGTTTTTACTCTGATTATGCTACCTGATACTTTCTTATGCATCTTATAATAAATTATTTCCATTTTTCATTATAATAAAACAAGTATGGACAGTTTAGTTAGAAGAGGAGCATCATTTATTATCAGGTCTGGAAAGAGTTGTCACTCTTGAGTTCAGGCACCCTTAGGAAACAACCATGCTTAGCCTTATATTTTGCGATGAGTGTCTCAATTCTGAACAGTCTCTAATTTAGCTGCAGAACAGTAGCTTTCCGAAAAAAGTATTGACAGGCCGGAGAGCTATTGTGCCACCCATTGAGGAAAACCGTATATTCATTGCGCACAAAAAGTGCGCTGTTTATCGATTTATTTCTCCATGTTTTCTTTTAACCATCATCTCAAAATATTACTAACCGTGTGTTCTTACCATATTTCTTTCACCGTTTCCACAACACAACATTCCATATAATTGATGTTTGTGGCCCTCCTGGTCCTGAAATTAAGATCATCGAAAATTTCGTTACTTATACTGCAATTTGGGATTGCAAGATAATTCTGTATGTCTAACGTGCTTCGTGCAGATGTCAATTACGAGGGTAATTGATAGAGAAGTAAGGAATTGTTTGAAATCTAGCATTTTGCAATTGAATAAAGAAATTGGAAGAATTATTGCAGAACCGATCGCAAATGTTTGTGCGCAAAAATCCATATCACTTTTTTTTCAACGGATGGCAGTGTAGCTCTCCCGTCTGTCAAACTATATTTTCGGAGATCAACAGTTCTGTAGCTACATATATATGTAGTTAGGAACACACGATTAATAATATTTTGAGACGACGGTTTAAAAAACATTGAAAAATAAATATACAGTTTTTTCAGTGGGTTGCACTGTGGCTCTCTGGTCTGTCAATATTTTTTTCGGTGAGCCACTGTTCTGCAGCTATCCATAATTGCCACAAAATCAAATACTTCCTTGCAAAGCTATATATCTTCACCTGGTATTTACTGACTAATTATTTCTCGGAAGCTTCATTTCTTTTAATATTCAAAAAGTATTCATGTTGTTTATTCCTATTTTGAAATAATGTAATTGTTCTCATGCTGTCTGCAATTAAATAATATAATATGTATTTTTTGTTCAAAATGGCATAGTGATTTTTTGTTTGTTTAGCAACGACTTCTCCCTTAAAATGATTTTTTCTAAGACATTGGTTATTGAGAAGAATTTAAAAAATATGCCATTAAATCTTCGTTTTTTTAGAATCATCTCACCACAGAAAGAGTGTTGCCCTTTATTGAACAAATTGGACTCAATATACCCAAAAATATGTTTTTGGTAACTTCTATAGAAGAATATGAGTGACTGATGGACATGGTCCGAACACAATTATCAGAAATTCTCCCTTTAGCTTTCACCTAAGGTAGATAGACATGTAAATGTTGAAATGGAACCAGAAATGTCTAAAGTAAATAATATTTTTAAAAAGTTGAAAAAATAGACAAATACTAAAACAATGTTTTGCCTATACATGTACATGTTTATATGTATAATTACCAGAGTCAGATTTGTTCTGAAACAAGTTGCCTGAAAATAAAAAGAAAAAAAATCTTCATTACAATGTACATTTACCACTTGACATAACTATGTAAGATATTCATAATTTTGATACATAAATACATTGAATCTTTAAGATACCCAGTATTCTAAGACTTAAGATATCATTCATCATCACAATGTTATAATAGATTTCAAATAATAAAAAAAAAACACTGTATTTCTAAAAACAACATAATCAAAAAGAAGTTTTATCCGGTATTTAAAAAAAATTATTCAAAAAAGTGTACACCATAGCTGGCCATTTTGTTGAATATCTTAAATTATAAAGAGAATACAAAACTGAAACAAAAATAACTTTATAAATACCCCTCAAGATTATTTTTCACATGAAAAAAATTACAGATACATTGTAACGATTTATTTTAATGATTAAGATAAAGTAATCAAAATTATATTAAGGGTCATTGATACTCTGATAAGAGAAATTATTATAACTCTTAATTACATAAATGTCTATTATTCCTTTAAAGATTTGCCAAGTTGAAGTGTCTTTTTGTCCAATTTTGCCCCGCAAGCTATCCTATACTGTTTTTTTATAGCATATATTATAATTTTAAAATAAGAATGCTTCAACAAAAACATTTAGGCGGTTGAATTATGAAAAAAAAACTACACTTTGTGTACAAAAAAACGTTAAGAAAGTGAAAATTAAAAACGTCAGTATCATCGCTGGTGGATAATGAAACATCAGTGTCAGTGTATTTTGTACAGTCGAGATTACATTAATATTTCTTTGAGCAAATTCCTGTTTATCAGGTCCCAGAGGATGAAAATCCACCATTCAGTCGACTGGTAACTGAATGCCCACTGAATGGTCACTGAAAGGTCACTGAAAAGACCCTTTCCCGTGAGCTTTCCGTGATCATTCAGTTACCATTTAGTTGACTGAATGGCAAATACATTTCAGTGACCTTTCAGCCATCAATCAGTTGCATCTTTTTGCTGAATAATCAGCTTATTTTTTAACTTTAAAAAATTATTTCACTTTTTCCTGGTATAATAGCATTTACTTTATCTAATTCCGAATAAAAAATTGAGTGAAAAAATTAATGCAAGAAAAAAAAATTCATTCACAATGCCGGAATCGAACCCGGGACTCCTGCGTGAGTGTCCGCGACCTTTTTTTTTTTTTCTCTCTTTTTTATTAGTGTCCGCGACCTTAACAGTTATGCTACGTAGCTACGGCTTCTTGTTGAATGTGGAGAAATAAAAATCAATCAATTTGTAGAAATTGATGGAACAATCGGTTCCCCTGTTGTATCGAGGAGCTACGATGTGTATATATCTTGTATATCTTTTGTATATTCTATAATAGTTGCGCGGATTTTTGGGACAGACTGATTAATTACACATCTCTTATCGGGATTAAGATTGAATAATAAATCTTTAGTCAAAATATTGCTTCATTGTAAAGGAAAAATATCTGATTATAAATTAATAAACTAGTGAAAATATTGAGACTCAAATTAAATATCATTGAAAGGTGGCGGAAAGGTCACTGAAAGACGACGGAAAGGTCACTGAAAGTTGATGAAAAGATTAGTGAAAGTTGACGGAAAGGTCACTGAAAGTTGACGGAAAATCGGACCTGATAAACAGGAATTTGCTCAAAGCAATATTATTGTAATCTCGACTGTACGAAATACACTGACAATGATGTTTCATTTTTCACCAGCGATGATACTGACGTTTTCAATTTTCGCTTTCTTAACGATTCATTTTTTTGTACACAAAGTTTAGTTTTTTTCATAATTCAACCGCCTAAATGTTTTTGTTGTAGCACTCGAATTTTAAAATTATAATATATGCTATAAAATAAATTCTTATTATACTTAAACAATTAATTATCTTATTAAAAGTAAGGTTTCTTTAACGTATCGTAAATAGTGTATCCTCTGTTATACACTCTGTTTACAGATTTCATTGTGATAAACGAATTTTTAGTAAGTCATTTCAAATACAACTCGTAAGTTTAGGAGAAAAAAACCTCCCATATAATGTAATTAAGAATCTATGCCTATATTTTGTTGGTCTTTAGCACGAAATAAGGGAGGATTTATACGTGTCAGTTATTCATAAAACTTAGAACATCTCGAACACACACTAATGTATTCACACTAATCGCACGCTTGAATTCAAATAACGCAATGGCCTACAAAGCTGTAATGGCTAAGCTGGGTTTTTACAATGAAGTATACGAATTTTTTTTAATCAATATCATATATATTTTGAAATTCTCTCTCCCAAAATAATATTTTATGAGTATCTAAGAAGACTAAGCTTGAGGACTTTAGCTTTAATATGACAATGTTATGACTTGAAAAGGTGAAATTCTGCATTTGAAAAGGGGCGAGAAAGCAGAGTTATGAAGATTCATTCTTTTATTTCATCATAAATGGTTATTTTATACCAAGGAGCATATTTCAAAGCATTAATTATTTTCAAACTATACGCCCTCATCCCAAGTATCCTTGACCCAGGGGCCCTGAAATTGACCATTTTGGAGGAGGAAGCTTTCTTCAGCTTAAATATGTACAGTTCTTAAATCATTAGCATATTACCCAGGAAAAAAACGAAAAGATTTTCAAAAATCATGCAGTTTCATTACAGCTCCGCCACAATTCAAAAACACCTGGCCCAAGGGCCATAAAATTCACGAATCTGGAAGAGAAATCCTTCCTTATCATTACTATGTATATTTGGTATAGTCTATTGATGTAATACCCAGGAGCAGAGGAGATGAATTTCAAAGAAATAATTTTCACTCTTTATGAATTAATGGAGCCCCGACCTAATATCAGAACCCCATGATTCTGGGGCTATGAAACTCAAAATTTTAGAAGGGGAAGCCTTTTTCAGCAGAACTATACACTAGGTTAGTTTATTCAATACCCAGGGGCAGATAAGAAGATTTTTCACAAATAAATATATATTTAAACTCTATAATCGATAGAGTTCGCCCTAATCCCTGAATCCTTACCAAGGGGCCGTGATGGACTTTATTCGGTAATAACCAATTTTTGCCCCTCTAAATCAAACTTTGACGGAGAAATTTTTAATCACTTTCTAAAACAGGTAGATATATGCTAACTTCAAGGCAATGAATATTTTCATCAGCAATGACATCATGTATTTGCAATGACGTCACGAAAATGACGTAAATTCAAAATAATCATGATTTCTACAGAAAAATATAGATATTACGTCAATATTTTGAGTAAAAATCACAAGCACAGGTCTGGTCAGGCTCAATATTTTGATATAAGATGTAGAATAATAATATCAATAGAATATGTAAATATCGTTCCTGAGCAAACTTGCGCTCTATAAATTTTATAGCTAAAATTGTTGAAGTTTTGTCCATTTTGTCCTTTTTCTAAAAATAAGTTATAAAATCGGACGATTTTGTGACGTCATAAAAACATAATGAGTCAATGAACTACTTTGAAACTATAATATGTTCTGTTAATTCATATTTTTCATACAAGTTTTTGAATTCAGCACATTTCAAGAATTTTTCAAAATTTGACTTTTGTGGGGGCAAATGTATGCTAAATACTGCATAAAGTTCTTTACAATTTTGGAAGAGACATTCTTGCTTATCATACCTCATGTACTTGGTTAGTTTTTTAAATATCCCAGGAGCAGAGATGAAGACTTTGAAATGCAAAAACATATCCGGCTGAAATAACGTTTAAATGACTTAGCGATGCTGCTTCAGGTTGATAGCCATATATATGTTTATTGTTTCACAAGACTTTATCTTATTACCCTAGAAATTACACGTTTTGCATAACTGTTTTATTCTTACTTTTTAAAATGTTTACAAATTTTCATAATTTTTTTTTCCTTTATGGAGTTTCAGAAAATGTCTCAATAATTTCTGAACAGCCAAGTACATTGTGTTTATGTAGATAGTTAAAATTCCCATCCTTTTCCTCAATCCATTACTTGATTAAGAGAAAAGGGAAATATGTTTCCAGTTATTTTGATATCAACGCAAAATGTAATAATGAGCTGTTCCGTTTTTACATTTTGCGTTATTTTATTTTTGCACTGAAGACAACGCAAAATGTAGTAAAACAATATGTAATAAAACAAAATATTATTTTTTTTTGATTGCGTTTAACAAAAAAGATCATAAAATTAATTCAAAATATACGTATAACCAACATTGGAGACGCTGTACAAAATATTTTGAAATTAAACAATGAGATCAACGTTAGGGCTTTTAAATACTTAAGGAATGAAGCTTATTTCAACTTATGTTATCCGATATAACATAACTTGGGGCAGTTTACGCTTTATAAACCGCGAAGCGGTTTATAAAAAAGCTTAAACTGCCCCAAGTTTTGTTATATCGGATAACATAAGTTGAAATAAGCTTCATTCCTTATAATTTAATTCCAGTGTAGACAATGAGACAATATTTCCTTCGGAAAAAGACTTCAAATTGAGCATTATTTTAAAAGTAACGTCAGCGGAGTAATACGTTTTTGACGTAACTCATTGTGACGTAGGCAAGTTATGTTATCCAAAATATTATATGTTCCTCTGAATGATTCAGCCAATGAAATTGCTTGATACAAGTGAAATTAAATTATATCAAAATGTATCGTTTTTCTCACTCTAATAGTTAATAATATGAATACACTGTGCTAAATTATAAAGCATTAATGTAACTTTGATTGGCATATTTTTAATAGTCTTATTAAACCAACCAATAACACAAAATTTATTTAATTACCAAAGATTGACCATAGGTTCATTATTAGCTCTTAATATGCATATTTGGCTGTGTACATTGGTTAACAAAGAAGTGTATGTGTGTGTCAAGCGAGGAAGGGCAGAGATAGAGTGGAGTGTTTGCATAGTATGTTTATCATTGTATTACTATGGACATGCAGAAACAATCCATTATTATAATTGGATGGAGGGAGGGGGTGTTTTTAGATGTCTGCAATGCTGGTGATTTGCATGGAGCAGTATGGTATCACAATTGTCAATAAACCCCTTCCGTTATATATTTTAACCTGCCAGTACAAATAAATAGGTTTTCTTTTAGATTCATTGCATTTGTTTACATAAAAAAAACAACAAAAGTACACTGGTCAATACCCCCAACAATCCCATCTACACACGCGTGTTTCTAATTTACAACAACTTTTATTTGAATTCATTTATTAAACTGATCTTAAATACATGTAGCTTATTAAATCAATTAAATAAGAAATTCATTAATTGTAAGAAATTGCATATATCAGGTTTTTTTTCTTTAAATTGTTTTATTTCATCTTTATCGGCCACTACTCTATTTAAAATTGTACTCAATCTGGCTGACCAAAGAGTGTGTTATTACATTTTGCGTTCTTGATTTTGGCTTAATCTCGACGCAAAATGTAACAACGCAAAATGTAATAATCTCAAAATCATGTTATTACATTTTGCGTTATTACATTTTGCGTTGATCTCGACGCAAAATGTAATAACGCAAAATGTAATAACCCAGGTTTATTACATTTCGCGTTGTTATTACATTTCGCGTTGTAACATAGCAGGTTTTCTTGTTGGGTGTACAATTTTGCCTTTTGCCTGCTAAAGTATATGTCAGTAATTATAAATTTTTGGCGATATTTTTGTTAGCGAATGCAGAGCTTCAGCTCTCTCCAAATGAACACTATGAAAAGCATATTATATTTAATCGATTAAAGATTTAGCAGGCTACTATCAAAACGCCAAAATAAGCACTCCTGCTGAAATAACCCGCTGTGCAGAATTAAGGTGCCTTTTATTTATAATACGGAAACAATATCTTTTCCGCTCATAGGTTAAAAGGGAAAAACATGCCAAAAATCAAAATAACCAAACTTTAATATTTTGGGAGAAAACAAGCAATACATGGTGCATATCTTTATATGTACAATGTAAAACACAATAGCGAATTAAAACCCCCAGCCATTTTCAAAGTACGTACACTGCACAAAAAATGCTTAAATAAAAGCAAACAACTTGACGTTTGCAGTGTTACAGAGTATATTTATTTAAGAAAAAAGACGACATGAAACTTACCAAATCTTCTTCTAACTGCTAAAAGAAAATAAAATTTAAATACAGGTAAGGTCATGATGTTTAAATACTTAAATAGCTGCTCTCTCTCTCTCTCTCTCTCTCTCTCTCTCTCTCTCTCTCTCTCTCTCTCTCTCTTTTGAAAATGCTCCAGTGAAAGTAGAAATACCTCGAGAAATGCCTTTAAATTTTGAAAAAAGACAAAATATAAAATCATAATTATTGATACATGTAGTAATTTAACTAACCAGAATAACTCTCGGAAAATTTCTTGAACAGATAACTCTCCTCTGAAAGAAAGAAAAAAAAACAAGTAGTTTAGAAGATTTTTTTTTCTTTTATAGTGTATATGAGGTGCCATTTGAAAAAAAAAACTTAAGTAGAAAGATATCTTTCCTGTACACTATTTTGATAGAAATTTCATCAGTAGCTTACTTATTTGTAATCCCGGTTAAAAGATTGAGTATTAGCGTTTTTTCCTAAATAGGTCTCCTAAAAAAGGGGTACCATTAGTTCCCATGGGAATGTCAATATTTAGATTGTTGGAAAACCTGGTCTCAATAAACAGAAATATATATTGTCAATTTTTGACTGATTTTACTTACGATATCAAAGACTTTTACTATAAGAGATTTCGTAAATTCTATGGTTGATACAATGACCTTGTCAGCAAATACAATTTATCATTGAGTCAAATGCTGACTGACGTTTTTCACACCTATTGTTAGTCCATTATTTATACACTGAATTGACGACGGATTTTTCCGTTATTTCCTGATCATGACAACGAGCACACGGCGGGTGTGAACGGTCGGCAGGGGATGCTCACTCCTCCATGGCACATGATCCCACCTCTGATGTTTCGGAGGTCCGTGTTTGCTCTGCTCTTATTTTGTATATTGTTTAATGGACGTTGAGATTGAATACTGTTCGTTATCTCCATATCCTTCTTCGAGAAATTCGGAGACTCTGCCACAGCTCCTATATTAAATTTCAAGTCATTTGCAGTCATGACAAGGCTCTCAAAAAGCTTAAAATTCTTTATTTTGAGCTAAATTTTAATTTCAAAATGTAATCTTTTTTTGAATTTACGGTCACCTAAGAGTTAAATCAAATATTTTAATAAAGCATTTTTAGGATGGCAGATGACTTTGTTGATCACATTTGCATTATTTTAAAAACAAAATTATCATCATAATAGCACACTGGAACGTTAAAAAAGTCTCAAAGTTTAAATGAAACAAGAACTCAAATAGTTTTAAGTCAGGTCAAAATGCAGAGGTTATTACACTTTCCTTGTCATGTCAGCGCTAATTATACAGGGACATGACGTCATATGTTATTATGGCGTCATATTAAAGTAGTTCAGATAAGTAAATACAAAAAGTGTTAATAGTGCAGTTATGATAGTTATTAAAATATACATTTCATTTTTAGCTAGTTTTTAATCTCAATATGTTATCCTTGTTTGAATTTGCAGTCAACTTTTGACAAGAGTTTAATCAGGTATTGTAATAAAGCATGTAATGTCACAAAACCTTTTTAATCACGTGACGGATATTTATGATATCCTTAAATGTTGCACCAAAATCGCATCGGCACATGTGCAAAACAAAATTATTTTGAGAAAATTGTTGCATAGAGCCATTCATATTGATATCTGGTTTGTTAACTATTTTTATGCCCCCGTAAAAGAAGTTTCGGGGGCATATAGTTTTTGTCGTGTCTGTCTGTCTGTCTCTCTGTGTGTCTGTTTGTCCGCAAAAAATTTAACCTTTCCCCTAACTTTTGATTAAGTGGAAATATGACTATCAGATTTCATATGTATATTTCTTGTGACAAGATCTGTCTTTGGGTACCACCAAATTTAACCTTTTGACCTTGACCTTGGAGTTTGACCCACTTTTACATGAAAATTTTAAAATTTTACTTTGGTCATATCTTTTGAACAGTAGACACCAGGACATTTACACTTCACATATGTAATGTTTGTTAAAAGACCTTTCACTGCATACCAACAACCTTGACCCTTTGACCTTGACCTTGTAGATTTCTGTACTTGTGAAAAAACATTAACCTTTGCCATAACTTTTGAACGGTTAAAGACCCAATTTTTTTACCGTACGGTTACCTGAGGAGGGGGAGTGGTCGAAGTAACAGTGGTGTTATTTACCTGGAGACCCCCAATACCCAAGATGTCAAAAATATGTGTATACGTAGCGGTACACAGGAAGTCTGTGTTTGGTAATCAGGGTCAACATTACGTGTTTTGTGCCTGGTTTTGAGTGAAAATATAAAATAATTATTTTAATATGAAATTTATTTGTAAACTAAACGCATTCATCGTATCATGGTAATGTTTTGAAGGAAAAAAAAAAGATACATGTATATCTTTTTAGAAAATGTTTTCCTTACATAAAAGAAAAAATCACGAGTAAAAACTACAAATCAATAATATTTATCTTTTTTAATCTTCAATAATAGAAATCACTTGATTAAAAATGTCTGAATATTGATTAATCCACCTAAAATTATTAATCCACCTATCCGTCGTGCATGTGAACATGCATTTACCGCGATCGGAATGTTTTTTTTTTTTTTGGCCAAAAGTGTTGTCCAAAATATTCCATACTTTTGATTCTTCATGTGTTAACAAAATTTTATTGTTAGACAGATTTCTTTTCAGAATCGATCACTATTAATTATCTTCACATTTTTATTACGTATCTATACAGACGCTAGAAAATATTCTAGCATAAATTCTGACATCAATTTCTGTACAACATCGTGCGGATTGTAGCCATAGTATAAAATAAACCATCTTTTAAAAACTATGCTATGCCGTTTATTAGTACTGAATATTTTTCTTATATTCCATTTCTTAAAAAACAATTTAAATCGTCGGACTTCCAATTACGGCAAATAGAGCCGGTTTCTGTGGACGCGGTCTTTTTACTACAGACAACGTGGACGATATAACACTTACAAGTAACATAGAAAAGAAATGAAAAAATTATTTTATTATGTCAATGTTTTAATAATCTACCGGTACTTCCAATTATTTTTTTAAACACATTGGATTTTTCTAACCCGCGTGTATACTATGCGGGTACATGAAAGCGTTTGACGCGTGACCAGGTAATTGTTTTCAAAACATGCAAACTCAGATTATCAGAAAGCACAGGTAGCTGACCTGTCAATCAAATCAGAAGCTATTGTTTTTTTAATGATTGACAGGCGGTAAATTATTGATCTTGAATCGGGTAGATTTTGGGGGCGTTAACATAAAATTGGGTGTTTAAGGATAGGGCTTTCATACTTCATATATGTAATCCTTGTGAAAAGACCCATCATTGGATATCAAGAACTTTGACCCTTTGACCTTGACCTTTGAGTTTGACCCACTTACTTTTACATGGAAATTTTAAAATTTTACTTTGGTCATATCTTTTGCACAGTAGACACCAGAACATTTATAATTCACATATGTAATGTTTGTTAAAAGACCTTTCACTGAATACCAACAACCTTGACCCTTTGACCTTGACCTTGTAGATCTCCGTACTTGTGAAAAAACTTTAACCTTGGCCATAACTTTTGAACGGTAAGGGATAGGGCTTTCATACTTCATATATGTAATCCTTGTGAGAAGACCCTTCATTAGATAACAAGATCTTTGACCCTTTGACCTTGACCTTTGAGATTGACCAACTTTAAAAAAGCAAACATTGACCATAACTTTTGAAGAGTAAGGGCTAGCGCTTTCATACTTTACATATTTGATCCTTGTGACAAGACCTTTCATTTGATAACAATAACTTTGACCCTTTGACCTTGACCTTGGAGTTTGACCTACTTTTTAAGAAATTGAACGTTGACCAACTTCTGAACGGTTAGGGCTAGGGCTTTCATGCTCTACATAAGTATTTTATGTGGCAAGACCTTTCAGTTAATACTAATTACATTGACCTTCTGACCTTGGAGATTTTTGTACTTATCAAATAACTTTAACATTAGCTTACTTTCAAATTTCACCATTGTTTTCCAGTGAGAATACCCTACTTTTGGTACCAATTGATTAAATTTGCATTTAAGAAAAGCTTAACCTTTGCTATGTTGCCGTACGGGGGCATCAGTGTTTTACAAACACATCTTGTTTATTCCAGTTTTTGTTACTGCTCAACAAAGATGTAAAGATGCTGAATATCTCATCGTTTTGCTAACTTACCATGACAACCAAAACAATGATGATACCCGGGATTACCTCAACTTTTTAATCGTCAAATTATCTACCTTTTTCTAATGTAGCAATTCACCCTTATCATCAGCAGCTGGGACTCTAAATGGATTTAAAACAAGTCCACTACATGTATTGGGAACTGTTATTCCTTACACATAGGGTTAACGTAAGTTTATTTAGCAAACAATGTCGTATTTCCCTACCTTCCTTTGCTTTTTCTTCACTTTCTGTAGGCACTGAAAAATACATCAAATTTAACAAGATGCCCGAAAGCCATTACGGTTACCTTGAAGTTCGTATAATATACAAATGTAAATAAATCTACACAAGTAAACAAAAATAGTTGTAATTGGAGTGTGTTCAGAATACAGTGCCTACTTCTATAATTGCTAATATGTTTATTCAGATGTTTTGGATGAAACCTTGAGCTTTCGAAATAAATCATTTTCTAAAACACTTTACCCTCTGAGCATTATTATACTCTTTCTAAAATATATGAAAAACGTTTGCAGTACATGTATTTCTCTTCAGAACAAAACACCTTATTATACCATTGATTTTTTACTTGCAGCACTTTTCGACAGCCAAAATTTTAAGTTCGTTTAACGTAGAGGTTGCCAATTATTCTCAACTGTACATTTGGTTAAGCTAAGAAAATTTCCTACTAAACATTTTCATTTTACGTTCGTACTTCAATTTATTCTCCTTTTCAAAGTATTATCCTATACAAGAATACATGTATCATATTTTTTTTCTGCTAGTGGCTTTAAAGCTGAACACTACTCGTAAGAAATCATAGGCCTCCGTGGTTCCATTACAGTTCCATTAAGATTTTGATTAAAAATATTTGAAACTGAAATTGAATGAATACTAGTATATTTTTACGCGAGAATGGCAGGCCCGTAGGAAGCCATTTCAATAGGGGGAGGGGGACAGCTACATTTTTTTCAGTTGTGGGCACTTTCAACCACCAAATTTGCCTTGTCAAGCAAAACAATTTTGAACGGCCACGAACGCAGTCATCTATTCATTTTTCTCCTTGAAAATGGCTTATTAACTTGATACCTTATAAGCTTTTCACATTTCGATGCGACTGTCTGTGTAGTAATAATATACCGCTCTAATTTGACTCTCTTTCGCTGAAAATATTTAGGCAAACTATTTTCTCCGTAGTTATTACTTCAAAACATACCAAACATATCAAAATAAAAAAAATACATTTGACACGTATCTTCGCCTGTACCCACACATCTTGTTTGAAAAAAAGAAGGGTGGATCTGTCAGAAAAAAAATAAATTTACCTTTAAAGAATTACTCAACCAAAAAAAATAGGAGGGGGGGGGGGTCGAAACTCGAATTCAATTTCACCAGTTGGGGGGGGGGGGGGTTAGGTTCAGTCTTCTTTAAGTATCAAATTTTCTTTATCGAACGTAATACACTACAGTGATGCAACCAAAATGTGTATGTATGTGTGTAGTGGTTGGGGGGGGGGCTTTCAATGTAAACCTCCCGTTGCTACTTGCACACGACTGTAATGACCAATGTTTTCTTTAAAAGCAGAAAAAATTGTGTTTGTTTTTTAAGTCATTTCCGTATAGTCATGTTAGGATTATGATATTAAGTCTAAATCTTATCTCGATTTCAACGGAACTTTGAGAAATAAATATCGAGATATGCGGGGTATTTTGATACATGTATCAGAGTTGAAGATTTCAACGCAAAACGTTAATTATTTATTTCATATCATGAATTCTGTAGTCGGTAAAATATATTTCACGCTCATTAAAGTTTTTAAAGACTTAAAACGATTAAAATAACATTTTTTATTGTTTTTGCAATGTTTACATTTCAATTTATTTGTCTCTAACATTCCTGACAAATTAGAATTTTGTTCATTTTCTCATGAACTACATGGGTAAGCATGAATATCTCCATTGTTACATCATAATACCTCACTCGACGTCAAAACTATAGTGCATACTGTTTTGCTTTGAAAATGACAGTTGAATGTCATACATTTTGTCGTAACTCATCTGATAAATAATAAAAATATAAAAAATAAATTTACTTTTTGATGCTTCTTGCAGTTGTCTCATCATGTCAATACATGTATCAAGGCTGATTTAATACAAGGTATATGATACATTACACCTAGATTTAAAGTTAAGTATTTTTAGCAAACAGAGTAGTATTCCCCTACCTATCCCAGCTTTTTCTTCAATTTCTGAAGGCACTGAAAAAAAGTATAATCAAAGTTAACAAGATGCTCAAGGGTCCATAACGATCAGCTGAGAATAGTATATCATTGTAAATAGATTTACTCAAGTACACAACTGTACTTGTAATGTCAGCGAGTTCAAAATATAATACCTACTGCTGTAATTGCTAACATAATCATTCGGATGTTTTGGATGTGAACTTAAACTTTCTGAGCATATCATATTAAAAGAAATATGAAAAGTGGCATGTGTACATTGGTTAACAAAGAAGTGTATGTGTGTGTCAAGCGAGGAAGGGCAGAGATAGAGTGGAGTGTTTGCATAGTATGTTTATCATTGTATTACTATGGACATGCAGCAAAGAGTGTGTTATTACATTTTGCGTTCTTGATTTTGGCTTAATCTCGACGCAAAATGTAACAACGCAAAATGTAATAATCTCAAAATCATGTTATTACATTCTGCGTTATTACATTTTGCGTTGATCTCGACGCAAAATGTAATAACGCAAAATGTAATAACCCAGGTTTATTACATTTCGCGTTGTTATTACATTTCGCGTTGTAACATAGCAGGTTTTCTTCACTGCGTGAAAATTTGGCTTTACAAAACAAGTAAAGATAATGTAAATTTATTATTTACAATGCCTTTAATTGGCTTTTCTGAAAAAAAGTCAAAGTTGGAAAAGGTAACCTTTACATTAACTTTACATGCACTTAAATATGATGTAATGTCCCACTTTATCTTGACTTTACAAAAAAGTAAAGTTAATATTTACAACCATTAAACACAGTATTTAGGATATATTAAATCTGATAATTACAGACCTTAAATTTAATTAAATACCATCTTTAATAACCACAATCTGATAATTACAAACCTTAAATTTAATTAAATACCATCTTTAATAACCACAAAAAGTTAATAATTTCCGTTTTCCATTACAGTGAATGAAGTCTTATTCAAATTATAAATAACTTTTTTCTTCCAAATTGATAAGTTGCGGAAATGTAAACATCATAATTAATATACAAATTAACAAAAAGCTGACTTTAACTTTGTTTATTACAATACAAAACATTTTTTTTTACACACATAAGATCAAAATCATCAAGATTCTTAGCAGTAAATGATGCCCACATCCTACCTTGCAAATTACATACATATCAAAGACAGAGTACATTTCACAAATATGTTTTTGTATGTGACATGTTTTATAATAAAACCAACTGTACATTCTTGAATTTAAAGTTGTGAATCTACATAAAACTATGTCCTCTTTCCTGTGGATATTGGATTTAGAGGAAATCAACAACTGTCAAATTGTTTTTGTCACACCTCCCTTTTCAAAGTCCAAAACTTTTCTCCCCATGCAGGCATTTTCCTAATGCTTTTCCTTAAAGAGAAAAACAATCTTTAAGTATTTTTTTCAGTGCCAAGCATAAGTATGAATATTTTCAAAGGTGTCTGTGTTATCTGAATTCACAATACCATGATTAATAAAAATAAAAACAAGGCACAACCTAATTAATAAATAACAAGAGGCCCAGGGGCCACATCGCTCACCTGAGCAATTGGCTAGGAAAAAGCACATATCAGATCAGAACTGAAAGTTTACTGGGGGGGGGGGGGCTTGAATTTTTACCTCCAGGGGGTCTTGATTTGAACAAACTAGAATCTACACTAACTGAGGATGATTCCCTATAAATATCACTATAAGCATGGCTTTGAAGTACTCGAAAAGAAGATTTTAAAAGGATTCCCTATATCTTCCTATGTAAAACTTTTATCGGCCATTTGGCCCCACCCTACACCCGGGGGTCATGATTTGAACAAACTTGAATCTACAGTACCTGAGGATGATTCCACATGAGTTTCATCTTTCCTGGCCCAGTGATTCTTGAGAAGGAGATTTTTAAAGATTTTTCCTATATATTCCTATGTAAAACTTTGATTGGCCATTTTGGCCCCACCCTACCCCCGGGGGTCATGATTTGAACAAACTTGAATCTACACTACCTGAGGATGATTCCACATGAGTTTCATCTTTCCTGGCCCAGTGGTTCTTGAGAAGAAAATTTTTAAAGATTTTTCCTATATATTCCTATGTAAAACTTTGATCGGCCTTTTTGGCCCCACCCTACCCCCGGGGGTCATGTTTTGAACAAACTTGAATCTTCACTAACTGAGGATGATTCCACATGAGTTTCATCTTTCCTGGCTCAGTGGTTCTTGAGAAGAAGATTTTTAAAGATTTTTCCTATATATTCCTATGTAAAACTTTGATCGGCCATTTTGGTCCCACCCTAGCATTTGGGGTCATGATTTGAACAAACTTGAATCTACACTACCTGAGGATGATTCCACATGAGTTTCATCTTTCCTGGCCCAGTGGTTCTTGAGAAGAAGATTTTTTAAAAACGCTATTAATTTTTCTCTAATTCATAATTATCTCCCTTTGGAAAAGGACGTGGCCCTTCATTTGAACAAACTTGAATCCCCTTCACCTAAGGATACTTTGTGGCAAGTTTGGTTGAAATTGGCTCAGTGGTTCTTGAGAAGAAGATGAAAATGTGAAAAGTTTACGACAACGACGACAACGCCAATGACAACGACGACGGACAAAATTTGATCAGAAAAGCTTACTTGAGCCTTCGGCTTAGGTGAGCTAAAAAGTTCATACATGACCTTTAACCTCAAAAAGCAAAAAACTGTAAATTTATCACTTCAATAAGGTGAGTGGAACTCTTGTTATTGACATATTTTATGAAGAATCAATGGGTTAGGTCATGTATCCCTTATCATAAAAAGCCTTTAAATTACAATTTGAGAAATATGTATTTTTTTAAGGGTACTATACAAAAACAAAGAATAATTCCCTGAAATATTGAGAAATCATAGGTTTCCTGACTACGCAGTTGTCAGTTTACAAAGAGAACAATATAGTGTTACATATTTAGTTTAGCTGTACATGCATACAGAATGATACTCAAGTTATGGTTTAGGATATATGTACCTTTTTCCCCAATCGCATGTTTCAGCTCATGAACTTTTTCCTGATATGGAACAGTAAAAAGACTGTAGGTGAGAGTCCCTCAAATTGAAGATGACAATCATGCTGAAATAGAATTCATACTGTGATTAATGTTTTATACATATGGACAAAATAGTCAATATCTTTATAAAAAATTATGAGTTTGAAGAAAACCGCTGCACTTGGTCACCAAAAAATGAATTGATTTTGAAAATTAATACACAATGCAATCAAAAATTATAGCTATGAACTGACAAACACCCTTATGTTACTTTTTTATCAAGAATAATCTAAAATTAGATCTAAACAAAACTTGCCATTTATAATATGAAAGTTGAGAACCCGCCTCTTCTTCATGACAGATCTTTTAATTTTCACATGGTAGGCTGAGTAGCTGGAGACTATACAAAGGAAATTGAACATTTTGTTTTTACAAATACATGTATATGACGATATTGACTCCCGAGCAAGTCAAGCACTAAATAATGTAAATGTTTGTTCAAGTAAGGCCATAATAAAAATATTCCTAGATTCTCATCCCCGCCCGCCCCGATTTAGATTTTTTTTATTTCTGTTTTTCTTCGTCTAAATTCGATATTCATCTACCATTCTACTGTCGTTTTAAATCCCGCGAAAGTCGACATGATTTTGACAGCTGAAGAGATAGTAATTGCTGTAATACATGCATATATATTTTAAACAAGGGTCATGGGTTGAAAAAGATTGGTGATATTGTGAAGTAAGAGATAATTGAACCTTAACTATGACTTTTATTTGGGTAGATTAAATTACACCGATTGACCAGGTCAATAAGAAATCTGCAAAATTGAGAAAATAAAAAATATAAAATAAAAGCTGCCCGCCCGCCTCGATTTTTAAAAAAATTCGGATGAGAATCTAGCAATTTATTTATTACGGCCTAACAGATTTCATGAAATTTATTATTAAAATGTGCTTGTACCAAAGAACACTGGGATCTTCAATCTGGGTAATCATGTTTTGCCGTCTTCCATGCCCTGTCTTAATGTTTTCCCTTCAACAATCTGCATACTGAATTCACTATACCTGTGATTTAAGAAAATGGACACAGTTAAAAATACAAAATGATATAAATAAAACAAACTTATTTGTCAAATTTGGAGTTGAAACTCTCAGCCACAGCATATTATTACATCAGTCTGTAACTAAGTTTTATGATAACTGAATCTGTAAATTCTCAGTAATAAGCAATTGATACACGGGCACTGGAAGTTAATGTAAATATTTAGTATGTGTATGTATAAAAAAAGTATGTGTATCTTTTTTTTTATACATACACATACTAAATATTAACATTAGCTTCCAGTGCCCGTGGATTGATAAATGTAAAATATTTTTTGTTTTTATTTGTATCTGTATCTGTATATATACGTTGAAGTGACCAATACTGGCTTTTCTACGACGGTACCTACATTGAATACACTCTAAAAGTTGCTTTAATAAAGATTCTGACATGATCAGGCAACAAAGATTTATGTTTTAAAAAAGGTACTACACCTATATGTATACATACACTCTCAAAGTTTCACTCTTTCAAAACATGCACAATGTACTGATCTGAAAGTGAAAGTGAAAACGGCTTAAAATCGTAAACAAACCTTTAGAGCATGCAAACCCGGGAGTTCGAGCAGTTGTCGAGGCAAGAATCTTCTTAAATCTAGATGAAGTGTCAAAAAATTACCACTGGTTTCAAACTTCGTCAAAATAACGATGCAGACCCGCTCAACTTGATTTGAAATGATTGGCTATTCAAGTTTCAACCGAATACACAGTGCCATATTTGGGTTACTGTTCAGAGTAGATCGTTCGTTTTACATTCGAGAAGAGTTTACATATTACTTGAATGAAGAGGATAACATAATACTAAGCTGAAAATTGTGTGTAAAGTAGGTTTTCAGTAGTTTACAATAAAGGCTGTAAATGTGCTGGAGATTTTATTGATGTTGAAGCTTGTAAACAAAACCAATAAACATAGGACTTATCCACGGCAATATATGGGAACCAGAGCAGGGAACCAGTCTAGAAGGCAAAGAAAATTCCGCCAAATAAACAACAAAGAAAGGGATTTGGAATGTTGTCAGTTGTATACATTTTGTGGGCCGGTGACTGCAAGGTAATACGTGTGTCTTATTTGTTGCGAATAATTCGTTTCATTTTATTATAGAAATTTATCCGTCCCAACACTGGCAGAAATAATAATTAGGCCTAATCTGACTTCAAAATTCCTTCCTCTGTTCCCCCAAGTACATGTAACACTGTTCGCTCTCATTTTTTGTTTTTAAATTTTCATTTATATTTTTTGTAGAAGCAAGGAATGTGGAGCTAATGCATGCTGCTAAGGATGGAAAGGTCGTGTGTTTATTTGTTGTGCCTGAGACACCAGTCACAGTTGTACCTTATTTCCATTTTAAATAGGTAATGTCTTTTGAGTTTTTTTAAGTAGAGGGAACAATCCATTTTTCATTCAATATAAATGTAGGATTCTAGAGATAACTTTTTTTTCAACATTGTTGGATACTCACTACGTGATTTTATCCAAAGAAAAGTATATAAATTATTTCCTCACATTTTTTAAAGAGGCCAGGTATGGTGAAGAGATAATTCATTTTTTTTTTCAAAATTCTATTTTCCATGCATTTGTACAGGGAGTCTATATACACTCGAGAGGTGAGCGACAGATTTAAATTTGGAGATGGATGACTTTCAGATGTTGTGATGAAGATTGTTGAAAGAGATTATCAACATAGAACCAATCCATATGAATGTGCAAGTCAGGTGAGGATTGGACTTTAACGTTTAATCAAGAGGTGTTTATATATTGCTAAGCTTAGTGAAAGCACACCACAAACATTTTAAGTATCTCAGTAAGTTTCATGGATATTACAGATGTATCACTATCATATGTTTGACATTGAGTCGCTTTGTCTAAATTTCCATTATGTTTAGTTATACATGTTTTAAGTTTCTTAAGTGTGTCTTCAAAAGCTTGTGCTTTAATTTCAATAGAAATAATGAAAATCTATTTTAAAATTGTATTGTTTTTCTTTATAATTTTGAAAATGAATATTATTAGGACTTGCAGAACACCTGAGTACCCAGATGACTGTTGAACTAATTGGTGAACAAGTGAAGATGTCACAGAGGGGAATCCAATACAGATGTCATGATCAAGAAAATGTACTGTTATCAATGATATGATCATGAATTTGTAAACTTGTAGCGATTTAGAATATGTTTAATATCTGTAATATAACTCTTCATTACTTAATTGTTCACACATTATCATCTTATCTGTATATTAATCACCCCCTCTTATATAACCCCCTGCTGATTGTAATGACCTGTGTTAAGGATCTTATAATATGCTCCTGATCATCAGGAGCAGATCTTGAGTATATGTATAGTGCGACAGAATTTTAGAATAAGATAGGAAGATGGAAATATAGAAGACTTAGTAGATAGAACTGTTAGAGATAGATAAAGCTACTTACTTACTTGAAATATTACCTAATATTTCTTGGATTTATATGTACATGTGATTATTTTACTTGGATTTTATTTTTAGTGAATTATTTTTCCAGAATGTTTCTATTTGTGATGTGCTGTGTAAATAAACTGTAGACTAGAATTTTTGCATCTATTTTCAAGATATGAGGAACAAGCTAGGATAAATTGATTTATTCATGCAAACTGACATTATGAAATGTGTTGTAAGACTGCCCGGTGCGGCGCTACAAACTAACTAGGAAATATCTTGGAGATTTATAGATGAACATGCAAGCATTCATGGATTTGAATGTTATTCAGCCAGAGAGTTTTTGCACAAATTCAATTTTCAGTACAGTAATTTAAACTGGATGTGTAATTTTCAGTACAGTTATGTAAAATGAATATGTTACTTATTATGATTGTCAGTTTTTCAACAGGACATAATTGTAGTTTATTTACATGCAGATTTGCAGAACAAAACACACAGAAATTTTTTTCTCTTTGTGCATCATACACTTGTAAACGTTTTACACCACCATGGTTACATATTTTACATTTATGACGTGTAAATCAAGCACACACATGAAAATGCTTATAGCTGGATACATATGCAAACATGCATCTACCATAACCTATTACATATTTTCCAAGGTGTGTGAAGTTGAGCACTACATGAAAATGTGTGAAGCTGGACACATACACAAATACACATGCATCTGCCACAACCTATTACATATTTTCCAAGGCGTGTGAAGTCGAGCACATACATGAAAATGTGTGAAGCTGGACACATATGCAAACACACAAGCATCTACCACAACCTATTACATATTTTCCAAGGCGTGTGAAGTCGAGCACATACATGAAAATGTGTGAAGCTGGACACATATGCAAACACACTAACATTTACCGCAGACATAAAAACATAATCTAAACTAAATCAAGCACAGACAGGCTCACTGGGTTCAGCTGGACTCGTACATGATCTCATGCATTTTGCAAACTGCATCCTCACATCTATTCTAATAGATTTTTCACCATATTTTGTGTTTGTGAATATGTAAAATGCATCATTTTGCATTACAAGTTAAAGATGTTATTAGCCTGTATATAAGTGCAAATCAAACAGCCTTTTATGTAATTTTTTCCACAGTTTTAATTCAATTCAAACTGCAAAGTTTATTTTATATATGTACATGCACCATAAAGAATAAATAATGTACCGGTATTTTATTTTAAAGTGAAATGGGACCTCCATTTCAAAAGCAGAAATGTGAAATTTATACTTGTCATCTGTATTTTTTTTAAAAAAAATTTTCTCACATGTATCTGAATGTTTAAAGGAAAACAAAAGTCAAAGATAGCTTAATATAATGTTTATATTCAAGGTTATAACTGGATATTGTTTGTGCTGTATATCTGACTCATCATATGATGAGAAGCAAAAATACAGAATATTTTAGATCATTTTTGTTTGGAAAATGAAAATTATCAATATGCCAATTTTTCCCATTGTAATATTATTAATTACTCTATCATTAATATCAATGTACATATTAAAGATCTATGCCATCTAATTCAGAGAGTTGTAGGCAATCCTGGTGCAGATAATATTTTTTTCCTGTGTTTCGTAGTATAGCGGGAACACATTGTAAGCGAAGAATGTATATTAATGGTTTTGGTTGTATATGTGGGTGTGGCCAAAGAAAAGCCAATGAGAAATGAGTATTCAGTAATATGTTCATATCATTCTAAGCCAGTGCTCTTCAATACACACACATTTTTTTTTGCTTTATATATATCATATTTGTATAAATAAAGTGGTAATGGAAATAACAAAACTGTTGAAATGTATTTTAATTTGGATTTTTTCATACATGCAAATATTATAGGATGTTCGTGCATTTTTAACTATTGCACCGAATGCACGTCCGGCATTCTCCTTTGAGACATTATTTACATAGCGACGGACACAGGTTTTCCATAGTTAACCATCTATGGTTTTTGCCTGGACGGTTTTTAATGTCAGTGATAGGGGTACAATTTATTACATGTAAAATATTTTACAAATGCATTGCAGTGCTTGATTTTTTACATTCAATGTAATGTATGTTAAATATTGATGTATTGTTACATGTATGAAAATAAATGCCAGCTGCTCCAACTAAGCTAACCTGGCTTACAGCATAGGTGTTGTATTATTTGAGGTGTAGTCTGTCAAATAATGATGAGTCGAGTGTTTGATTCTGTAGATGACCATTTCTAATACTAATTTCAACTGGAAATGGATACAAGATAATTAAAAAAATATTTGACATTTGTCTTAAAATTCTGGGTACTAACTAGATTAGATTCTTTAAACTAACTGTGAAAATCCAAAGAATAAGTGTATTAAACAATACTCAGCATTTAAATAAGACTTTTATAAAATATGTATATCTAATGAACTTTAGTATGGCATTAAAGGTGAAAGGTTATATTTAATTATCTTTTCGTGTAAGTAAAGGTTACCTTTTCACCTTTACTTTTTGTAAAGTTAATACAAAGATGACCTTGCTTTTTGGAGCACCTTTAATGAAATTTACTTCGCAAGTAAAGTTTTGTAAAGGTGTTTTTTCAAGCAGTGCTTGTTGGGTGTACAATTTTGCGTTTTGCCTGCTAAAGTATATGTCAGTAATTATAAATTTTTGGCGATATTTTTGTTAGCGAATGCAGAGCTTCAGCTCTCTCCAAATGAACACTATGAAAAGCATATTATATTTAATCGATTAAAATTTTAGCAGGCTACTATCAAAACGCCAAAATAAGCACTCCTGCTGAAATAACCCGCTGTGCAGAATTAAGGTGCCTTTTATTTATAATACGAAACAATATCTTTTCCGCTCATAGGTTAAAAGGGAAAAACATGCCAAAAATCAAAATAACCAAACTTTAATATTTTGGGAGAAAACAAGCAATACATGGTGCATATCTTTATATGTACAATGTAAAACACAATAGCGAATTAAAACCCCCAGCCATTTTCAAAGTACGTACACTGCACAAAAAATGCTTAAATAAAAGCAAACAACTTGACGTTTGCAGTGTTACAGAGTATATTTATTTAAGAAAAAAGACGACATGAAACTTACCAAATCTTCTTCTAACTGCTAAAAGAAAATAAAATTTAAATACAGGTACGGTCATGATGTTTAAATACTTAAATAGCTGCTCTCCCTCTCTCTCTCTCTCTCTCTCTCTCTCTCTCTCTCTCTCTCTCTCTCTCTCTCTCTCTCTCTCTCTCTCTCTTTTGAAAATGCTCCAGTGAAAGTAGAAATACCTCGAGAAATGCCTTTAAATTTTGAAAAAAGACAAAATATAAAATCATAATTATTGATACATGTAGTAATTTAACTAACCAGAATAACTCTCAGAAAATTTCTTGAACAGATAACTCTCCTCTGAAAGAAAGAAAAAAAAACAAGTAGTTTAGAAGATGTTTTTTTTCTTTTATAGAGTATATGAGGTGCCATTTGAAAAAAAAACTTAAGTAGAAAGATACCTTTCCTGTACACTATTTTGATAGAAATTTCATCAGTAGCTTACTTATTTGTAATCCCGGTTAAAAGATTGAGTATTAGCGTTTTTTCCTAAATAGGTCTCCTAAAAAAGGGGTACCATTAGTTCCCATGGGAATGTCAATATATAGATTGTTGGAAAACCTGGTCTCAATAAACAGAAATATATATTGTCAATTTTTGACTGATTTTACTTTCGATATCAAAGACTTTTACTATAAGAGATTTCGTAAATTCTATGGTTGATACAATGACCTTGTCAGCAAATACAATTTATCATTGAGTCAAATGCTGACTGACGTTTTTCATACCATTATTTATACACTGAATTGACGACGGATTTTTCCGTTATTTCCTGATCATGACAACGAGCACACGGCGGGTGTGACCGGTTGGCAGGGGATGCTCACTCCTCCATGGCACATGATCCCACCTCTGATGTTTCGGAGGTCCGTGTTTGCTCTGCTCTTATCTTGTATATTGTTTAATGGACGTTGAGATTGAATACTGTTCGTTATCTCCATATCCTTCTTCGAGAAATTCGGAGACTATGCCACAGCTCCTATATTAAATTTCAAGTCATTTGCAGTCATGACAAGGCTCTCAAAAAGCTTAAAATTCTTTATTTTGAGCTAAATTTTAATTTCAAAATGTAATCTTTTTTGAATTTACGGTCACCTAAGAGTTAAATCAAATATTTTAATAAAGCATTTTTAGGATGGCAGATGACTTTGTTGATCACATTTACATTATTTTAAAAACAAAATTATCATCATAATAGCACACTGGAACGTTAAAAAAGTCTCAAAGTTTAAATGAAACAAGAACTCAAATAGTTTTAAGTCAGGTCAAAATGCAGAGATTATTACACTTTCCTTGTCATGTCAGCGCTAATTATACAGGGACATGACGTCATATGTTATTATGGCGTCATATTAAAGTAGTTCAGATAAGTAAATACAAAAAGTGTTAATAGTGCAGTTATGATAGTTATTAAAATATACATTTCATTTTTAGCTAGTTTTTAATCTCAATATGTTATCCTTGTTTGAATTTGCAGTCAACTTTTGACAAGAGTTTAATCAGGTATTGTAATAAAGCATGTAATGTCACAAAACCTTTTTAATCACGTGACGGATATTTATGATATCCTTAAATGTTGCACCAAAATCGCATCGGCACATGTGCAAAACAAAATTATTTTGAGAAAATTGTTGCATAGAGCCATTCATATTGATATCTGGTTTGTTAACTATTTTTATGCCCCCGTAAAAGAAGTTTCGGGGGCATATAGTTTTTGTCGTGTCTGTCTGTCTGTCTCTCTGTGTGTCTGTTTGTCCGCAAAAAATTTAACCTTGCCCCTAACTTTTGATTAAGTGGAAATATGACTATCAGATTTCATATGTATATTTCTTGTGACAAGATCTGTCTTTGGGTACCACCAAATTTAACCTTTTGACCTTGACCTTGGAGTTTGACCCACTTTTACATGAAAATTTTAAAATTTTACTTTGGTCATATCTTTTGAACAGTAGACACCAGGACATTTACACTTCACATATGTAATGTTTGTTAAAAGACCTTTCACTGCATACCAACAACCTTGACCCTTTGACCTTGACCTTGTAGATTTCTGTACTTGTGAAAAAACATTAACCTTTGCCATAACTTTTGAACGGTTAAGGATAGGGCTTTCATACTTCATATATGTAATCCTTGTGAAAAGACCCATCATTGGATATCAAGAATTTTGACCCTTTGACCTTGACCTTTGAGTTTGACCCACTTACTTTTACATGAAAATTTTAAAATTTTACTTTGGTCATATCTTTTGCACAGTAGACACTTTGACCCTTTGACCTTGACCTTTGAGATTGACCAACTTTAAAAAAGCAAACATTGACCATAACTTTTGAAGAGTAAGGGCTAGCGCTTTCATACTTTACATATTTGATCCTTGTGACAAGACCTTTCATTTGATAACAATAACTTTGACCCTTTGACCTTGACCTTGGAGTTTGACCTACTTTTTAAGAAATTGAACGTTGACCAACTTCTGAACGGTTAGGGCTAGGGCTTTCATGCTCTACATAAGTATTTTATGTGGCAAGACCTTTCAGTTAATACTAATTACATTGACCTTTTGACCTTGGAGATTTTTGTACTTATCAAATAACTTTAACTTTAGCTTACTTTCAAATTTCACCATTGTTTTCCAGTGAGAATACCCTACTTTTGGTACCAATTGATTAAATTTGCATTTAAGAAAAGCTTAACCTTTGCTATGTTGCCGTACGGGGGCATCAGTGTTTTACAAACACATCTTGTTTATTCCAGTTTTTGTTACTGCTCAACAAAGATGTAAAGATGCTGAATATCTCATCGTTTTGCTAACTTACCATGACAACCAAAACAATGATGATACCCGGGATTACCTCAACTTTTTAATCGTCAAATTATCTACCTTTTTCTAATGTAGCAATTCACCCTTATCATCAGCAGCTGGGACTCTAAATGGATTTAAAACAAGTCCACTACATGTATTGGGAACTGTTATTCCTTACACATAGGGTTAACGTAAGTTTATTTAGCAAACAATGTCGTATTTCCCTACCTTCCTTTGCTTTTTCTTCACTTTCTGTAGGCACTGAAAAATACATCAAATTTAACAAGATGCCCGAAAGCCATTACGGTTACCATCGTATAATATACAAATGTAAATAAATCTACACAAGTAAACAAAAATAGTTGTAATTGGAGTGTGTTCAGAATACAGTGCCTACTTCTATAATTGCTAATATGTTTATTCAGATGTTTTGGATGAAACCTTGAGCTTTCGAAATAAATCATTTTCTAAAACACTTTACCCTCTGAGCATTATTATACTCTTTCTAAAATATATGAAAAACGTTTGCAGTACATGTATTTCTCTTCAGAACAAAACACCTTATTATACCATTGATTTTTTACTTGCAGCACTTTTCGACAGCCAAAATTTTAAGTTCGTTTAACGTAGAGGTTGCCAATTATTCTCAACTGTACATTTGGTTAAGCTAAGAAAATTTCCTACTAAACATTTTCATTTTACGTTCGTACTTCAATTTATTCTCCTTTTCAAAGTATTATCCTACACAAGAATACATGTATCATATTTTTTTTCTGCTAGTGGCTTTAAAGCTGAACACTACTCGTAAAAATCATAGGCCTCCGTGGTTCCATTACAGTTCCATTAAAATTTTGATTAAAAATATTTGAAACTGAAATTGAATGAATACTAGTATATTTTTACGCGAGAATGGCAGGCCCGTAGGAAGCCATTTCAATAGGGGGAGGGGGACAGCTACATTTTTTTCAGTTGTGGGCACTTTCAACCACCAAATTTGCCTTGTCAAGCAAAACAATTTTGAACGGCCACGAACGCAGTCATCTATTCATTTTTCTCCTTGACAATGGCTTATTAACTTGATACCTTATAAGCTTTTCACATTTCGATGCGACTGTCTGTGTAGTAATAATATACCGCTCTAATTTGACTCTCTTTCGCTGAAAATATTTAGGCAAACTATTTTCTCCGTAGTTATTACTTCAAAACATACCAAACATATCAAAATAAAAAAAAATACATTTGACACGTATCTTCGCCTGTACCCACACATCTTGTTTGAAAAAAAGAAGGGTGGATCAGTCAGAAAAAAAAATAAATTTACCTTTAAAGAATTACTCAACCAAAAAAAATAGGAGGGGGGGGGGTCGAAACTCGAATTCAATTTCACCAGTTGGGGGGGGGTTAGGTTCAGTCTTCTTTCAGTATCAAATTTTCTTTATCAAACGTAATACACTGCCTTATTCGTTTGCCCTACAGTGATGCAACAAAAATGTGTATGTATGTGTGTAGTGGTTGAGGGGGGGGGGGGGCTTTCAATGTAAACCTCCCGTTGCTACTTGCACACGACTGTAATGACCAATGTTTTCTTTAAAAGCAGAAAAAATTGTGTTTGTTTTTAAGTCATTTCCGTATAGTCATGTTAGGATTATGATATTAAGTCTAAATCTTATCTCGATTTCAACGGAACTTTGAGAAATTAATATCGAGATATGCGGGGTATTTTGATACATGTATCAGAGTTGAAGATTTCAACGCAAAGCGTAAATTATTTATTTCATATCATGAATTCTGTAGTCGGTAAAATATATTTCACGCTCATTAAAGTTTTTAAAGACTTAAAACGATTAAAATAACATTTTTTATTGGTAAGATTGTTTTTGCAATGTTTACATTTCAATTTATTTGTCTCTAACATTCCTGACAAATTAGAATTTTGTTCATTTTCTCATGAACTACATGGGTAAGCATGAATATCTCCATTGTTACATCATAATACCTCACTTGACGTCAAAACTATAGTGCATACTGTTTTGCTTTGAAAATGACAGTTGAATGTCATACATTTTGTCGTAACTCATCTGATAAATAATAAAAATATAAAAAATAAATTTACTTTTTGATGCTTCTTGCAGTTGTCTCATCATGTCAATACATGTATCAAGGCTGATTTAATACAAGGTATATGATACATTACACCTAGATTTAAAGTTAAGTATTTTTAGCAAACAGAGTAGTATTCCCCTACCTATCCCATCTTTTTCTTCAATTTCTGAAGGCACTGAAAAAAAGTATAATCAAAGTTAACAAGATGCTCAAGGGTCCATAACGATCAGCTGAGAATAGTATATCATTGTAAATAGATTTACTCAAGTACACAACTGTACTTGTAATGTCAGCGAGTTCGAAATATAATACCTACTGCTGTAATTGCTAACATAATCATTCGGATGTTTTGGATGTGAACTTAAACTTTCTGAGCATAAAATATTAAAAGAAATATGAAAAGATGTATTTTTTAACATGGTTTGCTTAATATGTTTAGTTTTTATTTTGACTCAATAAAAATGTAAAGTAGTTGAAAATCTTAATTTAAAAAAGAAAAATTTCGGTTCTTACCATGGCACCGGAGATACAAAGCAAGGATACGTTATTTGATTTATATTTCTGGGCAGAAATTCACGTAGATACGTAAAATTTGTACTAAGATAATCATTAAAGTATAAATGAATTATTGGATAATAAAAATATATCAGGTCATATTCATTTAAAGCTCGGAGTGTTATTCTAAGCTTAGTTTAAATCTGAGAAAAGAACCACGAACGATAGTATTGTTCTCCCGCCTACCTCTAAGTAAATTCTCAAAGGTGCCAAAGCTTTTTGTGTTTCACGGGGGGGAGCATATGTTTATAGACAAAAAACGAAAAAATGCCGATTTTTCACCAATTTTAAAGCTATTTACAACTAAATAATTGTATTTTATTAATTTATATATGTTTTATTTATTTGTGTAAAACATAAGAAAAGATATGAGATACATTTTATCATATTTCAGACTATTACAAAATATGGTGATTCTTGAAAGTTCGATTTCACTACAAAATTTCGTCTACCCCCCTTTTTTCGAGAGCTGAAATTAATGATAATTTACTATCTAGCGCTAGCATTAAAATGATTAATCAATTACCATAGAACTGTTCTTTGTATTAAACAAAGATTTAATTGCCAAATTGCCATTGAAATTGAATTAAATAGGTGCAAAATGTAGGCTGGAATCAAGAGTTAGAGTACGTAGTTCTTAGAGCATTTAAAATAAGTTCATACAAGTCCAAGAAGTAATCCGATGTCGATATCGACGATACTCTTTATTTTGTCCTCCATCCAGTTTGCTTGAAATTAAAGAAACCAAAGACTCTGTCACAGTTTTCTTTATTTGATTTTTTAATCAAAATTCTTCTGTCGCATCAGGTAAAACGTTTTGGAGTGAGCTTTTAGAAGTTGGAACTCAGGAATGGAAAAAAATTCACATGATACCCTTTAGGGTAACAAAAGACTGTAGAATCCAATGGTTTCAATATAGAATTTTAAACAAAATCTTAGCAACAAATTCATTTTTATTTAAAATTAAAAAAAAATGAAGTAAATTATGCAGTTTTTGTCATACTGAGGATGAAACAATAGAACACCTTCTATTGGAATGTGATAATACACAACTTTTTCTTGAAGAATTTATGCATTTGTTTGAAGATAAAACTGGTCTAATGATAAATGTTACTAAGAAATCTTTTTTAAAGGATTTATTGAGGAAATACTGAAATTCAAAATGCTATTCTTCTTTGGCTTAAATAATATATATTTATACTGCAAGGTGCAAAAAGAAA
The DNA here is from genome assembly GCF_032062105.1 of Saccostrea cuccullata. NCBI lineage: Eukaryota > Metazoa > Mollusca > Bivalvia > Ostreida > Ostreidae > Saccostrea > Saccostrea cuccullata. Next base: position 60,300 of record NW_026928907.1, on the reverse strand, counting down.
CCTATTAATGTACAAAATGCAATATCACAAATGAAATTTCATAATGAAACACAAAAAAATTATCTCTTATAAGAATGGTAAAAAGGAAAAGTGTGATACCCAGTGGAACAGATGGAATCTGTTATTCTCTTAACTTGAACCTTTACATTCTCTCTCTCTCTCTCTCTCTCTCTCTCGCTCTCTCGCTCGCCCTCCTCTCTCTCTCTCTCTCTCTCTCTCTCTCTCTCTCTCTCTCTCTCTCGCTCGCCCTCCTCTCTCTCTCTCTCTCTCTCTCTTGTTCCCTCTTTCTTAAAATAAGAAAACACATCATTCTGTTTCTTTTGAAATATGTATATAATGCTGTATGTAGTGTGAATAAAAAAAAATTAAAGAAACCAAAGACTCTGTCACCGTATTTGATTTTTTGCTTGAAAAAAAATGTAAATATTTGTGTGTCAGCAAAATTCTATTAATCAGAAAGTAAATATGCACAAGCGTGAGGAAACACAGAAGTAATTGTCTTGGGATATGCTAAAAATAAACCCTTTGTATTAGATTCAAGGTCGTTAAAGTAATAATTTGGATTTTTTTTTTGTTTTTAACAATCATGAGTCGATATTAATACGATATCGTCGATATATACGATAAAGATGGCAAGTTCAATCTTCGTGAAAAAGTGATTAAACTATCACACACACAAAGTAACAGGGGTGGTATTTAACAAGGGTTGAGCAAACATGAATCGATATCGAAGATATCGACACTACATTGTAGTTTTATAAAATAAAGGTTTAAAAAGCACATGTTAAAATCGTAATATTAAGGATGGAAATCATATTTCTTTGAACAAACATATTCCGATTTCGCACGATATCGTGGATATTGACAATAAGGAAATATTCTTAAAACAGGAAGTATTGTACAAGACACATAGAATAGAGAAATATTATAGTAATCTAAAAAAGGAAATAATTTGTCGATATTGTAACTACATCGTGTTTTGGACATAACTCAAAAAGTCTCCATTGCAACACATGGAATTTCCTGAACAAAAAGTGCACTCTTTTGTAATGGTGGTATTTTTAATTCTATGTGTATCACATCATAACTGAAATGTACAGCTCGTCATCAACATTGCACATTTTCATCTTAACGTTTGAAAAATATCACAAAATCAAAAAAAAAAAATTCTGGTAAAATGTTATAGCATGATTTCTTAATTAAAAGATTGAAATTTCTTCGGTTCACTTTTGTCCATCCAATCATAAATAAAACTTTAGAATTCATTATCTACTTAAGACGCCTCCTGAGGACAGTTAACTTTAACTCAATATTCAATCACTTACCATGTTTATGAATGACCCTAAAGTATTTCTACCAATTTTAAGTAAAAATTAGAGACGTTAAGAAAAAATTCTTAGCTTATGGTTTATTTTTTTAACTTAAGAATATGATAAGAAGTTTTATGAATCCTGGCCCTGGTGTTACGTACTAAGAATGGGTAAAGTTTGATAAACATTGGTGACCATGCTTGGCAAAAAGCTTGAAAATACTACAGAGAAAAGATTTTAATGAGACATTGGATTAAATTTAAAATAAAAGCATATTTGTGAAATACATCCACTTATTTTTTTTAAAAAAGGATGGTTTTTAAATATTAATAATTTATGTTCTCCTTCACTCATAAATATGCCAAATAGTTTGAATGTGGTAAACTGGTCGAGAGAAGAAGCTAAAAATGTTCAAAAGTTAACGACTGATGAACGACAGACGAAGCACAGCGACAGACAAAAAGAGATATCAATATGTCAAGTGAGAAATCCACGTAACCTAATAAAGAAAAACACTTTATGTGGACATCAACTGGACAATTAAGTATCAAGTTCGTATTTTAAATCATAATAATTAATTTCCTCCTTATGTCCACCATCCAGATCGCTTGAAATAAAGATACCACAGAATCTGTCACAGTTTTTATCATTTGATATATTGCTTTAAAAAATGTAAATGTTTTTGTATCAGCAAAATTATGATAATCGAGATGGCTACAACTGTGTATTTGCCGTTTATCTAACTTATGCGTATGCAGCAATTGTCCGTTATCAACAGCAGGTGGAACTTGCATCTTTCCGTTGTTTTAGTACAAGTTCAATTCACATATGAGGGCTCGTGAAAATGTAATAATTTGGTATATTATACATTGCATACCGTCTAATTAATATACATCTATGATTAAACGTAAATGTATTTAGCACATAGTGTAGTATTTCCGTACCCTTCTCTGATATCTGTTCCAATTCCAGTTGCTCTGAAAAAAGTATAATCAAATTTTTACACAATGGTCAAGCATCCATAAGGATTTTCTGAGTAAAATATATCAACGTAAATAAAATACATTGTTACCGTCTTTGAATATAAACGATATTTTGCGAGGGTAAGAAACCTTGACAAAGAGTGAGGCTTGCCGTGCCATTTATTACGTTTTCGTCCCGAAACCAAATATCGAACCGTGTATTCCTAACAATTGTTGTTGATAACCCTCCTGATATCATTGAAAATTTCGCTTAATTATACTGCTACATGTATTTTGAATTGCAAGATAATTTTGTCTTATGCACTTCGTACAGATGTCAACATCGAGAGAACTTAACAGAGGAGTAAGGAAGTTAAAAAATATACAATTGAGCTACGAATTTTGAGAAATTAATCCAAAACTGAGCGCACTTTTTAATGCGCAATAAATTTTCAGTTTTTACAATGGCACTGTAGCTCTCCGGTCCGTCAATATATATTTTTGGAGAGCTACAGTTCTGCAGCTAATTGGACGATAGACTATAGACGACAGAAGGACGCCAGACACTCTTTAATTTAGAAATCTCACTTAAAACTTCGACAGATGTGGACTAAAAAATCGACTGTTACTTATTTTTTTTCAGCATAACATGATAATATTCTATACCGAAAAAGGCTTTTATTGAGTCTTTATCAAATTCAGTGACTATCAGCAATGAATATCAATGATGTATAAACGAGGGATCTTTTAAATACGCCATACAAATTTAATATAAATATAAAACAAATCCTTTTAAAAATTATTTCTATTTTTTTCAAATTTTGATAAATGCCTTTTATTTATACACAATATACATATACATGAATAGACATGTAAACATAAACGTCAATTGCCTTATATTAAATTTTTAAGTGAGAGATACTTACCATGTGTCATTTTTCCGTCACAACAAGCTGGTACTTTACCTAAATGTAAAATATTTTTAAAAGTGGACCAAACAGAACATAGGATCTGAAAACGGGTTTAAATATTACAGTAAATTATCACCTATATCAATTAAAGTTTTCTCTCAGAGACATTGTTTACTACTCAAATTTACTGGATTCCTCTTTCAAGTGTCAAACTAAATGACGATTGTGTCTTGTTTATTTAAGTCTTGTTTATTTAAGTCTTTGTCACAAGATTTTCAAAACTTTCAAATTGATAAATTAGTACTTGTATATCAATCAGTTAAAAGCTCATGATATTTTTCCTTGTTTTTAAATCTAGTACAGCCTGAGAAACTTGGTATGGTAATTAAATACTGCGAATACACATTTTCGTTTATTTTTAGGGGCAATTGTCAAGAAGAGAATATGAAAAATCACAAAAATACCTCTTCAAACATCGTCGTTTATAGACTTTATTAACTGAACAATATTAAGCAATATTTCTCAGTAATAATTTCTTTTTTATTCAATTGACAAAAAAGATTAGTCCACATTTTAAAAAAAATATAGGCACATGAACGGTATTTTTTTAGACAATTTGTAAATATTTCTTCAGAAGTCTTTGTCACAATGTTTTCAATCTTTAATATGATGAAGAACATACCCAAGTGATTACAAAAAGTGATTAAAATATATACCTTTCGCCCCTAACTAATAATAAGAGAAAGGCTAACGGATTCTACTATTTTTGACCTTTTTGCACTTACACGGGTTTATATTAAATGACTGTTTTGGGTTACTTTCAGATTAAAAATAATTATCAAAAATTGTACTTTCAATTTAAAAAGATCATATTTAATAGAAAAATCGTAATCAAACACTAAAAGAATAATTAAGTAGCAAATAATTATGAAAAGGAATGAACATATATATTATTTCATTATAGATATCACAAAAATGCACACACGATCACGCGATCTTCAACACATACATCTTTGACTTAGACACATTTCATCAAGATGTTAAACTATTTAGTAGGCAATTAAAGATTTATTAGGATTTTGGCATTCTTTCAAAAAGTTTCATACAATTCAAATTATTAGAGTAAGTTGTATACATTAAAATTTCATTACACAAGACAGTCTTGGATTTGTCAACTTGATTAAGGTCAAAATCTAGTAAATGAAAGGTGCCTGCAGGTTTCTCTAATTTCAGAAATATATTGTCATTAAGCATTATAAACCAAAAAATATATGAATTGAATTAAAATTATTTCGGCATGGTTTTAAATTGAATTCTGTGAATTTCAAAATGCAGAATTTTTTTCATCATTTCTATTGAAGCTGTAAAGTCAGGAAAAAGTGATATTGAATTGATTATGACGTCATAATGGATCTAGCACAGGCTAAACACATTTGCTAGTTATGATGTCAAACGACGTAGGTTCTACGTTAATAAAAAAGAAAAAAGTGCATTTCACTCATGTCTTATTCCCTGTTGTTTTACTAATATCTTTCAATTTTATCTCTTTTGGTTACATACGTTAAATACAAAAAAAAATTAAGTGGATTGGTTTTGTTATTTGTAGGCCCCAAAACTTCGTATAAAGTATCATATGATATGTGATACTTGAACCTTCAATTTGAAAATATGACTTTTTTCTTCAACCACTTTCCCGATACCGTCCGTTGACGGTATTTAAGTTAGTAGAGCACTCACTCCGTGATCGGGAGGTCGTGAATCCGAATTTCCCCGCGACTGACCTAAGTCGATTAAAATGGGTAGTATCTGTTCCTTTGCCATTGGTTTGACACTTTGAAGTGAAATTTGCGGGTGAGACCTTAAAAACCGAGATCCCGCTTATCACGGCAGACGTTGGAACGATAAAGATCCCTAAATGCTAAATTGTCCTGAGTGCCGAATGAATGTCAATAGCCTTTACAGGTATTTGGATGGTAATACAACATTCAATCAGTCAATAATTCTACAAAAAACTTACTTTTAGAAGAAAAACATGGCCAAATGAATATCGAGATACATGTAATCAGAATCTTTTTTGATTATCTCTTTGACAATCCACAGAATTACCAATAAACTCGCCAAAAAGAAGCACCATAGCAACAAGGTATAATAAGATGGAATAAAGATTATGAAACAAATGCCAAGAAAAAAAGCTATTTTTTAAAGGAAAATTACTTCATCCCCTACCAAAACACTGGTTAGATTTATATTGCCTACTATATCCATTGGCAAGCTAGCCGTTTGTACATGTATGTACCAATTTATGAAAAATAATGAAAACTATTCAGCAAACAGCAGTCTGCACATGTCTTTGAGAACAGTCAATGCTGTTGTCAGTGAAGTACATTTACTTAAAGAGACAGCCGAGTCCGACACATGTGTTTCATATTATACAATTATTTTTTTTCGAAGTGCAGGAACAGCTCACTGTGACGATTGGCCAAGAGCAATAGAACACACTGAGCTGTTCCCAGCACCAAAAGAAATTTTTTTCTGGTCTATGCACTGTTCAGGCATTAAATAATTGTTTTATTACCTTATATTTATTTTCCGTACTTAGTGTGAAACTCACATTTGTATATTACAAAAGGTTCTCGTGCCGTTATGAATTCAAATCATTGTAAATTAATACCTAGATGTTGTGCATCTTTAACTAAAGATTGATTGATTGTTTGTATGTTGTTTAACGTCCCTCTCGAGATTTTTCACTCATATGCATGGTAAGCTGCAAATTTTGATCAATACTTTTTTGTTCATGCCAGTACCTACTGTGAGAAGGGACCTTGGTTTAACCCGTTATGAATACAGTTGCATCCGAAGAACAGATCTCCACATCACTACACAATGTATTAATTAAAGTAACTCATTAAATAAAAAATAAATGAAAGGCTTTGGAATATATACATGTTTTTGCCTTTTTGCTGACTCAGCATATTCCTCTTTTTTTTTTTTGCAATATTTGAAATCATTTAAAAAATAATATCAAGCTAATACAGCTGTTGTGTGTATCTCTTGTAAACGAATAGGACTTTCTATTTTAGACACTAACTTAAATAAAACGTTTTTTTTTAAATCCTATCCGTTGCCTAGCAACAAAGTTGGATGTTTTGATAAAGAAAAAGTGAAAAATGGTATAGAATTGAGTCAGAAATCTTATAAATTGTATTACACAATTGCAAGTTCTAAATACAACTTTTCAAGTTATAGAAAATAGCTCTCATTTATTTAAATATGATCATAAATGATTTATATTTATTTTTCTCCGTGGCAACAGCAGATTTTCCTTAGCAACCCTTTTAGAAAGGGTTAATTTTTCCATTTTTGTATCGAGTTATAAAAGATACGAATATATAATTTTTCATAAAATTGCAATTTAGAATATGCCCATTGTAATAAGGGTCTGATTAAAGTTATTTTCACTTTATGAACCCATGTCAACAATTCTCATTACCTAGCAACCAACTCTGTAATCAGTTAACCCTTTTACAAACCATCATTTTTTGGAAGCCGAAATGAGATTTTCCGAAAAGGCCTTCTGAATGTAAAATTAACACAAATAGATACAAGAAGTATGTATCAAAATGTATTTGTTGATTTAAAGATTCCATAGAAGAATAACTCTTTGGTTGCCATGGAAACAAGTTCCACATTTGCCAGAAAACAAACTTGTGTTTGTGAAATTTTTGGCCCCAGTTTTTTCTTATTATTCAAATTGGCAAACTTCAATGGTTGTACAAGAAGCTTTAGCATTCCTGTTTCTACAATGAATATATTAGTAATTTTTTATCATCTTGGATATACTAGTAATACCTTAAATTAATGTACATGAAGCTAAGTTAATATTCTATATGAAAGATAATGGCTCTCATATTCCGGTAACTATTTTAAATTTTTATTTTACACATCAGAATCTCTAAGAATTTTTGTGAAAGATTTCTCTTATGATGGAAACTTATGGCAAGATAATTTCCTTTTTGAAAATGTCTATTGGTATTGAAAATATCTAGAAATCTATTCAGTTGATCCTTACATTGCGGGTTAGAATCCCAATTTTTGACTTCGGATGAGAATGTATAAACCGAGGTCCCGTGTCGCAGTAGATGCTGGCACGAAAAATATCCCTCATTGCCTAATGGCCCTAAGTGCCGAGTACAGGGGGAAAATTGCAGCTCTCCACCGGCAAATGGTAGCGTCTCCATATGAAAGAAAAATTCTCGCGAGGGATGTTAAGTAACATACAATCAATAAATCAATCAATCAAATTTTCGCCTTTATTCAGCACTCAGGCCCACTGATCATTAAGGGTTCTTTAACTGCAAATGCCAACCATAACATTTAAGGTTAGGTCCAAAGGACCTGTGACTTTCACTTCTATAGTGACAGGTGCTTGGCGTACAGATAGACACTACCTATGTTTGCGTCCTAGTTTGTAGCAGTGCAGCAAACGAGAATCGAACCCAGGCTCCCAGCTAAGGAAGTTAGGACTAAAACGAATCTTAAGAGATACTGGGAATATTTTTATTGTATGTGAGAACATCCAATATTTTTAAACTCATATGCTATGCATCATGCCTAAAGTCAAGTTATTTTGAGTCTCATCCAAAAATGAACTTAAGACGTCCTAGACTTCCTGAAACTGTTCTCATTCTTTGCTTGTGTTGTTATTGCAAGCATGATTGTATGGCATCAATCGATGATTGATCACGACGTCGTGGAATTTCCTAAAAGTACTATAACTTTCTTAACTGCTCATAAGTATTTTTAATTTACATAAAGATGAATCTACAGGATTTTCTTTCTTGTCTCAATATATTTTGAGTCATTAGGACATACTATAAAGAGCAAACTGCAAAGGAAAATCACAGATTTTATCAGATTAAGGGGGGGGGGGGGTAAGAGGGCAACTTTTCTCAGTATTAACTACCGTATAAACTCGCCTATAAGTCGGTATTTTGAAAGTTAAATATTGGTATAAAACTCTATGTCCGACTTATAGGCGAGTCATAAAGAGTTTGATATTTTTCTGGAAGTTAAACGGTAGTATATGTATCTTATTTGCTATTATCAAAGAAAATGTATGCATTCCTAGATTATATATATAAAGAACAAGTATTTACGTGTAATATTTTAAGAATTGGCTTATACGGCTACTTCCAGTATCAACTTTTTTATACTACATTTTCCTTATATCAGTAATAGTTTTTGGGGCAACCAGCCTTTCAATTAACATTTCCTATAGCAGAATAGGCCCTCTTTCCCCCTGTTGCTACGAGATTGTTCTATAACATTTAATAATTTCTAAAAGCCATAAATATCGTTTATTTATTCATGCGCGTAAACGTTTGCATACAGAAGCAACCTGTCTCATCTCCACGCTGAAATGGAAATGTTTTGCACCTCCATCAAAAGGGAATTACAATCTTTATGAAGATATTATAATAGTAAAAATTATAGACTGCCAGCTATGAAAATACCGGTATTATAAACTTTGAACAAGAAAAACTGAAATCGGAAGAATATGGAGAGAAATCGTAAGGCGTATTTTTGACGCTGATTTCGTAAACCTTAAGCCAAAATCGTAAAGGTTGGCAGCTCTGGGATTATAACAGGAACAACAACAAAATAGAACTTCAGATCAATAGGAATTTTCATTGTCTTATGATATGAGGAATTTACATGATGCAGTTATTTGACAGTAGTATTACAAGAAGGCAGCACCGTGATGCCAAGTACGCGTTTCCTAATAAACAAGACCCCATGGGCCAAATCGCTCACCTCAATATAAATAAATGGTCCCTACGCACCCCTAAAAAGCGGAAGGGGGAGGTTACTGTGGCTTTTGCCATACATGTTTCAACTTTCATCTTGACCCCACTCTTCATTGGGGGGTCGTCATGATTTAAACAAGTAGCAAATCTACACCTAAGGATGCTTCCATATAAATATGTTTAATCCCGGTTTCGTTGTTGTGGAGAATATTATCCCTAATTTAAACTCCTATGTATATCTTTGATCATCAATTGTGGCACCACACTACCCCCGGGGGTCATGATTTGAAGAAACTTGAATTTACACTCTAATTGACGATGCTTCCACATAAAATCTATTACACGACATTATATCCAAGGATGCATCAATAAAAGTTTCTAGAGCTTGCCTTGGGGTTCTATAGAAGAATTTTTCTAGGACCCTCTTTACACTGATGAAAAATGTTTTTGGACTTTGAGGAAATTATACAGCGTAATGGAGGATATTTTTAATCAAATAATCAATTTTTGATAAAGGGAGTGTGCATTTTTTTAAATCTTGGATACATTTTCAAAATTAAACAATGAAGTAACGATAAAAAGAAATCTTTTATTTACTCAAATACAGAAAATACATTTTCATAAATATTGTCAAGTCTTCAGCTTCTCTATCAAAGTCTAATATAACGTTTCCAATACTTATTTAAAATTACGACATCTAGTGCAGATACCTGGACGGTATATTTTCTTAGCATGTACACTAAAGTCAAAGTAAGTTATATATGGTATAAAAATGAAAAGTTTCTCCATTGAAGTTTTCACACTATAAAACCCCAGTCGGCCCCCTTAAATGATGGAATAAAATTTTCAATCGTTTTTTTTATTATCTCGCCCTTGAAGAGGATGTGGCCCTTCATTTTACCAAACTTGATTATCCATTATCCGATAGTTTGGGTACAATGGCTATTAAGAAGTTACAAATTTAAAATGTTAATAGACAAAGAGACATCTAGGTTACCTAGAAATGGGGGGGGGGGGGCAACAATTCAATTGACAGTTTCGATAAACAAGGTAATGTTGGAAATAAAGAGGAAGGGGGGCTGGCCGCCCTGTTGCTACATCCCGGAGGTAGTTACAAATCAGAGTGTACTCAGAAAAGCATCAAATTTTGTACACCACTGAGTTTCTAGAATGTAATACTGTAAGTAGTATTTTTAAATAAATAATTTTACAATTAATATGCATTATATCCAATTGAAAAGAGTTTTTCTCCCAAAACATTGAGAAATTTCAAATTTTTTTATATTATCCAGTTGCTAAGCAACACTAATTTCAAAGTGTAAACATGGTAACCATACAGCATACAGTTTCTTTAATTATGAATGATAAAGTTTCCCGAGTGTTTTGCTCATTGTTATGCAGCAAAAGGTATGAGTACTGAAAGCAAAAATTTCAAATCAAGTATTTTTCTCACAGATAGTTTGCTTTCTGGCAAATGTGCAACAAATTGTCATGGCAACCCAAGTATTATTTGATAATGGTATCTTGTAATCCATAGAAACGTTTTAAGACATAAAATATTCTACTTGTATGCTAAGGTACATGTATTTATATTTCAATTAGAATGTTTTTTTGTTTTTTTTTGATGAAAATCTCATTTCATCCCTTAAAATTTAGCCCCAAAAATGACCGAATTGAAAAAAGATATTGTGGTTACAAAAGTTTTTGATAAAAGTTAAGATATGTTCCCATGGGTTACTAAAATATAAAAAAAACTTCAATTCCATATTAAAATGACAATTTTGCCTAATTCCATTTGAAAGAAAAATTATCTATTCGTATCTATTCTAACTCTATTCAAAAATGACAAAATTAACCCCTTTTAGCAGTGTTGCTAAGGAAAATTTGCTGTTGCCATGTACATAAATAAATATAAATCATTGATTCATTTTTTAAATAAATGAGAGTTATTTTCTATTACTTGAAAAGTTGTATTTAGAACTTCTAGATAACAATTTGTAAGATTTTTTACTCAACTCTCTACCATTTTTCACTTTTTCTTTATCAAAATATCCGACTTTGTTGCTTGGCAACGGATAAGATTATTTAAAAAAAACGTGTTTTTGAAGTTTGTGTCTAAAAGAGGAAGTCTTCCTCTTTTACAATACACACAACAATTAGCTTGATATTTTTTTAAAAAATGACTTTTAATTTTGCCAAAAACCAGGAAAATGCTGAGTCAGCAAAAAGGCAAAAAAATGTATATATTCCAAAGCCAACTGCAAAACTAGCTTTAAATAAAATATCAATGTCTTGTATTTTTAAACACCTAAAGTGTGTGTCTTTATTTTATCAGTGAGTAAGAATAATTGTTAAAGTTTTTATATATAAATCTAGGCTTTAAAGATAATTGACTTTTTACCCCTTCGCATGGAAAAATTGGCTGGTTGCTAAGGAAATTACTTTGTCCAGGTTTCCATAGTGACCAAAATCCATATTTTTTTTTATTTTACATACATGGATCATAGTGAAAGAGAAATCTGTGTGTGGAAAATCATCGAATTTTGAGAAACCACCACCCCTCCCCCCATAAATCATCCTTTTGTCTGATTTTTACGTGGACAGGTACTTAAAATAAAAATATCACTCGTAAATTTACTTACCTTGTAATTGATTAATTACAAAATTATTTTGTAAAAAAAACATTCTCATTTTGCAAAGAAGTACTCCGAAGTTGACATGAAAAACGTGTATTGAATTTCTGATTGAAATTTCACTCGTTCGGTATTACGTGTGTTTTAATAAATGTCTCTGTTTGTTCTTCTTGAAGTGATTTTTTTAAATGATTGCAATCAATACATTACTTATGATCTAGTTTTAGAAGCCACATTAAGTAGAATAAAAGTAAGAGAGAAGATTAGTAAAAAATCTGATTTATAAATAAAACTTACTAAAAATATATCCCATTCCTTGACGTAGGCCCTGTAATTAAAAAAATACTCTTTATACCTTTAACACTGACAATCATAATATCAATTCAATGTCAGAGTTACGTTATACTTGTGCAAGATGATGTCAGTAAGGTAGCTATGTTACAAAACGAAATGGCGCGAACGGGATAAATCGGAATTATTGCCTTTTGCTTTATATATATTTTGCGTGCAAATCAATGAAGTGAAAATTGTAATTTTTTTTTCAACAAATTTGCAATGATGACAACTTTTGGCATTTTCTAAACATAGTTTCAAGAATACATGTACGTAAGTAATACATAACAAACAACTTCCATTATCTAAAAGCGCAGTGCGTGATTAAATTCTCCAGTAAAACGATCACACTTATTTCATTTGCCATTTCACTTACAATCATTTCGCTATTGTAACCAAATAGTTCTGAAAAGCTTCTTTAGAAAGGTTGCTATCACAAATAACATAGTAACTTCATTCATAATTATTTCGCTTTTTCAATGAAAAAATATCACATACATCAAATTTGTACTTAACTAATTAGATAAAAATAAGCATAACTTTAAAAAAAAAAGGGGGGGGTGCTTTAGCAGCGGTTAGTTCAGGAAAATTCCTATATTCATTTATATTTGCAATATAAAAAATATATTATCTTATTACAGGATTTAATGTCTTTTTCAATAAAACCTTCTTCAATAACGCATATCATATTTACCTTTTTTTTCACTAACATAAAAATAGAAATTCATAATTAGGGAAATCAGTTGGTATTGCAACAACTCATAGCATCAGTGATTGATTGTAATCAATATATTTTTTTGAGGGGAGGGGGAGGGGGGCTGGTCACATTAAAAATTTTCTGAATAACTATTAAAGCAGATGGGTTGTTTCTTAGGAACAAAAGGTTACAATTACCCATATAAAATAAAATATTGACCAATATTCCCATTGCTTCTTGAAGTAATTTGCTATATCAATTTAAGCATATTAATATGTTTAAACATGTACATGTACTTTCAGAAGGAAAAGTGCATACCCCGGTAGTCACATAGTCACAAGTCCCTATCCCCTTCATCTCCTCTTCTATTTGATTCTTGTATTTTGCTGTTCATTTAGTAAGGAATTACGTATATTCTAATTGATTTACCGTGGCCTTTTGAAAAACAATAATTGTCTCTGTTAAACATTTACGCTCCTGTAAGGCAGAACATGGCGAAGATCGAAATATCCTTAATGTAAGTGAAACTCCAAGGTCAAAAGGTCAAAGTTGTTTTAACCAAATGGAAGATCCTTTCACAAAGAATACATCATTGTAATATGAAAGACCTAGTACTAATTGTTTAAACGTTAGGTCAGGATTAAAGTTTTTTTAGTGGGTCAAAGTTTAAGGTGGAGGTCAAAGGGTCAAAATTGTTTGTATCCATTGGAAAGGCTTATAATTAGGCATACAGAAGTGAAATATGGAAACCCTTGTGCATGTGCCAAGGGTAAAAATTTTTATTTAAATGTTTTCTGAGAAAGGGCTAAACTCTGAGGTCAGGGTAAAAAAGGTCGAATATTTTTTATACTAAGTGAAAGGTTTTATAAAAGTAATACACATTTGAAGGTTGAAAGCCCTAGCATCGATTGTTCAAAAGTTATGTCTGCAAAAAAATTCGAAAATATTGGTAAAAAATTGTCAAACTTCCAAGGTCGATGTCAAGAGTTCAAATTTTGTGCTACCAAAAGAAAGGTCCTGTCACGAGAAATGCACCTGTGGAATATGAAAGCCATAACCTAATCAACTCAAAAGTCAGCCCAGGTTAAAGACAAACAGACAAAAATATAACAGCTAGACAGACAGATGGGTGGACCAGGAAAAACTATATACTCCGAATCTTAGATTCCGAGGCATAAAATACTTCAATTTATTGCAATTTGACACACACACACACCCTCACACACCCTCCCTCACGCACACACACATCCAAAAACGAAACAGAACAATTCAACAATCCTGCACAAAAGAAATGAAATGAAAGTGCATTTCATAAATTATTGCAATACGTTCCGTTTAGTAATGTAACTTTAAATATACAGATACTATGATCAACATTAAAATCCAAAAAAAAAAAATCCAAAAGCTAATTTTGAAATATAAATACCATGGGTGACATTGATATTATTACCCCCCCCCCCCTGTCAGATTAAAAATATAATCAGATTATTGTTATATACAATCATAGCTTTCAATAAGGCCAATCCCTAAATATATAGACCTTAAAGAAAGCATATATGGACTGTGCACAAAGTCGATATGCTTTCTCTAAGTTCTATTTATCTAGGGATTGTACCGAATCCATAGGATATAATTGTTTTAACTTTTTTTATCAGTTATACAGATGTGTCTTAAAATTCATGTTTTTGATACTTAGTACCATCTAAGACATTGTTATGTTATTTGAATTATGACGTCACATGTTTTGTATCCAGTATAAGTATTTAAACCGAGTACCAATTTATACTTGCTGGGCTTGAAATTTCACAATTTGTTAACTTTTTACTGTCTTTCATCTCTCTAGGGTAGAAAGACCAAAAATACGCAACTAGGATAAGGCTGTCCAAAAAATATCAATTTGTTCAGACTGTACTTACTTCTCTGAACTAAATAGATATGACGTCATAATAGAATATGACGTCAAGTCATTGCATCCTTTAACTGACATGACGGGGATAGTGTCATAAATTGAAAATGGCATGAGCATTTTTTGGAGCCTTGTTGTTGAATTCAAGTGTTAGAATTGTTTTTAAGCTCCAATGTGCTGTTATGAAGTTGAACATTTGCAATTTAAATATCCTTTTTCCTATCGCTTGTCCGACATACACATTCAAACATTGAGAAAAATTATGTGTGAAACACTCCCCTTACACGCCCGTAGACAGAGTTAAAATTTAAGAATCGTGTTTATATTGGACTGGCACAAGTGATAAACAAAAACAAATTAAAGATACTCTGAGGGAATCTACAAGAAAAGAATTTCTCTAACTGAATTTTGCTTGGAGATTGTATGTAGCTTATCCATTTTTGTATGAATCGCGATAAAGAGTAGAAAATAGCCCCTCTTATGTGGGTAATTTGAATTTCTAGTAAAAGTTTTCTTAACGAGTAAAAATTAAACCTGCCCAAATCACTTCCTATGTACCAGAGATTACGATCAATTGATCTATATAACTTAAATAATCTATATAGTTTATATAATAAACACCTTTATCTGGACATGTATTTTCCGTGTTTGGTGTTTTGAATATCATAGATTCCCATTCATGTCTGTTCAATGTAAATATAAGTTCTTATGAACACTTGTCGACAAAAACCTGTATATTTCTTGGACTCTGTAATGTTTAAATAGACATTAAAGTGTGAGTAATGTAAAAAAAAACTTTATCAAATGGATTTTAAATACACATGAAATATCCAAAACAGACATAATTTATTCGTCAAATTCGTGTTTTACTGACAAATTTGAGGGTTTTTCCCGCTCAATATCGTCAAACCCATCATACAGTTTTGCCGAGCAAGATTCAGTTAGAGGGGAAACTCAATGTACCAGTCATCACAAGAATACAGTTTTGCATATAGTTGAGGATGTTAATTCTTTATATCTGTCCAACTGAAATCCCTCAAGACTGTGTTCTACATCCTGTAACAGTCGGTGCTGATAGAAGTTGTTAACCTTGAATGTACATAAGCTTTTGAAAATAAAGAAAGTGGTGGTGAAGATTATACAGCTCAACAAACTTTTTAAGCTCACATGATTTTTCGCACAAATTAAGGTCACATTGTTGTAATGAAAATTACCATTTTCGAACTGCAGTACAATGACATAGCCCTTTGCTATATTACATATATAATGTCAAGCATAAATGTCTTTTAAATTTATTATCTTAAGTTTCCAAAGTTAATGTTTTAAAGGGGAATTTATAAATAAACGGTAAGATGTTTTTACTATACTATTCTACCATAGGTTTTTACAAATTGTAAAAAACGAGCTTTCCTTGATACCATGTAGTTGAAAATTTTAAAATTTATTCTTCAAGGTGAGTATTTTTAAAAAATGTTTGCTCATTTTCCATACTCCTCTTGTTTTTGTCGAAATGTAGCGCCGAAAAGGGATATCATTGCAGAAGGAAACCACAATAAAGGGTAGCATAATGAAGTATTGTTTAGTTTTTTGAATAGTAAATTCCTTGTATGAAAAGGAAAATTCTTCTGCATTTACGGTTTGAAACTTAAAATTTTGCAGTGGGATGAATCTCTCATGATTCTAGATTTTAGAAGTTGACTCTGAAAAATCCCACTTTATTAACATAGAAAGCAGTCAAACAGATGAAAATTACTATTACCACCCCAAGTTAAAGAATCAAAATGTACAGAAAATACAAGTTAAAGTAGCTGTACTGTGCCCATGTCTACGTTTATGCCAAGAGCTATTGCTTTCAAAAGAACGGATAAAAATACAAATGCAATTGGCAAGAACCCACATAAATTCAAATGACAATAGTTGTTATTTTTCAGCCTTGAATATATAAAACTTCTACCAAGTGATTTGTGTGAATTATGTTTCAGTAAATAAAAAAAATTAAATTATGTACCGTAAGCAAATACATGTACTTTTAAAATGTATTTTGTTGTCTCGATACACAATATTACATCATAACAATGTGACCTTAATTTGTGCGAAAAACCATGTGAGCTTAAAAAGTTTGTTGAGCTGTATATTCAAGGTAGCATTGGACCACAACAAGGACAGATATGGTGACATGTAGAGCCTCATTGTTGGATTATTCAATTTTACCCTGAAGAACTCACAATGAAAGTTTGCCAGGCGATCAATGGATACAAGAGCAAAAACCGCAGAAAAATATCAGTGGAAAAAGAGTACAGATTAAGAGAAGTCAGAGTTCTTGATAGGAAAGTCGAACTAAAGAAACTGAAAAGACTAAGACCCAAGACTTCAAGTAAACATGTAAGTTATTGACAAATGTTATAATACTTATAACTTCCTGCTATATTTTATCTGATAATTTTCTGTTATGAAACATCAGTTTAATTTAATAGAATAATTTTATTAAGATGTTGAGATGGTTATTCTAAAAATTTTAATTTTTTTGTAAGTTATGATTTTACTACGACTTTTATCAAAGTAAAACAATGGACATTTATTTTTAGGTCCCTGTATATATAATGTTTTTTAAAGTAAATGTTAATAGAATTCTTTGTGCTTTAAGATTGTTTATGCATCTCTGATATTTGAATGCTAAAACAAAACTTGAAAAAGTTAAGATCCCCGTATTTATTTTTTCAAAATTCTATTGGTAGAATTTGGACAATTTTTGATAATGACCCACATTGCAAGATTCTCTGGGAAGTCTTATTGTACCTGCGTAAAGTAACATTTAAGGGTATTCTGCACCTTTGTGCGAAAATAAAGTTACCTGTTGCCATGGTAACAATACCAACGTTATCATTTCCAATAATATTTTGAAAAAAAGTGCTCATAATGTAATTAATTCTCTATGTTTCAACAAAATCCATGAGAATCAATTTCCTGCCCATTTTGATGCTTACAGAGAATGACATGAAAACTCTTCATTGTGTTAAAGGTCTTCGGTTACATACATTAAGATTTTGCATTACCGAGAAGCAAATTATAAGACTCATAAAAAAATATCTCCGTCTCATTGATACAGCGTAGTAGACAGCCAATAAAAAGAGGTAAGTTTCAGGCAGTTCTAGGTACCGCTCGTAGATTTCCGGGGTAAAAATCGGAAGTGACACCACATCTTCCATAAAAATTCAGCGCGGTAAAAGAAAACTACATGGACATCGGAAAAAATGAAGACCTTATTATCAGTAATGATGGTAAAATGCGTGGTTATGAATGGTTAGAACAATCGAGATAATACTGCTGGTGTGATTTTCATAGATTTCCAAAATGTCAAAAAAAAAAAATCTGTATTTGAAGTGGATTTACCAAGTAAACAGAGTCAACCCTTCTTCGACATTCACTATGTAAGACAAATTATGGACCCCAGAATTTTCATTCTTTCGTTTGTTCCGAACATTTTAATTTCTGCTTTACAAAGAACTTATCTATTGGTGACTCAATAAATCATACAGGATTAAAATAATATTTAAGCTGGATGCGTACCTAACCTTTCTCCAAGGTCTACAAGTCCTAATGCAAAGTAGCAATCCAGCTATAAAAAAGAGGTAAGCACAGAGGGCATGTATTTATAGAAGTAGGTTATGTTCATAAATAACATGTAAAAAATGTAATATATCCTATTTTTATTATAATGCCCACCATATAATGATATATTCACTCTATGGCATATGGCGTACTATACAGAATTTTCTCCACATCTAATTTGCACAGTTCATTTTAATAATTTTTTTTTGTTTTTAACTTCATATAGAAACTCTCTAAAATAGAAAAATGTAATTTCAAATATATATTCCGAAATTTTGAATTCCGAACAACATTGATTTTATGTTGTTAAAGGTCCCTCTCGAGAGTTTCAGGGATATACCAGTTCTCGAAATTAAGTTGCAGAAAATGAATGAAAGTTTACAGATTAAAACTGAAGCATAAACCATCCCTCGTTTAAAAGCCTGAAACTCGGTAATATGTACAGCACTGCGAGTTCCCTGCTATAAACGGTATAGGGAAATAAATTTTAATCATTTTCTCTACAGTTTTAATACAAACAGAAAACACCTCTAATATGAATTTGTATGGGAAAATATGCATTTACTTACAAATGGTAAGAACTAAGGAGGATAAGAATATTTTAATTGTTTATGTTGTGTATGAGGTCAGGATATTATAATTTGAGAAAAGAAAATATATATTTAATACTTACACAATACAATCCCTTGTTCCTTATTCTTAATTATGTTCGGTAATTTTCCACTGTGTAAAAATGGCTAAAACAAAGCCTCCCCTGATTGGTTATTTTACTCTCTACGCATTAAGGCTTACTTCGTGCGCACATTCTCTGGACCTCATTGTGTATGATACATGTATCTTTGAAGGTAAGCATTTAAATCAATTTATTTGCAAAAATCAGTTTTTAGACAGATAATTTTATAAAATTATGTATTAGGAAGTGTTTTGACAATTAATAAAATATGGAAAAGAAACTTAATATAAACCGCTTTAATAATGATGGTATAAATCTTTTCACATAGGTCATATTGATTTATTAGTAAAAATAATAACCATTTTGTAAGAAAACCATGTCGAATTATTTATTTGTAAAAAAAAAAAAAAAAAACAGACATAACAATTCTAATTTTCCAAATTTTCATTAACTAAGTCCCAAAAGTCGACATTTTTTTTTGTCAAATTGAAATTCGTTTAATGAACTTAAGGTATAGGTACAATGTTCTTCTTTGTTAAACGAACAAAGGGGTATAAATTTAAACAATACGTGACATAGGCCCGACCATTCTAGGACAATAGGTATAGAATAAGAAAGACAGATGACACCACAGACAAGTTAATTTCATAAATAGTTAACTTCCATTTTTTGAAAGATAAATCAGTTACAAAGAAAAAATATTGATTGCATAATCTTCGCTATTTAAATTTGTTGAATACAATCTTTTTAAAAGATCTTTGACAAGCCTCCTGCGTGGTTTCAAATATAACTGAGCATTGTTATCAGCAAGTACATGAAAACTGACATGAATTCTTAAAACATCAAAATATTCATATATGTACGACTTGTTTCATACCAACGATAGACGTATTCCGCCATATTTCTTTCAAATACCTTGTCTTATTGTAACAATATATACATTAAGCTATCAACTTTTACACATGTAAGATGGAAAAGCATTTAGGAACAACTGAGTTGATTAAAACAATTAAAAATAATATCAGACACATGTGTATACCAGTCATAACGCAAATTATAAATAATCATTACATTGAATCACGAATGTTAAGGAGGCTGGGGGGTCAACAAATTAATCTCAAATTAACCACCAGATTTAACTTATTTTTTAAGATACGGTAACTTAAGCTGTCTACTATCATTTCACAAAGAAAAAGTTAATACATTTTAGTTTTAAAATTTGATCATTTTCTATATCTTCAAATGGAGCTCTCCTTTTAAAGGAGATAAAAAATAGTCTGAAAATGGCTGCCACACCCCAGCCTCGTTAAAATAGAAGAAAAATATTTTTGCACGAGTTGCACGCATGTTATTCAGCAAGATTAGCAGTATATACACTTGAATAAAAAAAAACGCAGTTTAACTTGTTAATACCATTTGGAATTATATATCATTAGAATGGATAAAACAGCTTTGTATACCGATATGCAGTTGATATGTCAAGTCATGTACATTGTATATCCCGAATTCCATTAATTGAATATAAGTGCAACTGGGAAGGGGGGGGGGGAAAGAAATAAAAAGTATTCTGATAGTTGTTCTTTTAAAACTATTCATTGAAATTGTCTAGTTCTTTTAAACATACATACATTCTGCAGATATACTTGTATAACTTCGTTGGATTGATTTATCAATTTTAATTGATTTTTCAAAGTAATAATCTCAAATCTGAAAATTCGACATTTGACTTAATTTAAGTGTACATTCTTTAATATAGAAAGAGTACCTCATATTTAGACTTACATTCGGGCATTTGCATTGTTTTTGAAAGTGAAGTGGGGGAGGGGGCACGCCTCTTATCAAAACATATTTCTGTCGACTTTAATAGTGCCGATTATTCTGCTATTCCATCCTGCCAAAGAAAATATCATATTTTAAGAAATGTGAATGTTTAAGAATTATACATGTATGTACATCTATAATAGAAGCCTTTCAAGAGTTAGGTGTTTATGCCTGACAGTTTGAAATTTTCTACCTGTGTAAAATAATTTCGGAAACTGAAAGGTAGGACTACCTGAAACCTTGTATAATCAGGAATTATATTTATTTTTTCTTTTGCTCATTGAATACTCTCTCTTTCCTTACCATCCGCTAGGGCCATAATGTGTATAAAATCTTACGCACTTTGTATACAGGTTAAAAAAACACTATATACCATTACTAAGGGTTGATCAGGTTTTTTATTCAGGCAGACGTGTCAAAAAATAGTATAATCTTATCAAGAAAAATTCATAAACACATAATATGAGCGGGAAGATACGTGAAAACTTCACTGGAATGGGAACATTTGGATCTTTCCCACATAACTTCTTTGATAAGGGGAGGGAGTTCATTGCCAGTTCTGTTTTATACTTCATGATAAAATCTCGGATGATCCAAGAAAAATGTGAAAAAAAGCTTTTGGAGAAAAAGAAAAAAAAAGAAGAAATACAATTTAGATGGAAGATGAAACTTGTCATGGATAATTTGTTTTCCCTTCTTTTATGCTTTGACTGCTAATTATTATATGTCAAGAGATAATATTCACTTTCAATTTTTATGAATCAAGTAGAGCAGAATCAAACTCATCAATTGTGTATTCATTACTTTAAATCAATTATATAACATTGTAGTTGCATATCTAAAGTAATTCAAGTGATAAATTTTATCGTGAACAATACGATCATTTTCCGACGTTTGTTTAAATTATTTTAGGAGACCCCCAGCTCTTTTTTCAAAGGACATTCGTTGTAAAGCATATTTACATGTATATAATAAATGTGATATAGATTAGCCACATTTATAAATAACATTTATTACATTTATAGACCAAAGTAATTTTGATTTCGATTTATAATACTATTTCTTTGGTTTTTTTTTTAATCACCCAAAATACACATGGACCAGTGAGAGTCCCTAGTTTAAATTTCCCTGACCAAAAAAATTGATCGACAGAGACAACGCACTACATGTACAGACTTTACAGTTAGTCCGAAATATCTGCCGTTTTCCTCACTTTTTTGCGATTTAAATATTTTATGTGCCAGAAAAACGACAGAACCCGCGCCATTACAAAAAGTGGGAATTATGTCGTATTTAACTGGAGCTGACTTTTGATATTTGCAAACCGAATTAAATGCCGAACTCAAACGTTATCAATACAAAACGATTCTAGTGTTCACTAATATCGATAAAAACGAAAAAAAATCTCCACATTCTCCTTGTTCGTAGATTATTAAAATCGCAAAACAGCCAGGAAAACGTTTGATATTTTGGACAACTATACACAGTTACAGTGTTTTATCGTTGAGTTGTTATGGATTTCATTACATCTCGGATGTATATTTGAATAAAAGAGAATGTAGTACATTCGACATGTGCACACGTATGTTATGATTGCAGTATTCATGTAAATGTGTTTATCTAAGCATTCAAGGCGTGTTCTTAGATTTCAAACTGTGTTTGTTGTACAAAAATATATAGAGTGCAGCTTAAGCATTCAAAATTTAATTACTTCTCAGTTTAGTCCTACTTCTTGTTGGAATTTTTATTTTTTAAACAGGTATTTAGTCTGTTTTTGATGAGCAAAAAATATGCTATCAGATAGCAGTACAGACAATGAAATAATCTCAAATTATTGTAGAAGAATCGACGAAATATGGCGGAGAAAGGTGTACCGTAAATTTGAAATATTTTGCTGGAAATAAATTTTTAGCAAATTTGCGAGTTCATTGCATTCCCAAAAATATTTTACTTAAAATTTAATTACCAATTAGAAAATGTAATTTCTTTCTTGTTTTGTAATGGTTTGTGATTTGACCTATCCATCATGTTTTGTTCTTTAATAAATGTAATAAATGCCATTGTAAGAAAAGTTAAATTCTTGTAATCGTTTTCTTATTTGTAACATAATGATGTACATAATAAATAGGCCTTATAAAGCATAGAATAAATTTTAGCTAGTCTGCATCGTGATCATTACAATGATCTCCTATAAATTCTCTTCGGCGCAGACATCAGAGACAGTTCATCTCATACCGGCAAATGAACAAAAGCCACCATGGCAACTAACAAATGACTAAGCTCACGTTAAATTCTATAAAAACGATATAGATTGTTATGAACTAAAGGAAGGTAGACTTTGTGTTAGATTGTTTTTAAATATTATGAAATAACAGTTTTCAGTTGTGCATTTCGAGGCAATGCATAATGTGGAAGGGGGGGGGGGCATATTGCATCTATATTTAATTCAGTTTTTAAGTTTGAGCAATCATTTTAGTGTTCTTAGGAAAGAAAAGAATTGCTTCCCAAAAAGTAACGTCACGGAAAACAATTTAAAATTACTGGAAATTCAAAATATGTTTATACATGCAGTACGTATACATTAAATGTCTTTGATGGTGTCTACCATCATAGCAAAATTATAGATTAAAATACTGGAATCCATCCCCCCTCTCTCTCTTCTTTAATGAGGGGGGGGGGGGGGGTTGACCCTGTCTATAAATCAACACTATTGCATTTCCATTGTGGTCAATTTCTCACATGTGGCAGCGGTTCACGTGCACAAGCGGCACTTACATGTCCATCATCGTGTAAATTATAAGAATTTACTATCTTACAATGGTCTTCTGATGTTTTCCTAACTTCCATCATTAGAGTTAAAATAAATTGATCGTTATTTTTTTGGCAAGTAGATTGTTGTGTGAATTCCGACCCGTACATGTCTTATGCAAGTTATTGAATATTGATCGAGGGAGTCTTGCATCGGGCATCCAGAGGAATACACAATTCAAGTCTTCAGCTTGCAATGGCGATTGAGGGAATAAATGAACTTATCTTCTATCAGAAGCAATGAAATATTTTCATAGTATTATTAAAAAACGACAAATATCCAATCTAGAAGCTGAGCAGTCCATGTCATTAATTTTCGTCGATAACGACGAAAAAAATGCAGTCTATAAATAGATCGAGGTCTTGGGTGTTCGTGAAAAGCACGCCCTCTGGTTGGAGAAAATTGTGCAAATATTTTCCCCAGAATTCCGATTAACGCAAGCGCACTTGCAGTTTCACCCTCGGGGGCTGACTAATCAAACATCCATACGCTAATGAACTTTGTTCTTTGATTTAGGACTAAATATATATAAAACTTCGTTTTATTTTTGCTGCTTTATCTAGCGTTTCTGTTAACCCAAAAGCAGCTCAGAGTAAAGACTATATTTTTATACACGCAATTTTAATATGGTGACTATGGGGTGGTATTTTAATATAATTCATACTGCTTTGTTTTAAAATAGGTCAAAAATGCAATTGCAACGAGTCACGTTGCAGCAAAACTTTAAATTCGTTCCAAACATAACAATGCATTTAAAGGTACGTTTTGAATTTAATTTGTAAGTTATATACCTTAAAAGGGATAATTTACACCTCCACGCACGTTTTAAGCTCACGTGTTTTTATTTTTATTGCACAAATTAAGGTCACATCTTCTTGTAATAAAACTAACATTATCGAACTTCAGTATTAGATACAACCCTAATACATATCAAATATCTCATGTCAAAGGTGCACATTCCTTATAATCATGATCTTAAAAATTCAAAGTCGATGTTTTACAGGGAACTTCATTTGATATATGGTTTGATGATACATCTTGATGATTTTAACAAAGGTATTTACAAAGAGAAATAATCGAGCTTTATTTTATAAGATTAAGTTGAAATTTTCAAACTGGCTTTGCACATTTTCTATAATCGTCTTGGTTTTGTCGAAATGTATAGCGCCCCTGGAGGGCCAGGTAAAAATACTTTTATTTTGTTCGGACGAAGTAGAAATTCGTTCGAACGAATTAGTTTTTTGTTCAGACGAATAAAATATTCGTTCGGACAAATTGTTTATTTGTTCGGTCGAATAAGAAATTCGTTCGGACAAATAAGTTATTTGTTCGGAAGAATAAGTTATTTGTTCGAACAAATTAGATTTGCTCGGAAAAATAACATATACATGTACGTTCGGACGAATTAGAAATTCGTTCGGACAAATTAATTTTACGATCGGACGAATTATTTATTTGTTCGAACGAATAAAATATTCGTTCGAACGAAATTAGTTATTCGTTTGAACGAAATAAGTTATTCGTTCGGACGAATTAGAAATTCGTTCAGACAAATAAGTTATTTGTTCGGACGAATAAAAATTCGTTCGGACAAATTAGTTACTTGTTTGGACGGATTAGATATTTGTTCGGACAAATTAGATATTTGTTTGGACAAATTAGATATTTGCACAAATTATCTTGAATAGAGATATATACAATTTGTCTATTCAGGAGAACTAATCCCTTTTTAGTACATAAATAGCTCTTTGGACCATGACATACACACGTTGCAACTAGACATGTGCTATTTAAATCGGGTATGTTGATTGTAAATATTCGGAAATATTGGTACTATACCGGTATATATTATAGGTCTCAAGTCTGCCATTCTGAAATTAAAGTACATGTATATTATTTGAAAGCCCACTAGTTGAAAGGATCCGTTACTTCTAATCAAACATCTTTTCACTCCCATCCCTGACACACTCATAAGATTTGTCATAAATAAACATCATGTGTTTCTACCAGACCAACTTTTGCTGGTGGTGTTAAATTGGTAACACTGGGGTGCCAGTGGACTTTTACGAGAAGCACTGAATTCTACAGTTGACGGTTTACTTTAAAATTTAATCTTGTATCATGTACGGAAGTACAGAATTGATAACGCATAGTGGTCATAGGTATGGTGTAGGGGCACTAACATGTGAAGACCGGGAGTTGAGGGTAGGGTAGTTGTCGTTTTCTTCAAGGACAACTTACATGTATATGTGCAATGAAATAACCTGTTATTTTCGTTTAATTAAATGTTGAGCTAAATATTAATATCATAAAAGAGCTACCGTACATAGCCCTAGTGTAAAAGTAGGCGTCAACTGTAAAGTCAGCGCTCCTCGTAAAAGTCCACTGGTCAGATACCGCTTCTTTGAAAAGATGAGATCCATTCCTCAAGGTTTTATTCATAATGCAGGCAATTAGTACGGGAAAAAAATGTCAGTTAAAAAGTAACACCCCCCCCCCCGCCACGAAGTAGGACTTTCGACTTTGGGCAACATTTCCTGTGTCCTTTTTTTTTTTTTTTTTTTTTTTTGCTTGTAAACTTTTTCAGGTAAGTTTTTCTCAGGCTGCCCCCCCCCCACTTTCAAAAACGATGCTACATGGCTGTACTGTATTATATTAATGAACTTCGGACTCAAAATATCAAGCCCCTTATTTGATGGGTCTTTATTTTTATTAAGGTGGGGCTAACTACCTAGGACATTCGTAGTTTTGCTTCTATACCGCTGTTCCCACATTTAAGTATAAAAGAACAAAAAGAGGGAATCTCATAAATCCATCTCCAATGGATTTTTTCTAACATCGTTAAAAAGTATTATTAAGTATTTATATAAATTTTATGTTATATTTAAATATCATAGAAGCGCATGAATTTATGTAATAAATATCTAAAACATGCAGGTATAATATTGACCAATTTAAACACACGCCCCTTTTCGGGAAAAGGATAAAAAAAAAAATAGATGAATACATGAACGTTCCTAGAAAGTGCAGTAAAATTTAAAAACACATCATAATTTAATGCAAGTTAAGCTTCTCAATGATTAAGACAACCGATTATTTTTTAAAAATGGGGGGGGGGTGTTACTTGAAAATATTTTCACATTCATTCATTCATGATTTATTTTCCCCATAAAAGAAGTTGGTTTCATAATGTCCCCTTTCTAGTAAGTCATTGGCCTATCAAACCTTCGAACTGTTACTCAACTGTAAATGCGTATAAACAAAATTCAGAAATGTTGGAAGTGAAATTAAATAGTTTGTTCGAATACATGTACCTCTCAAATAAGAGGTGGGAGCTATAATTATGCTCTGTAAATCAATGGACTATGGAATATACCAGATTGACCGGTTGACCTCGTAATTCACCGGCTCGCGAGTCATAGGAACGTTACCTGGGATCAATACGAACAGGTTCATTTTTGTGAAGTTTTCTTAACTCACGAACAGGAATATTTAATTAATAAGTCAATGAGGACCTTTCTTCATTTTATACACTGCATATGTACCAGATTGATTGATTGAATGTTTTACGCCAAATCGGCAATATTTCAGCCACAAATCGGCGACATAAGTATCAGAAATGTATTTCAAAAATCATTCACATAAAATGATTAATAAATGCAGGGTAGTGAATTTGTGCATAAAATTTTAAGAAAGAGATCAACATTAAAACGACTTATCTTCAAAATATTTATTAATAATGTTGTTCATTAAAGTTATCTTGCAATGAATCAAAATAAAATGAAACGTTTTGGTGCAAATTGCACATTAATCGCAGTGTCCTGACAGTTGTTCTCATTTTTACTAATTTGTCCGAACAAATAACTAATTCGTCCGAACGAATTTCTAATTCGTCGGTACAAATATCTAATTCGTCCGTACAAATAACTAATTTGTCCTAACGAATTTCTATTTTGTCCGAACGAATATCTAATTTGTCCGAACAGATATCTAATTTGTTCGAAAAAATATCTAATTTGTTCGAACAAATATCTAATTTGTCCGAACAAATTTCTAATTCGTCCAAACAAATTTCTAATTCGTCCGAACGAAAATCTAATTTGTCCGAACCAATATCTAATTTGTCCGAACAAATATCTAATTTGTCCGAACAAATGACTTATTTGTCCGAAAAAATAACTTATTTGTCCGAAAAAAATAACTTTTTTGTCCGAATAAATAACTTATTTGTCCGAACAAATAACTTTGTCGGAACAAATTTCTTATTCGTCCGACAGAATTTCTAATTTGTTCAAACAAATATCTTATTCGTCCGAACAAATAACAAATTCGTCCGAACGAATATCAAATTTGTCTGAACAAATAATTTATTTGTCCGAACAAATTTCTAATTCGTCCGAACGAATTTCTAATTTGTCCGAACGAAAATCTAATTCATCCAAATAAATAACTAATTCCTTCGAACGAATTTCTAATATTTTTTTTTTAACTGGCCCTCCAGCGGCGCAGTAGAAATGTACCACCGAAAAATGACAAAAGGGATGCATAAAGGAAACATGCCAAAACAAAGAATAAAAAAAGTATTATTTATTATTAGAATATTAAATTGTAAATATTGAAAAGAAATTGCTTTAACATTTACGGTCTTAAAACTTTGAACTTTTGCAGTAGAATGTAATTTTCATGATGCTTGATTTCAGAAAGTAAGCTAAAAAATGCCAGATTTTTACAATGAAAAGCAGTCGAAAAAATGAGAAAGACTCACGCTTTAGAGTCATGTTAATGAACAGAAAGGATAGATGTATTATCAGCTGCAGTGTTTTTGTGTCTAGGCATACAAAGACGGCTGCATTCGAAAAGAAACCATCTAAAACCATTTCGAAACTGTCATAATCTTTAAGCCTAGCATATCAAAATGCTAGCAATTACTGTGTGCAAATAATGTTTAAAGTTGAATGAATCTAATCAAAATTAAGTTTTAAATATATTTTGTTGTTTCGTTATACAACTTTGCCTGATAAAAATGTTACGTTAATTTGAGCAAAAAACCATGTGAGTTTAAAATGTACACGGACCTGTATTTTAGATAGTTCTCTGAACTATATACGCAAGTGAGTTAAGGCTTGATATGGATATTTCTATGCAAATGAGCTAATAAAAATTCATAAGTTGTATATTTTATGTACAGAGAAAGTTCAAATTTATTTTCTTATACATACTTAGTACCCACTGCATATAAATGCAAGTGCACATTATGGCGTCATATTATGACGTCATTGTTCTCTCCCATTCAAGGTAATAAATTACATTAACAAAATCACGTCTGCGCAAGGCCATATCCTATCTAATTTAACATAAACAATGTATAATATTTAGGAGAATATTCTTAAAATTAATAAAAATGCTGCACAAATCCTACGCACTTTCTCAATCGAACAAATTTTACGTAAGCTTACACTGGACTGTCAATTTTTATCCTGTTTAAACATAAAACTGCACGGATTGTAACTAAACAATTGCTGTGCCGACATTTGTGCAGCAATACCTTAAATCCTTGGAATATTCTGTATCTTTTTATACCTTGTTTCTGTTAAACAAAGTAAGGTGTGCCCTTGCGCCGAAGCGGTTTTTATGTTTCTTATAAACTTGTGTAGTAGAGGTCGATGACGTCATAATGTGTACTGGCTATTGCATATCGTGGGTACCAAGAATGTATTAGAAAACAAATCTTAACATTTTCTGTGCAGTAGGTAGAGCAATTATGGAATTTTATTAGATATTTTGCATAGAAACCTCCATATGTAGCCTTAACTCGCTTGCGTATAAACTATCTTTTATGATCTCACCTGACCTCGTGGATCACGAGAAGGACATTTATACGTTTCGTATAAATCGTTTCGTCACAGTCTCTTAACTCCTATATAATTGTGTTTTTTTAATTCGTTGTATCTGGTATGTACCAAAAATATACAAAGGAAATTAATACTTGACTTGGATACAAAATTCAACTAAACGACATATTTTAAGGATATTTTCAACACAAAATCTTAATCACACATTTTTTTAAAAACTAAGTTTTCTCACGTATTTCAAAAAAAAAAAACCCAAGGATTTCAAATAAATCCCCCTCAATTGCTACGCCAGAATCTTTTATACACGTTTTGAATTTTACAGTTTCTAACGGTGTGTATAAAACAGGCAAAAATATTCAATTCGGCAAATTTTAAACAAGAGTAATTCAGAGAAATATTTCAAAATATTTGCATATAATATAATTTTACTAGATTATATTAGATTATATAAGACTCATAATACATTCTAATGCAATTGGTTTCTAAAACACGAATTTAGTAGCTAAAGTGCTTTGTTTGAAGCAGTAAAACGAGCATTAACGAGAGTGTAAGCTTTTCATTGTGACGTCATAATAGAGCGACGCAAAAAAACACAATGCCCCGTGACGTATTTCATATAACGAAACCCAACAAAATAAGACGTAAACATCAAACGAAATGCATTAATTTCATTAGAATGGGAATAACTATTTCCAAATTTGGTATTTGCGACCGTGAATGCTGATTTAACGGTCGCAAACGCGTTTTATTTGTCGCCGGTAAAACTCAGTTTACGACCGTTAAATCAGCATTATTATCCTTCGAAATTATACAGTCATTCTTATTGGTTTAGAGCAGGTCACGTGCAGGGAGACAACTCGTGATGTCTCCCTCACGCACAGGGTGACAACTGTTATCTCCCTTCAGATGACAATGAAATAGTGTAAGCGAGCATGAAGGGTTACAACTGTACATGTGTTGTCGCCCAATGAAAAAAAAAAACCTACAGTGGTTTACAAGCGAGATAACTCCTATCTCCTATTTATAAGTACAATGGCTAAATATGCGGGATCGGTAAACAATAAATTCTAACGATGACGTCAAAGTTGTTTGTTGACATATTGACATATTTTGAGAGGATGGAATCGGAGCAGAGTAGAAGAAAGAAAGAGGTTTGATTATTATTTTCTACTCTATCTAATTGATAATTGTATATTCTTCAGGATAATAAAACTATTATGGACTGCTTAGAAGGGAGACATCACCAATTATTAGGTCTAGTAGCTATATAGGGTTGTCACCCTTGGGCGCAAGCGCCCTCGGATGACAACCCTACCCAGACCTGATAATTGGTTATATAACATTTTTGAACAAGTTTTCTTATTATATCACAGATGTAATAAGTTTCGCTATAAACCCTGAAAAATGCTGAGTCACACCGGGAACAGTTATGTAACGCCGGAAACAGTTATGTCACCTCCGACGGAAACAGTTATGTCATCCTTTCGATCACGTTCATGTGTTTTTACGTTACGCATTTTAGTTCGGGTTCGAGATTTTATGACGTCGGTTGCTAAGCAAAAGTAAACAACACAGCGTATTTCTTAACGTCAAGCAGGCATTTTTGGATTATTTGTGTACATTTTAACGACTTAAATGATTTTTGATTTTCTTGTAATTTTAAAAATGTCATATAACATATACATTGTACCACATGGCTTCTTGGGCGACTATACCAGAATATTTGCCCCTCGGTGACAGGAAAGCCCTGGAGTGTTATGTCACCCTCTGCCTTCGGCATCGGGTGACATAACACTTTAGGGCTTTCCTGTCACCTCGGGGCAAATATTATGGTATGTCACCCTCGAAGCCATGTGATATATCTATAATGTCTCCCTTCTAAACAGTCCAAAATTGTATATTAACTGTTGCAAATACCAAATTTGGAGATAGTTATTCCCTAAATTAAACTATGTGAACTTAAAAACACTTTTCCGACATTTTATACGCGTATTGAATAGGATGTAAATTTTGAGACACTCTCGAGGCTTTTTTATGGCTTCGAGGCTGACATGCCTTCGGCATCGGGTGACATAACACTCCAGGGTTTTCCTGTCACCTCGGGGCAAATATTCTGTTATAGTTGCCCGAGAAGCCATCTGGTATATGTTATATGACATTTTTAAAACAGAAAAAATTAAATCATTTGAAATCGTTGAAATTTTCACAAATTATCCAAAATTGCTTTCTTGACGTTAAGAAAAAAGCTCCGTTGCTTACATTTGCTTAGCAACCGACGTCATAACTCGTGAACGTGATCGAAAGGGTGACATAACCGCTTCCGTCGGAGGGACATTCCTGTTTCCGGTGTGTGACATAACTGTTTCCGATGTGATTAAGCAATTTTCAGGGTTTATAGTGAAACTTATTTCATTAGTGACATAATAGGAAAACTTATCTAAAATTGTTATATTCAATTATGACGTTATACATTTACTAGTATAGTTGAAAGCATTTTAGAATAAATTGCAACATTCTATGGTAAGCTATACCTCTCCTGCAATGAAACTTGTAATATTAAAAAAAAGTGTATTTAGCCATTTCTGGGTTAAGGAGTGTGATTTGATTGCACTCATAACAAATGGTCCTTGTGGAAATTTTTGCAGAATCGAGAAAAAATGTGATAAAGATGTTGCATTGTATAGTATTGGTGAAGGCTGAAACATTTTTTTTTCTTGTGTTTAAACTTTTTACTCATTTACATGTAGCTTTTGATAAAAACTTAAATCTTGGCCGTGACTTTCGTACAGTAAATAAGGCATTAATGTTTCAACGCTGTATTTCTTGTGACAAAATTGTTTTAGTTAAATTAAATTTGATGTTCTGTCCACATTTTTAAAACAAAAAAATCAAACTTTAATGTTGGCCATAACTGTTAACAATATGTGCAACATGTAAAGTTTTAGTTTGATCTGTCAAAGCTTCCATGCTTTATATATGTACAAATTGCGGGAAGCCTTTCATTGGGTATAAATATTTCCTATATGTAGATATGTAGCTTGTATCACGAGCTTTGATTGGTAACAGTGTCGGGTGTAAATTTCCGTTCACCCCACTTTTAAGACTTCCTTGAACATGTTGAAAATTTGAATACAGTTTATTTACATCAATACGCGAGTTTCGAGATTGTTACTCTCCTGCGATAGAGGCGCAAAAAGTATCCATTTGAGCATGGAAGTGGGAAAGTTAGTAATATGTATACAACGTGCATAAATAAATGAACGACGCTTCTGGCTTTTAAAATTAATTCAATGTTATAGAAAGATAAAAATGTTAAGCAGTGATGAATTTTATGATTTCATAAAGCTCAGCTGTGTATATTTAAATATCTACTTTCAATTATAGGGTACTTGAAAACAAAATAAATGTCGTGATCTTTATAAAAAGTAAAAGATTTTCTTGATTGTAAAAACATTCTCTAAAAAGTTAGTGGGTTTTTTGAAGTTTTAATAAGGGAAAAAATTTATGTGTCATTTAGATTGCCGACATGTAATGATCAGATTCATGTTTATCGTATTTTTTAGAGGTCCATATATCTCTTCCCTCGTCTGAAAAGTCTCACATCCACTGAATTTTCTTTTTTGTTATGATTTTTTATCTTTAAAAATTACACCTTTACTTTAGTTTGGTTAATTTGAGTTGAACAGTGTATCCTTATAATTATATAGTTGCGAGAAACCAGTATATTTATGATGCGATATATCCAATAATAAATATCTGTCCCACCTGTTTGTTTTCGCGGCAACCAAACACCCCTCCTCAACGAAAAAGCGCACCAAGGGAGATAATCTCGAAACTTGCGTATTGAATGACTTCGGTACGATGTTATGTTTGACAAATGTAGAGTCATAACATAATTTTGGAACCGTGACTCTATAGAAAAGACATATTTAAATATTTTCTTTTAGATAATACAATCTGTTTTAATGCAACTACCAAATACCGTTGCATGGAAGTGTGAAAACACATTATTTGTCTTTGTTCCTTCATGCGTAAAGTCCGGCGAGGGTCTAGGAGATAAATGATTATGCAAGGTGAAGCCCTCGTAATTAAGTGATCTACCTTGTAAAATTTAAATACGGTAGAATTGCTTGATTAAAGTTTCATTTAGAGAGAATTTATATGTTTGGATTTTCTAATTGTGACAGATCTTACTGTGTATGCAAAAATTTTACTGTGTCGCGCGCATAAAATTTAAATCGTTACAGTGTCGGAGAAAAATTTACTGTGTCGGGAGCAACACAGTAAAACAGCTCATGGAGAACCCTAATTTTACTATTTTGAAGTTGTTTTTTTTTTTTTGGTAATTCTGTATTTCGATCAAGGAAACTGACAAATCATCATGGCAAATTTACTGTATAGACCAGAATTTCCTCTGCCTTTTAGAACAAGTGTTTTAACTTTTGTCAATATATACAACCACACCATTTGTGTTTTTAAAAAGTGTGTGCATGTTTTCTTTTGTAATTGTTATAAATAGTGATTTAATTGCAAATTTAATCGCGAAAATGCCGCAGATTGTTAGTGCTATGCGTAAACTCTGCAACACAGTAAAATTTTTAACGATGGAGAATCCTGCAATGTATATGTATACTTCTATATGATTAAACCAAATTACACGACGTTATTATCTTATCTCATCGATAGAATGAGACACAGTAGATTATTGTAAGACTCTGATGATTAACAAAGATTTTTTAATGGGAACATTAGAAATAAATCCGTTATGCAGGTCTATCAAGGGTGTAAGGGGATTTACGGGTTGCATCCCATGCATGTATTGTATGGATTAAAACCCGGTTTGTATCCGCGTACACCCTTGATTGAATCTTGATAACTAATATTGTCGTTTAACCTAGACAGTCAAGTTTGACCAACTTTCAAAACATTGAGCCTAGGTCATAACTTTTAACATTTACTATGGCTTTTATGTTCCACATGTGTATACTCTTCCCAAAGAAAAGCCAACACTTTTACCTTAACCCTGGAGTTTTGCCTTCTGTCAGAAAACTTAAACATTGACTTAAAATATTGAACACTTAGTGCAAGTATCATTATATATCAATGTGTTTTTCTTCTAACAAAACTTTCTTATGGTTGCAATTAGTTTTGGCAATTTGATTTTGACCTTCGAAATAAATTTTTAACAAAATGTACTTGGTTATAACTTTTGAACGGTTTGTTGCCTTGACCATTCAGTGTGACTTGCATTGAGAAATTTTAACTTCCAACATGATCTGTCATCTGTCACGGGGGCGTCCCTGTTTTGAGAAAAATCTTTATATATTTACATCCACTGAATATTTCCTTCTTTTTTTTTTCTTAAGGAAACCCATGGCGTTAATCAGTGCATGAACTACACTATGCATGTCACCTGTACATATTTTTTTTATCAGTGGCTGTTCCATCAATGAAATATACAAAGACGTTCGAGTCATTAAACAAATAACTAATCTATTTAATCCTATTTTAAATGATTATTTAAACAGATATAAATATAAACAATAAAATGTCTTTCTTTGGTTGTTAGTACGGGATGAATGTCGCAGCTATTGCAGAAAAAAATTACATAACTCGCTAACGCGGGTTATGTATTTTTCTGCAACACTTGCGACCTTCGTTCACGTACTAACAACCAAAGAAAGGATTTTATCGTTTAACAAGTGTATGGCTACATAGAGATTGTGTGAATGTGCATATATTTAAAATTGAGTTCAATTAAATATGGTGTAAAAGTCTATTACAAAGACAGTTAGCATCCACAAAGAGAGTAAGAAAAAAGTTTAAGAACATCTAAAATAATCATCATTTCAATATAGCTAAAAAAAATAGTTACCTATGGAGAAAAGGATACACCAATCTAATACAAAAAAATCTTTACTATGCGTAGGTAACAAAGAAGGGTTTCTTAGGCATTTTTTTTAAAATTTACATGATAGGGTAGAATCAATTTTGTGATGATCTTTATTATTACAGATAATCACCTAAATTAAACTGCAAAGAGTATGGGGAACCTTTTCACAGAAGGTAAGAAGATTTGAATGCTTCATTACGTCATCTTTAAATAAAAAATTGCCCATTCTCTACAAAGAAAAAAAAACTCTCTTAAGAATGGCCAGACTCTTTTTCTTATTCCTTAATTTTCTCATTTTTTCGTCAACATATTTTTGATATTTAAGAATAAAGCACCTACATATGTATTAACCGACCCGTAATTTTTTTTCTACCATGAGTCGAGAGAGGCTAGCCTTTATCTTTTTTGAAGATAGTCTAAGACATTTTTATTTCTACCATTACATAAATTAAAACGGTGTAATTTGTTCTGTTTTCTGGTTTACATTTTCGCTCAACTGGTCGAAGAACAGGAAAGCTCATGAACATATTTAATCTATCTAGATTTATTTCTCAATAATATTGGGTTAATAACATACAATAAAATTGAATATTTCCATTTCTATTTGTTTTCTCTATGATAACTCTTTGGAAGTTAGTGGAGTTGAAATCTTGATAATTCTATAGCTACATATCAAGTAGATACAAGTCTGTCCGTCTTTTATACATTAATATTCGTGTTCCTCTCAAGAACCACTGAGCAAAATTGGTAAAAAGTATCATTTGATAGAGAGGTTAAAATTATTTAAAGGTCAAATATAATATTTATGTGAAAATTCATAATTATTCATTATTATCAGCCTCTAGAATAATATTAATAACATTCTGAGGTCTGTTTAATTTTTTGTCACCAATTTCCATCATTAAATGTCGTTTAAACTTACCTGAGTGACAAGTGGATCATTTATTGTAAATCGCTTATCTCCCTTGTTGCATGACGCCATTAGAGACAATGTGAAATAGGAAGTGTATACTATATTGACGGGTTTGGAAAATTATTGTTCTCTAGATGCTGTCATGTGCGCTTTGAACTTTAATAATAATTCGGGACAAGATATGAGTATATTTATTTATTGTTTACGAACCTGAAATTGAGAATACTAGTATTCATATTAAATTGAGAAAATAAAAGAAATGGTTTTGAGCCCAAAAAAACATACAAAGCTATAAATATGACCAATATTTTTACATAGATCAGTTTACAGGCACGTAGCGACAGGGGAGGGGGTGCAGAGGGGGCCTCCCCATTTTTTCACAAACATTACGCTTACTAGGATTTCGAGTTTGGGCAATTCCCCCCCCCCCTTTTTTTTTTGTTGCTTGTCAACTTTTAAAACTTTTCTCTGGCTGCCCCCTTTCAAAAACGATGCTACGTGGCTGGTTTAATTAAATATAAAATGTCTGACGGATTTCTTGGGTTTCTTTCAAAATTTAAGTCGTATTTTAGTTTCTCAGTTTATAGGTTTTAAAGCCCCAATACTGTTTGAAGGGAAAGGTTTTAAAATTTTTATTTGAATTATTTTGTAGTTACAGTACTGTACTACACAAGATGACAGGCGCCTGAGATTTTGCCCTCTCTCTCCTATTGAAAATTTAACTAAGACAATATACATGAATTCCTCGTCTACATACCAATACCATGAATACTTTGATATTTTCCGTTTTTGTCAAGTTACAGAGATTGTCCCTTTACAGTATGTGCTCAGTATATTTACATACATGCATTACGCGGCGCCAAGTCAAAAGAACAAGTATCTTGCCGTAAACTACCTCTAGCATGCTGTCAAAGCCATAAAAAGTACTTGTAGTTTTCATAAACCGTAAAAGAACAATTTCTAAAACTTGACAGAAAACGGAAGATGATAATCAAATATCGATTTATTGAGTCTATTTATTTATTTATTTTTCACTCATATGAAGACGCCATCATTTGCCGGCGGAAAGCTGAAAATTTTGTCCTATGCTCGGCACTTAGGGCCATTGAGCAAGGAGGGATCTTTTTCGTGCCAGCACCTACAGCGACACGGGACCTCGGTTTATACGGTCTCATCCGAAGGACCGTATCAAATATCAAAGTATTGGTACGATAGACAAGGAAATTATTATTTGAAATGATAGACAAGGAAATGATTATCGTGTCCAAAAATATCTCGGTGGGGGTGGTGGATGTACATCAACCATTTTTCAGGTGCCTGCGCACAAGACGGAAGGTTACCGAGGCGGTTATATACCCATCCGAGAAATCTGCGATAAGAGAGATGTACAATGAATAAACGTAGAGTAGAAAATGATAGTGAAAAAACTATCTGTATGTTTTTATCGTGTATATAAATGTTATATTCTTTTAAACAAACTAAATAAATGTTAAGCATATGGTGAGCAAGGGAAGCAGACTGAATATAAAAAGGGGGGGGGGGGTAATAGACAAGCCAAAAAGATTCTTGTGTGTGTGTGGAAGGGGGTAGTCTTTTTCTTATATATAAGAAATACTAGTATAATGAGATGCAGGAAAATGACCTTACTGTGAAAAAACGGGAAAGGGTTTGTTACTAACCTTTCATGAAAATTTCCTTTTTAAATTAGAATTTTAAAAATATTTATATGAAAAAGTCAGGGAGCACCCCCCTCACCTATAGTTCGTGCCTGTAGGGCAATTTTCCTCGGATAATATACTTGTACAGAGTTGGTGATTTCATTTCTTGTCAGGATATATAAATGTTAAGTATAATGTCCGTCTCAGATATTATTTTCTCAAGAATGCGTTTATTTACTTCCATGCAGTTGCACTTTTTGTCCCCCGCTTGAAAAGTGGGGGATATTAATTTGGGTTTGTCCATCCGTCTGTCCGT
This sequence comes from Saccostrea cuccullata, assembly GCF_032062105.1. Lineage (NCBI taxonomy): Eukaryota > Metazoa > Mollusca > Bivalvia > Ostreida > Ostreidae > Saccostrea > Saccostrea cuccullata. Next base: position 22,197 of record NW_026928907.1, on the reverse strand, counting down.
CCGTCCGTCTTTCTGTCTGTAACGCTTTCGTTTCCACACGATATCTCGAGAACGCTTTGAGCTTTGGCAATGAAATTTTGCATAGCAACTCCCTATGGACTAAAGAAGACCCCTAATGATTTTGAGGTCAAAAGGTCAAAGGTCAAGGTAATAAATAAGCAAATTCTGTCTGTTATAACACTTTCGTTTCCACACGATATCTCGAGAACCCTTTGAGCTTTTGCAATGATATTTTACACAACAACTCCCTGTGGTTTAAGGAAGACCCCTATTGATTTTGAGGTCAAAAGGTCAAAGTTCAGGGTCGTAAATTTATACATTCTGTTTGGATGAAACACAATCATTTTCGGGCGATATTTCAAGAAGGTTTTGAGCTTTTGCTATGTAATCTTATACCAGAACTCCCTAGAACCTCTCTCACTCCTCTCAAAGTGCCCCGCCCCGTTTGTTTTATTAGTATTTATTGTATTTCATGTCGCTATTTTTAGCACAGGAACATGAGGAGAATTATTACGTATAAAACAGGTTCTCGGTGGACTATATATTCTTATTACATCTATTAGAACTGTTTAATAAAGGTTAAATTAGACGCCATGCATTGCGTAAAATTTTGACAATATCAAACGTGAATATATCCATGTATGTCACTTCATGTTTGTATACAATTGTCACTGTATTACAGCAGCTCCGTGGTCTAGTGGTAATGTCCCTCGCTCCGCGTGTGAAAGGGCCCGGGATCGCGTCTCGGACGATCCATTTTTTTTGAAATACTTTTCTTTTTTTACTAAACGATAGTATTCAGCATGTGAAATGAAAAAAATATGAGGTCTGGCTTGTACAAACTCATCATTACAGTGTGATAAATATTCCATATAAAAAAGAATCTTCTACGCACATAATAAACAATAATCCATCAAACCTTTATATCCATATTAGCATATTTTATTTGTTTCGGTATACATTTAATAATTCTACAAATTCAGTGAAGGGGATCCGAAACCCAATCCCCCCCCCCCCGACCCCGAACTGCGCATGGTTTACTTTTCCCTAAGCGGGGGACACAAATTCTTTGAATTAGCTTGTTTCTATTATTATATTATCAAAAAATAAAACTTCAGTGTTCATGCACACAAGTGATTGTTCCTCCATATTTTACTGTCCACTTCATTTGTTTTTCTGCAGTATTTTTTTCTTTGACCGGCGTCTTGTCATAGTTACCAAAACAGCATATAAACTAAATAAGGATGGAGAAATTCATATTAATTTTTTTTTTTAATAAAAGCGCCTTATGACAAAGATTTTACGCAATGCATGTCTGTAGGAAGCAATTTCCATTTGGGGGCAAAACAAAGAAATGTCATTTCGGAAGGATCGAGATGGGCAGACAAATAAAAATTCCTTGTTACGCATTAAGATTCCAGACATACGTACAGTTATCACGGGTGCTTGGGGACGGGGGAATTCATACCCTCTGATACTGAAACGGAAAGTTCTGTTTTATTATCAGAGTGTATGAATATTTAAAAATGTAAAAGGCTAGGTTAAGCTTAAATTTTGGATTGTTCATTTGTAATCCTTTGTGATATGTCATAGAAAATATTTAATTCTTAAAATGTCAAAGAATCCTTGGGGTTTCACGGGGACCCCCCCCCCCCCCCAAAAAAAAAAGCACCAGTGTGATAGCAAGATCTTCGGATTCCCACGGATGATAAATTTATATCCGATGATGCAGTAAATTCTATTGATCTGTTCATTGTTTACCAAAGTATAATTTACATTTAAAAATCCGGTGTACATGTATCCCCTGTTCAAACAGCCATGAAATGTAAAGAAAAGAATTCTATAATTTTTCACGAGTGAAAGTCTTGGTCCCATCTATGTATGATGAATAAGGAACAATACTTAAAATCATTTTTTGTAAACATCTCTGCGGTAATATTAAGTGATTGAGTAAAAGCGATTCTGCGATGGTACTTGGTCAGAACTTTGTAATTGATTTTCATTTCCACTTTCACCCTTACCGGCTTTTCCTTGATTGGCTCAAACATACAAAGCCTAGCTATTCTTAATTGAAAGATCTACACGTAATCCTGGTATATCAACATTTATGTTCCCTAAAATTTACCATTCTTTTAGATAATCAAGAGTAGTTATATACTATGCTTATATAACTAAGATTCCGTAGAGTGTCTCGAATGACGTCACAAAAACGGGAAGTAACTCTATTAATGAACGTTATTTTTAGTGATAATTAAACAGGTAAATACAGAAAACAACGAGGTTTGAAATTAAAGGAGTATTATAATTCCCTCTTTTTAACTTTTATTTACAACATAAATCATTTACAAGCATATCTATTTCCTTTGAATTTGACCTTTAAATGAATGACCGATCTTCCTTACAAGGGCACATATTCAAATATCACAAAATAAGATTTACCCCGGTAGTCGTAAAAAATCTTTTCAAGAACCACTAGGCCATAAAAGCTAGAACTAATGTGGAAGCATCCGAGGGGGGGGGGGGGTGATAATGTGAATTCTAAGTTCTAACAAGCTAATTCAGAGAATTCGTGTACCCCGCTTAGGGAAAAAGTCGGATCCCCTGACTGAATTTTTTGAACTTATATATGTATACTGAAGCAAATAAAATACATGTATGTCAATATGCATATATCGATTCTTTATCACACTGTAATGATGATTTTATGACTTTGTACAAGCCAGACCTCAATTTTTTTTTTACATTCTACATGCTAAATACTATCATTTAATAAAAAAGAAGTATTTCGAAAAAAAAGAAAAAGAAAATGGATCGTCCGGGATTCGAACATGGAACCTCTCACATGTAAAGCGAGAGACATACCACTAGACCACGGAACCACTTTCAACTGATGAAAATGATATGCAAACATGAAGTCACATAAATGTACATGTATATATATATATATATATATATATATATATATATATATATATATATATATATACTGTAAACCAACTTTTATTCGCGTGCGAGAAATTTTCGCGAGGTTCGTGAGAGCATTGTCATCGCGAATATTTCTCGCCACGAATCAGTCCTAAAAGTCTCTGTTTCTATAAACAACAGATCTAAAGAGGCTTCATCGTGAAAATTAATCGACGCGAACTAGTTTATCCCTGGTAAATCGCGAAATAAAGTCGTCGCGAATAAAAGTTGGTTTACAGTATATATATATATATATATATATATATATATATATATATATATATATATATATATATATATATATATATATATATATATTCACGTTCGATATTGTCAAAATTTTACACAATGCATGGTATCTAATTTAAAATTTATTAAACAGTTCTAATGTAATAAGAATATAAAGTCCGCCTAGAACTGATTTATACGTAATAACTCTCTTCATGCCACTGTGCTAAAAATAGCGACATGTAACACAATAAATACTAATAAAACAAACGGGGCGGGACACTTTGAGAGGGGTGAGAGGTCCTAGAATGTTTTGGTATAAATTACATTGCAAAAGATCAAAATTCTCTTCAAATATCGCCCGGAAAGGATAATGTCACACACAGACAGAATGTATAAGTTTAAACCTTGAACTTTGACCTTTTGACCTCAAAATCAATAGAGGTCTTCCTTAGGCCAGAGGGAAGTTTAATATAAAATTTAATTGCAAAAGCTCAAAGGGATCTTGAGATATCGTGCGGAAACAAGTGTTTCAACAGACAGAATTTGCGGATTATGACCTTGAACTTTGACCTCAAAATAAATAGGGTGATTCTTTAGACAATAGGAAATTAATATGCAAAATTGCATTGCAAAAGCTCAAAGAGTTCTTGAGATATCTTGCGGAAACGAAAGTGTTACAGACAGACAGAATGACAGACGGACGGACGGACGGACAGACCTAAATTAATATCCCCCACTTTTCAAGCGGGGGACAAAAATCATGACCCCCGATGGGGCCGAAATTGTGAATCTAAATTTTTCATTGAAATAGACATAAATCTTTTAACGTTTTCATCTAAAGAATAACTGGGCCAGAGTGTTGAAACTTATGTGGAGTCATCCTGAGATAGCATAAATTGTATATTGTCAAAATCACAATCGCGGGAATATTGTTTGGCTACAAATGGAAATCAAAGTGTATTTTTTTTTCTTTTTAGATAAATATCAACAATATTTTTTAAAAATTCTTCTCATAAACCACTAGGCCATAGACATTAAAACATAGATGTAAGCATCTTTGGGTATTATAAATTTTAAATAGTGAAAATCTTGTTTCCCGGAAGTAGGGTGGGCTACACAATAATAAAAACGATGTTTACATTAAGATACTGTGAAATCACAAATTTTTGTGGGGGTTTAATTTTCGTTTTCGTTGTTTTCTAGGTATTGAGAGACCCACAAATTTATGTCCACCACGAAATTAATAAATGTATATTTTTACATACATAGCTTCTCAACAATTCTTCATCCACAATTTCAAATCCCCATGAACCAAAAGTTTCTACTCAAACCACAAAAAATTGATCCCAATTTAAGTAAATGTGATTTAACAGTATATATATAGAAAAATATTTTGAGAATCTTCTTCTCAATAACCACTGGGACAGGAAATATCCAACTAATATGGAATCTAAGAAAGTGTAGATTCTTAATTATTAAAATCATACCCCTTTGGAATAAGGTGGACCACATTAAATTTTTACGTATACATTGGGAGAAATCTGAAAAAGAACGTCAATGACAGTAACTAAGGAGAGCTCTCAGTTCTTTGGACCTTTTGTTCAGTAAGAATCATGCAGAAAGTACTGCTTGTTTTACGGTTGACAACTAAAAAATATCTATAATACTAGGCTTTATTTCTTTCAAAAGTACTTTTTCTGAACAATAGCAATCTTCAAGAAAAGGTATACAAAGCGCTAAGTTCATTTTATGCATAAAGTGACCCTGTCCATGTATCAATTCCATAACTATTATCCTCTTTCCCATTTTATATATGAAAATAAGTTGAACTTTGTGCTTTCTTTTCTTAGATTTTTTTTTTTTTTTTTTTTTTTTTTTTTTTTTTTTTTTATGAAAATCCAGATTTTGGAAACAGGCTTTTAGAAATTGCAATGTTCTTGAAATTTGCAGAAAACATGCGTATTAAACTACATTCAGCAAAGAATTAAAATATGAGCCCAGCCCACGATCCAAAAAATAAAATCTTTGATCTTCAGAAACAGATCTTTCATTTTGCCTTTGCTTATTTGGATCAGAGGTTGAGCTCTATTTAAAATACCCGGTATTTTTAAAATACTTCATGTTAAGGTCACTTTCACAGGAATTTACAGGATATAAGGAAAATGACGAATTTTATGATGTTATAATGAATTGATTACATGAAAAATTACGTCATGATTAATAGATACATGGTCACCTAAACTCCAAATGATAAATACTGTATTTGCAAGTTAAACTGACCGGTTTTGATTTTTCAGAAAATCTCAGGGCCAAATAGAGGCCCCAAGTGGCTCTTGCACTTTATTTATGAAAACTGTATTTGAAATAAAAATAACTAAAAATTATTTTCTATGACAGAAGCATATTTTGTGGTGTTTTCTTAAGTTAATAACAGGCATTGTCATTTAATCAATTGCATTTTTCCCTGTACTATTTATTTTATTTAAGAAGCTGGAGCCTTAGAATCCGAACAGCGGTCCTTAACTACCAGGTTTGCAGCTTGGTGGAGAGGTAAAATATATTACTTATTTAAATAATTCTTTGTTTCTTTATTTTTTTTATTTACCTTAAATGACAAATGTAATAAAAATTAGGTAATTTTAAAAACACATGCTATATTTTTTTTTAAATAATTCATTAGTGAAAAGTTTTTTTTCTTTTGTTCTTCACTGAATTTAAAAAGCTTATGTGTATTAACATGTATATAAACTACTTAATGTAAATAATATGTATACAGTTAGGGGGTTGTCATCTTTTTTTGAAACATAATATGGATAAATAATACTTGATTGTGAATTTTTATTTTTCATTATAATTTTATTGATTATCATGTACATGTATTATTACTTACTGTATCTTGACTTATTATACAAGGAGAGGGTGAACATAGGCCTTGCCTGTTGCCCAATCCTTATTGAATTATTCAATAAAATATGCTTAAAGTATATAAACTACTAACCAGACCCAACCTGACACATAAGCAGTCCCAGAAATAAGTCTCCGGGACTACTTTGAGACTACTCTAAGACTCTCATGGGACTGTTGTGGAACTGCTCTACAAAGCAGACCTAACAGTCCCTAGGACTGTTTTCTGTGACTGCTTTGTTCTCTTCTGCATGAAAAAGTTTTTTTTCCGAGTGACAAGAAAGCTCTGTCCCTTGTGTATTCTGAATTTGAAGGCTCCTTGTTGTTTTTTGTTTTGTTTTGTTTTTTTTTTTCACTCTCAGTAGAGGGAGTTTTAAATAGCTAAAAATGGTTTCTAAAAATGTTTCCAATTAGTATAGATCATTATACTTGCTTGATAAGTCCAGGAGCATTTAATTTACAAATGTTATCTATAATTTTTTTTTTTAATTGCATTGCATGTAGCCTTCAAACAAATCCTAAAAATTTAATAAATGACCATGACATAAAATTATGCTACTATTCTTCTGCCACATAAACAACATGAATAATTATTGGATTTGGAGGATTTATTAATGAATTCGTTTTTTTTTTTATAATTTATTAGCAAGTTATAAAAAGAGTACATTTATTTTAAAAAAATAAACATTTGATAATATAGAAAATAATTACTTAATTCTTAATGTGTTAATTACCCGGTCGATGAAAATGTATAAAATTGTGTCAACATCTGAGGTTGCAAACGCCTAACAGGTCATAATTAGCAGAAAGTCAGTACGTTATTGAGTATCAATGTAACGCATCACTGAACATGCTAGTGAACAATGACAGTAATATCAGTATATTTGTAAGAAATCTTGATTCAATAAACGTGTGTGTGTGTGAAATTTCTTTCAGGATTAAATTTGAGTATAATCTGAGGGATCTGTTTTCGTGTTTCACGGATATTCACTCGAACATTTTGAAAATAAACACTTAAAAGTATTGTTGTTTTCTATTATATGGGGTCTACAAAATGCACTTAAAAGATAAAGAAATTGGTATATCATTCAAATTTAACCATGACTGAAAAATAATATTCAGCAACATAAATAAAAATAAGATTTTTTTGAATGCCCCAACACTTCATAAAAACGCCTCCTGAGTATAGTATTGGGAATCAGCTTAGCTCTGTTGATGCATCCTGATGTAGCGTAGGCCTCGACTGTGTGGAATCATTTTATTCGTGGGGGTCAATGTTTGTGGATTTCCAGAAATATCTGATTCGTGGGGACGTATTTTCGTTGAGTGGCGTTGACCAAAAGGTCTATTTCGTAATTTAACTTTTAATGATTGATAAAACAAATATTTGTATAAACGTTCAAGTGGAGGTAAATTCGTAGTATTGGAATGTAACGAACCTTTGTCCCCTACGAACAATGATGATTCCACAGTATTTATTAGAAGTTTTAAATTTTTGGAAGAAAAGGAGCAATTCAAAATTAATTTTATATGACTGTACAAAAATAGGTATGGAAATCAATTTCAATCACAGAAATTAATTTGTTTTGATGACAGATTGATTTACATGTATCACATACATGAAATTGTCTGTAAAATATTGATGTCATTACTAGGTGTGAAATTCTTCTTCCTTCAATAATGCTTTTTTGTATTATGTACTGATCAGAAATGACTGTTGCATTGAATTATTAAGATTAATTGTTACTTCTCAGAATCAATACTTGATATCGCGATTACTTAATTTAGCGGAACTCTTTCGCGATTGAGGTAGGACACGTCTGTTGGGTGGGGACAAAGTGCTACTGAATACAATGTAAGATCGATCATTGTAGAATTTATAAGGACAGATAAGTAAAAAATCCTGGTGGAATACCTTGGTAAACAACTGCTGAACTAGCCTGATAAATTTTTGATAGGAGCCAATCCTAAATTGTTACATTTTTAACGATATTTTGAACTAAGCGGACTTTTCTCGTTAAATTATCATTGAAAATCGTCACATTTAAGAGCAGATAAAATATTCTAAACTTTCCTTATTTGACAATCTACTATTTGGAGTTCAATATCTGGCAAAACATTGTGCTTTCGGCATTAAATTGTTCGAAGCAGTCGATTTTCACTACTAAGACCTTTCTTTAATTCCCCGCAAAAGAGCGGTAGTAAGTTAGATAACAGCGAGGTACTCATTGGTATTCGCGATATTACGTATTTCGACTGCCTTTTTAGTTACATTATTTATTGGTAATTTTATTTCTGGGTAAGCCCCGCCCATTAATTAAATACATCCCGTCCACTGGAACTGCTTTCAGGGACCACTGGGGCTTGTTGGGACTTGACCTCAGACTGCTCTGGCCGGGACAGCTTTGGGACTGCAGTCCCAGAAAGCAGTCCCCATAGACTGCTGTGGGATTACTTTGTGTAAGGTTATGTTTGGTTAGTACTGTATCATTCACGTACTGATTTCAAAATTTGTTTTAACCTTTTTTTTCAATTTTGTAGGACCTTGGCTTAATCTGAGAAAATGGAATGATGTTGGGGTGAATATATTTACATATTTGAAGACAGTCTTCATTCTTAACCAAGTGTAAAACATCAGTCATTTAAAAAAAAGACATTTATGCAATTTTAATCACTCAAAATACTAACATGGCTTTCAAGTGGAAATTAATTTCACAAATTAGTTTCATCATTTTGCCCTTATTTCAATAATTGATGCATTTGTAAAAGGTACTATAAATCACCTCGTTATTCACTAATTCATGAATAATTAATATAAGCATTTTTAAAAGAATATTTTACTTTACCTTTTCAATATGAATGTTATCTGATGTATGTCGCTTGCAGAAGAGCACTGTGAAATCATATGTGTCTGTCTGACTTAATTTTCCTCGTTTTCGTGGTATGCAAAGTCCCACAGATTCATATCCTCCAAATAAGAACAATTTGTGAATATAGACTTACGCATTCTTTCTTCATCCAAAATATCAAGCCAAACAAGAGGCCCAAGGGCCACATCGCTCACCTAAGCACATTTACTAGGAAAAAGCACATATCAGATCAAAACTGAAAGTTAACTGTGGGGGGGGGGGGGGTTGAATTTTAACCCACCGGGGTGTCATGATTTGAACAAAGTAGAATCTACACTACCTGAGGATGATTCCTTATAAATAGAAAAATATCACTAATCATGGCTTTGAAGTACTTGAAAAGAAGATTTTAAAAGGTTTCCCTATATACCCCTATGTAAAACTTTGGTCAGCCATTTTTGGCCCACCCTAGCCCCACGGGTCATAATTTAAAGAAGCTTGAATCTACACTATCTGAGGATGATTCCAAATAAGTTTCATCTTTCCTGGCCCAGTGGTTCTTGAGAGAGAAGATTTTTAAAGATTTTTCCTATATATTCCTATGTAAAACTTTGGTTGGCCATTTTGGCCCCATTTTAGCCCCGGGGATCATGATTTGAACAAACTTAAATCTACACTACCTGAAGATGATTCCACATGAGTTTCATCTTTCCTGGCCCAGTGGTTCTTGAGAAGATTTTTAAAGATTTTTCCTATATATTCCTATGTAAAACTTTGGTCGGCCGGTTTTGGCCCAACCCTAGCCCCGGGGGTCATGATTTGAACAAATTTGAATCTACACTACGTGAGGATGATTGCACATGAGTTTCATCTTTCCTGGCCCAGTGGTTCTTCAGAAGAAGATTTTTAAAGATTTTTTCCTATATATTCCTATGTAAAACTTTGGTCATCCATTTTGGCCCCACCCTAGCCCTGGGGGTCATGATTTGAATCTACACTACCTGAGGATGATTCCACATTAGTTTCATCTTTCCTGGCCCAGTAGTTCTTGAGAAGAAGAATTTTAAAAATGCTATTAATTTTATTATTATTTGAACAAACTTGAATTCCCTTCACCCAAGGATACTTTGTGCCAAGTTTGGTTGAAATTGGCCCAGTGGTTCTTGAGAAGAAGATGAAAATGTGAAAAGTTTACGACGACAGTCAACGGACAAATTTTGATCAGAAAAGCTCACTTGAGCCTTCGGCTCAGGTGAGCTAAAAATGTGTTCTCAAACTACAAAAACAGCTAGGATCACCTCATCGAAATTGGCCCTGCATTGCATATATTAATTAACTCAGAACCAATGTCCAGTTTGAAATAGATAAAATTAAGATATTCATTTCCTATATAAAAGGATTCCAGTATACAGAGTTTAAACAATGTTAAACAGGATTGTCGACTGATTACCGGGTATGCTCCTGAATGTCAAGAATGTAGGTTATTGAGCACCTTCAGCAAATAATTCAAATATCATACCATCCCGCAATCCAAAGCTTTTAAGTATAGAATATGTGTTTAAGTCTTGTAAAACAATACTTTCATTTCATTATTATAGATTTAAGATCAAAGGTTGAATTCTAAACAAAATTTTGAAAAAGTTTGAATTTATCTGCAATTTCCGAGGGCATTCTCGGGACTTAAAAATAATGACACCATTTATGACGTCATACCGTAATACATAACCTTATATTTGCATATCCACTGCTCTCTCCCACTATGAACATGTAGTCATCAACTGCGTTCATACATGTAGGACTGTAGACGCAAGTGCTCTTGGTATGAGTGCATTTGCACTATCACACTCATGTAGAACACGCTCTGCTACATTTGTATTGCGTTCTAAGAGGTTTATATATGAAATGTTTCGTAAAAAGAATGAATATATGTTTTTAATAATATTCTTTGAAAAAAAAAAGAAATTCAGAATATTTAAAATTGCTAATTTATATCTTTAAAAATTCAATTTTAGTCAATGTATTTAATTGTATAATAAAACGTTTCAAAAATTTAGAGAATGGCTATATTTTTATTTTTTCGTATCATGCATATTTGTACAAAGAACGATAACTTCACACTTGGATAATAACATTCAGAAAGAGAAAATTTAACTAGTATATCTACTTCAAGAATGATTTCAGCTATTAAAAATAAATAGAAAAACTAAAAAAAAAAATCATAGAAAAGCATTCTGGAGTAATAATCATTATAAAAGCATTCTCATTTTTCATCATAGTGTTAAATTATTGATTTTCGTCGGAGGGTTTCAATAACGTTGATCTATGACGTCACAACTGCATCAAAACAAAAATTAAGAGAATGTGATGACGGTGCTGCTTGTAGCCAGATAACTGTGTTTGAGAGGGAAATACTTAATAAATTGTTTGTGATTTTTTTAGAGAAAAGGATCATCGATCAGGTGTACTGATTTAAAAGCCGTATGTTTTTCATTATTGAAGACAAGAAACCGCGTCCTTATGTTAGTCAGGATTTCCTCTGATATTCTTGAAAAACTCAAAGAATGCAAATATAAGTAATAAACAACGATTATTCAATGAACCTGGTATTATGAATAGCAATAGCTCTGCTGGCATATTTCCCATGATGCGCTAGCGTGCATCATGGAATATGCCAGCAGAGCAATTGCTATTCATAACGCCATGTTCACTGAATAACGTTGTTTTTTTTCTTAAATAAAAACACACACACGAAAAAAACTCAATATTTAATCGATATATAATTAAACTAGACCCAAGTGAAATCTAAATTTTTTTTCAACTTAAACCGTGTATCTTTTATTTTTCAGAAATTTACAGAGGGTCAAAAAGACCCAATGTCAACCTTGTTCTATAATGAAATTCCATATTTTCTTTGAAGAAAAAAGGACAGATGAGAAGTTACGTCCGCAACATCAAGAAGAGACCAGATGTTCCATTTTTCAACTGTTTATTGATTGGCCAAATTGCAAACGGAAAAACCTCATTTATAAACTCAGCTGTTACTGCTATTGCTGATGAAGGACGCCGCAAAAGTCCTTTTACTGTGTATAGCAGGGGGAAAGAAAGTACAACAAAAACAGTATGAATATTAAATTTGTCTGAATTCCTGTTTGATTCCTATTTAATTTTATTTTCAAAAATTTTAAATGTCAAAAGTTACATGTGGGTATCGTAACGTAAATGTTTGGTTAAATGGAATATGTGTGCACTATCAATCTAAAACAAACAAATTCCTTTTCATGCAGTATTGATGCTTAGACGAATACTTGGGCATGTTTGTTTAACGTTAAGCAATAATTCCAAAAATATTTTTTTTAAGTATTGGTTTAAGGTTGTTAGCAATAATGCTCAAAATGAGAAAACAGTATTGGTTTATTTATAATGAGTATTATTTGTAATTCTTGTGACATAAATGATAAATATTTAAATTAACTTTTTTAGTTATGCCTCTGTCCGCTTCTAGTTAATGAAGACGAAGACGTTAGATTGAGATTCTACGACTGTAGGGGTCTTCACGACATTGAATCTTTGTGGTTTGATGATATCATGAATATCATAAATGGGCATATCTTGCCAGGTTATGAGGTGAATAATGTTTTGCTAGTGTTTTTTAAAATCAAAATACTAATGCATAACTAATACTTTTGTTTACAATAAGCTAACTTTGAACCATTCATTTTGACTAAAATGCCATTGTCCCCGAACTTTTAAGACAACTCTCTCATTTACTCTCTTCTTAAAAAACATATTTTTCACAATGCACACAATAATCCTATTCTGAAGCATCGCATACTTCTTGAAATACAAGTATCACCACAAAATTAACCTGTTACTTTGTATTCTTTAGACAAAGACCTTTTGTTATTTGTATCTGGAAACACAATGGTTTTTCATTAACTTTATGTACATTCTAAGCTTAATTGTGAGTGTCTATTCTGTACACAATGAACTTTTCATTGTGTGGTTGCTATCTGCCAAAATCAATTCTTAATATTTGATATCGGCAGGGTTCGACACTAACGGTAGCCCGCTGGCCCGGGACAACTAAATATTTAGGTCGGGCTACTAAACTTGTCTTTAAACTTGCCCTGCAGGCCTACTATAATTTTTTTTTACTACACACTTACTTAGAGCAGCTTAAATAATCAAATTGAAAAATGAAATAAACATTGTAGGTGGGGAAACAAAACATATTTTAGGAATAATAGAACGGCAATTTTATAAGCTTCCATATGCATATAAGCATTTTTTTTTATAACACCAGAAAATGTTTAAGGACAGTTGCTGCATTCGTAGTCTTCTACTATTAGAAATATTTTAAATTATGTCCATGACGCAGCCAAACAAATTAACATTTTAATTGCTAGTACCTATCAATTTTATGGAAATTTTTAGTAAAATAAAAAAAAATATATTATGCATATAATAATAAGATTATTATTGAATTTTTCAAAAAAAATATATATCTTAGGTACAGTCATAGAGTGACATAAACTTTACCCAAAATACAGCTAGAATGCAGGATTTGGCTTCTCTATTTTCAAAATTTCCCGGGGGATGCAACCCGTACCCCACCAGCGGGAGGGGAAAAACATCTCCCGCAAACCCCCTCCTGCATCTACCCCACTCGTTGCAAAGCAACTCGGCAAGCAGCTTCGGCTGCTTGGACAACTAATACATGAACAGGGCTAGTAGAAAAAAGATATTGCTAGCCCTGCTGGCAACTATGGTTTCTAAGTTTATATTTCATTGCAGTTACGTGTATCTGTATTTGTTTGTATACTGCACTGATCTGTACAAATATAATTGTAAGTTTCTTTTGTATCTAATATTCCTGTATTAGACGAAATATTACGTTATTATTGTCACTACCGAGTGCTGTATAGCATACGTCTGTCTACTCCAGTGTCGACTGATTACACTAAACAGTGACAAGTCCTTCCCTTTTTATAGGAATCTGCAAGTTCACTATAGCGATTCTCCGAGCAAAAATGGCGGACACAATCCTTTTAGGAATCATGTTCAGCTTTAATTAAATAACAATGTATGTGCAAAACGGTACCTCTACTATCATTATTTAAGTATTAGGGTAAATATTGAATATATATTTTTTTTTCATTATTTAAGTATTAGGGTAAATATTGAATTTTCTGTGTTTATGTCATACTCAGAATCATTTCTCAAAAGCAATCAGTAAATACGTGTAGTAAAAAACACTGAAAAGCATGCATTTTTTAACTGACAAGAGGCCAATGGGCCACATCGCTCAACTGAATATGTTTGACCATGCTTTTATTTACTATATTTTCCCTTTGTAATACCTTTTGTGACCCAACCCTACCACACAGTTCATAATTTGGACAATTTAAAATCTGCACTACTCAACAATGCATTCGCTTGAGTTTCAGCTTTCCTGGCCCAGTTGGTCCCAAGAAGAAGATTTTAAAAGTTTTTCCTATATATTTTGAACAATTGAAAAACTTTGGTTCCCTACTGTGGCCCCGCCTTACCCCAGTGGTCATCATTTGAACAATTACAATACTCCAGGATGCTTTCACATAAGTTTCAGTTTTTCTTGCCCAGTGGTTCTTGAGAAGATTTTTTATAAAAAAAAAAAAAAAAAAAAAAAAAAAAAAAAATCCTACAAATTTCAATGTAAAATTGGATTCGAATTGTGGCCCTGTCCTTCCCCCAGAAGTAATAATTTTAACATTTTAAAATCAATACTACCCACGGATGTTTCAACATGTGTATAAGCTATTCTGACCCAATGGTTCTTAAGAAGATTAGAAAAAATAAAGAATTTTCCAATATTTCAATGCGAAAACTAGGGTTTCGTATTGTTGCCTCGCCGTAACCCCGGGGGTCTTGATTTCAACAATTTAGAATCTACAATACCCCAGGATGCTTCTACTTGAGTTTCACATTTTCTGGCCCAGTGGTTCTTAAGAAGATTTTTAAAGTTTTTTTTCCAATAAAACTCAATTTTCTATTGTGGCCCCGCCCGAACACCTTAGGCATGATTTAAACAATTTAGAATCTACACTACCCCAAGATGTTTCAATTTGAGCTTAAGCTTATCTTGCCCATTTTTTTTTCATATTTTCAATTTTTTTCCCTATATAATTCTATGTTAAACTTTAATCCCCTAAAATGGCCCTGCCCAACCCCAGGGGTCATGATTCAAATAATCTACACTACCCCCAGGATATTTCCACATTAGTTTTAGATTTTCTGGCACAGTAGTTCTTGAGAAGACTTTTTAATGATCCCACCCTATTTATGTAGTTTCTTCCCTTAGAAGAGTACTTGTCCCTTGAAAAAATTCTTTACCTAAGGATGCTTTGTACCAAGTTTGGTTAAAATTGGCCCAGTGGTTCTTGAGAAGAAGTCGAAAATGAGAAAAGTTTACAGACGGTCGGACAGACGACGGACAAAATGTGAAAATTGTGAAAAGGAAATAGACGTATTTCCTATGCATATAGACATCCGCTACTTCCAGAAATTTGAAAAAATTTTAAAAATCTTATTTAATAAACACATTTACTGGAACTTACATATGACTTCAATGTCATTTAACACTGTAAAAACAAAGGACACACTCTACCATATCAAAGTGAATTGTTCTTAGACTGTATGACACAAACATATATTTAGGAATTTGATACCCAGACAAGGATCTCGTCACCACATAGAAGTAAAATAGGTGTAAAATTCTTTTTTTAAATATTTTATTTTTAATTTCAACTACAAAACAATCAATTTCTTCTTCTTTTCAAACAAGTTTGATTCCAATACTCCAATTACAAAAGAACACGAAATGTACCGCAAGGATCCGAAACTAGCTGACAAAATGCACTGTGTGGTATATGTTATAAATGCAACAGCACCAAAAGAAGCTTTGGCAACAAAAACAGCAGAGGAAACATTTGAAAAAATAAGACAAGAACTCACTAAATCCAGTAAGTTCACTTAATACCAATTTTTAACAGATTCATTAATTTGCTTTTTTGACTATTTTTGACTGTCGATCCGTGGTTACGATCTGTTCAGATTTGTACTGTTATTTTAGGTTTTTGTTACTGTTTAATATACCAAAATGGTATAAACAAATGTATATATAAAACAAAAGGGAGTTAAATTCATAAATATTTTCTAAAGCTTTCATTGTGAAGGGCCCTTTCCCTTTTCGTTGTTGTATCAGAAAAAAAAAATTAAAAACGAGAACATAAAGATATTAATTTTTCGTTTTGTTTCAGATATACCACAGCTTATTCTGATGACAAAAGTAGATAATTTTCATAAAAATTTTCAAGAGGACCTCGAAAAAATATTTTACAGCAACTATGTGAAAATGATGAGAGATTTTATTGCACAGTACACTTCACTGACAAAAGATCGAGTTCTCTTGCAAGCGAACTACTGTGGTGAAACGTCTATCAGCCCCCAAAAGGATTTTCTTACATTATACAATTTACAAAAAATTGTCGAGAGTATTGAGGATTATATTAAGTACGTACTTATGAAAGATTAGTTTTAATGTACAATTGTGATGGGAGAAAATATTAACTTTTACCCAACAATTTTGCATGTCATTTTTATGATTTTTATGAATTCATTTAATGTCAGTTATAATCCTGAAATAGGCACTGCTGTTTTTGAAGCGCTATCTCTTATCATTTTAATGTTTCAATGTACAGAGAAGATAATATACCGGTAAAAAAATTGAATTATTTTGAACTGTTTAATATTTAAATATATACATGTATAACTAGATAAAAATAAATTAATCAAATTTATTTGTTTTACCATTTTTTTGCTGAAGATGATTCAATAATTTATATACCAGAATTTCAATATAAAAAGATTTAAGGTTTATTTTCATTCATTTTTTTTTATTTCATGTTACTTTTTACAATATTATAAGAAAACTTGCACTGTCTATGGGCTTAAATGTAAAATTCAATGTGCAATGAACTGGACAAAAATCAATTCCTATTGTCGCACATTGTAATCTTAAAAATATGCATGCCTTTTTTACGCTCATATAAACAAATACTTATTCTTCAGTAGTCATACACAATACAGAAGATCCACAATATCAATAATTTGAAAAAATTGACATATAGACACCTCAAAGTTTTGTTATATATAAAGTGAGATTAATAATTGAAAAAAAAATATCGCCACAACATTAAAATGTCATGTAAATTATTAATGATATTTTATGAAAGAATAAATCATCAATTCACACTTTAAGAAAACAGACCTCTTCAAGTCAATAATTTTAAATAAAATTACTCAAAGCTTTTTTGACAACAGATTTTGCTGAAACTTTCCTCATTGTTACAACTTGATAACAGAATCATATATCAAACAAAATTTGCAATGTACGTGTTTTGGTTGCCATCTTTAGAAACGGAAACGTTTAAAATTGAGATTTAAAGCTTATATTAATCTTTATTGAACCTTAAAAACAGACGAGGAAACCAAACAAAGCACTCTAACAAATGCTGATAGGTTTGTTTTTAATAAAAAAAAAACAGATAAGAAATGTAGGAAATATATATATATTACGTGGTAACCATAGGCTACTTTTTTTAATGCTAGAAAAGTATTATGATAACTACTACATGTTCAAACTCAATTAAACACATATTAAATACAATATTTCACGTTACAGTGCAGGGAACTAATTTTGTTACATAAACCAGCATCAGGATCAGCATAAGTAGGATCAGGATAGAGCTAGCATCAGCATCAGCATTTAAAAAAACAGCATTACTTGGATCAGCATCAGCAAGCAAAGGATAGAACTAGCATTGACCTATTTTAAAACCAGCATTGACCTACTTAAAATCAGGATTATCCTGGTTTACTAAAACTACAGATTGATTTTCACAAAACGAAACCGCAAAATAGACATTCCTATTTCAGTCGGAAATAAATACAAAGAATGTATTTCTTGCAGAAAAATTGGCCAATATAATCCTAAGATTATTATTAAATTAATTCAATAGCAATAACCCCGTGATATTTTCAAATCTGAATCAGCTGATCACCAAACGGAAACGCTATGGAGTCTACTGGTGAGGCCACGATTGCTGATTGAGATCGGTGATAAAGGGGTAAGTAGTTAGGCATGCACATGAAAAATCAGTTAAACAATACAATAAAAGTATGATATTGTGAGTATGACTAATTACTACAAAATTCCGTTGGGTTTTATGGGCATACACATGCTACGAAGTTTTTCAATCCGAATTTCCTCTAAATTTACGGAAGTCAGAAATAAAAGTCGCAGTGCCTTTGACGAGATTATCTGCAAGCAATTAATCATAGATTGAGGTGTAATGAACAAAACGTAATAATTAATCCAATGCAATAGTTGATTTCATGTTAATGAATCTGGTGTAAATATTTTTTTAATGCGAAAGTTCTTAACTTTATAAAAACTTGTGCAGAAAAATGAATTTGTGTATGTACAAAAAATCATTTTGAAATAGCTAAAATAATTATGATATATAGGAGAGAGGATCTGTGCTTGAAAATATGCATACATTTATTTTAAAACTTTTCACTACATATTCTTTTCCTTGTTTGATGAATAGCATCTTCATAGTGGAAAATTGTGTATACAAAGTAGTTTGTATGTCCTAAACTGCAGATCTGTAGCTCTCCGAAAAAAAAATATATTGATAGACTGGAGAGCTACAGTGCCACCCATTGAAAAAACTGTATATTTATTGCGCATAAAAAGTGTGCTCGGTTCTTGATTAATTCTTCCAAATTCTTACCTCAATTGCAAAAAAGGAAAGATTTTAAAAAATTCCTTTATCCTCAATCAAGTACTCTTGTAGTTGACATCTTAACGAAGCATATTGGACCGAATTATCTTTGAAACCAAAATGGCAGTATAAATAAGCAAAATGTTCGATGACTACAATATCAGGTTCAGGAGGATTATTAACAACAATAATGAGGAATGTTTGGTTGTGGAAACAGCGAAAGAATATGTTAGGCCGGCCCGGCCGGAACACATGTTTAGTAATATGTTGAGATTACAGTTTTAAAAACATGGAGAAATAATTTGAGAACCAAGCGCACTTTTTTGTGCGCAATAAATATACAGTTTTTTCAATGGGTGGCACTGTATCTCTCCGGTCTATCAATATATTTTTTTTTTCGGAGAGCTACAGATCTGCAGCTAGTATGCCCTGTATGTAGAATTTATTTTTTAAATGTACTTGAATCCATTTATACCCTTGCAAATAAGATCTCAATGTCAATTAAATACACAAACTTTAATCAATAGGAAGTCTATATAATTTATTATATATGCTATAAATAATTATTTGTGTTTTTCCCAAATTAAAATTGTGGGAGATTAAAAAAAAAAATAATTATAATATTAAGGTGATCAATTATCAATAAATAAATCTTGTCTTCTTTGTACTTTTATAGAAATGGAGTGCTATGAACACAACCCTTAGCAAAAACAAATGCTATATTTGCATTGATTTTTGATTTTATTTGTCTTGAAAATACATTGAACATTGGTTATGCATTTATTTTTGATTGAATCCAATTCAAAAATCTTCAGACCATTGATTTTGGAATGATTGAAATTTGTTTTTTTCAATTTATATGATGTCATACCAATAACAAATTACACATGAAGTGATCTCTTTGGTAAATCCATGATTGAATTTGTATTTATTTTCTGAAGCATTGATTCAGAAATAAATGGTAGCTTTATCAGCTGTGTATATTGCTGGTTATATTAGTGCTGACCAGCTGTAAACATATCCAGGGAGAGGCTGATAAAAATCACGTGATTACTCTACGTCACTTTATCAGCCATTTCAAATTCTGCTGGCGCTGCATCGAGACAAGCTAGAAGCCACGATGTACTTTGATGGAAATGATCAACATTTTGTTGTGTTCTTCCCTGTGGACTAAACTATTCATATTATGGCAAAAAGTTGTGTAGAATCTAAGAATGATGAAGACAGCTAGTGTTGTTTTGTGACAGACAAGTGATATTGAAGGTGATGAAAAGATGGTGCTGTTGAAGTAGATGCCATACAAATAATGGATACATTGTTTTCTCAGGAAGTAAGTTATTTCTTTTTTTCTCAAAATTTATTCTAAATCACTGTTTATAGCATTATTTTACCCATCATTACACATTCTGTGGATTTTCAGAGAGGGGGAACATGCCAAGTATTAAATTTCACTCTCCAAGGAAGTCTTATGTAAACAAAGATCGGGGCTTAATTTCCAGCACATGCTTTCTGATCAAATTAAGTTAATCTATGCTCTTTATTGTTTAAGCAACACTGCTGGTGTCCACTGCTGAGCAGATAGTGTAACTATAAACTAATTAGTCTACACTACAGAATTACTAATTATGCACCAAACCTCGAAACACCATGCAGTCTTGACTATCATTTCTTTTTTATTTAAAAGATTCATTTATTTATCAAATGATAAATATCTTGAATGTGTTTTTTTTTTTCAGAGTAATGTATATGCTCCACGTGCAAAAATTTGAAGTTAGATCCTGTGCCACCGAAAATGTTCAATAAATTTAAAGCAGCGCTAGTCTATAGTTAAATGGAAAAAAAAGATTATCTAATGCAGTTCCACAAAAACTACCAATAACAGATACCAGAAAGTGAGAAACTTATGTGCTGAGTAACCTAGAAATGGAATCCAAGGAAGCGTACTTCAAATTGTGCCTTTGTGATATGTGATTAATGTATGGAATTACTGTTATTGTGTCAGTGATTTTTGGGTTTTATTCATGTCTCACACACATTCAAGTGTAACATTTAATTAATAGGAAGTTAGTAATTCATTTACTTGAATTTATAACTGTACTGGTGAATTTTTAAGATAAGTATTCAAAATTTTGGTAAAGATACATGTGATGGATTATTAGTAATAATGTTTGCATTGAGCATGATGCTGGATATTGTTTGTTACCATATGTATTTATTCTATGTTACTTTTCAAGTTTCATAACATCACTTAAATGTTTTTATATGTATTTCTTTAACATTTTTCTGTGATGTCACAATAATGCTAAGTGACATCAAATAAATGCTTCATACTGTATTTCATTTGTTTTGCATTGATTTTGCATTTTTCCGTGATGTCAAATTAATCCTTCATCTCATTTACATATTTCGCAAAAATCCAGCCATTTTCAATCAAAAGTCAATGCAAAATAAATCAAAATCCAATGTTCAATGCTATTTCAATGCTTTTTTCCCATACACTTTAGCAAGGAGGCACAGTTGATTTCTCTGCAAATCAAAAAACAATGAAAATCCAATGCTCAGAAAACAACTACAAAATAAATCAAAATTCAATCAATTTGATTTTGCTAAGGGAATCCACAGTTTTGTTGCTTCATCACTGCACATAAGAATCTAGATCTAATTCATTCATATGAAGACGCCAACACATTCCGGTGAAGGGCTGCATATTTTAACATGTACTCAGCACTAAAGCCTTTGGAAAGTGAGAGATCTTTTTCGTACCAACACCTACATGAACTGCAACACTGGAACTCGGTTTATATGGTTTCATTCAAAGGACCAGACAATCTACATCCAGTGATGTCGGAGACTGATGATTCAAACAAAATTCTGCTTTTTAAAAAAGACAAGTGTTCTTCATTCCTAAAAGTAGAGGACAGGGACAGTAGAGGACATGAACAGTATAATGTAATGGTGGATTTATAACTTACAATAAAAAAAATTCTAGAAAGTGAATTTGTTGAAAGAAACTACTGGTGATAAAGAAAAAAAACTTCATTTGTTCATGTGAACACCATGATTCTATTTATTTATTTGACTTTATTGACATAATATAATACAAGTGAAAAAGAGTGAATATGGGACATGAATTGTAAAACTATTAATCTAATAATTCCATGATTACACTATTTCATAAAATTCTAAAAGATGTTATGGGACACTTTGTAATTTCATTTATATTATAATTTCATTGGTTAACTTGGCATTGACTATAAATAAATTATAATTTTTAGACACTGGAAATTTTGTTTTTATTGTTTCCATGAAGTTAAAATTTTACATGTGTACTTTGTTGTTCTACAACAAACATAAAATAATCTTTATTTTGTCTCCTACCTCAAATATATTGTGCCCTAATACAGCACTATTAGCTTCTAAGG